>NC_083409.1:55242017-55546317 GCF_020745735.1 Hemiscyllium ocellatum
TGAGAATGGGAGGATAGATTTAACTTATTTCTATTATATATTTCCAATAATTAGTCATTCCTAATCTTCTTTTGGTTCTTTGTATTTATTTTTATTTGAAATACACATGAGATCACTTTTTAATTATTGCAGCAGCCCATTCCATTTTTCTAACTCTTCAATTAATTTTGGTTTGGACAGGTTATTTGATCAAGCAAGACATATGCATCCTTTTAGTTTAATGTAACTCTCCTTCACTCGTAATCATACATTATCTTTGGGATCTTTGATTTCTTTATTGATCTTTGAAAATAGCATTCAATAATAGGATTGTTATACAAAAATGACAGTAAATTTCAGGCCAATTTGCAAGAAAATAATACATTAATGTTAAGTAGTCAGAACTTCCATCAGAACAACTGAAATATCAATGCATTTTTCTTTTAAAGATGCTGACTGACCAGCTGTACATTTCCAACAATTTCTATTTGATTTTAAATTTGTGATTTTTGCTTTTGAATGCAAAAGGCTACACTACAATGTGAGAAGAATCCTATCTGAAATGGATACACTTCAGAGAATAGTAACTAAATGTTTCATAAAAGAGAGGAAACACAGTGCTTATCATTTGCTTTACTTTCTTTTTCTCCCTTCCTTACCTGAAAGGCCCAATCTGTGTGTGGTGAACAGTTTCACAGGCATCAGACACCCTCCCACTGTTCATATTTTAAGACTAAAGACAAACAATGCAGCAAATATTTCAGACAAACAGTTCATCAATCTCTCAAAGAGACCATCTCCTACTGGCTTTAACTGCCAATGTGTGTGAAATCACTTTTTAATAGTACTCAAGGGACACCACTGAATACCATGTTGTATATACACTTTTCAATATTTCTGGTGTTAGTAGAGGACTGACACTACTGGTCTGTCCACTGAAGGAATGGAGCACATGTTGAACTCATTGGAACCAGCATTAACACACAATTTGTTCTATAACTTTGACTTGCCAACTCCATGACACATGTCACTGGTATCAGTATTAGACTGCAGATAGATTGTAATACTGCCTGACATTTCGATAACACAGTGTGTGACTTTGTACTTTTTTTTGTCAACTAAATATTTGTGGAGGGGAAGTACATGACTATGTCTACTGATAGTGCATTTTTAAATGGGTTGTAATTTTTAATCTAGACAAATTCATTGGTCCATCTCCTTCAGAACTCCATATACATTGTCTTACTAGAAGTAATTATTGACTTTGTCCAATGCACTGATTCCCACCTTGAGTTGCAATGGTAATATTAAAAGCAAGCCCAGAATGTCTTGTACACTTTAACTGCCATTATTTTTTTGAGTAAAGCATGATGCTGTGCATAGCTTTATTTCCATCAGCAATCTCTACCACAGAACTCTATAAACCATGTCACTTTGCAAAGGCTAAGTGGCTTATCTCAGCTTACTGCAGTGTTAAATATGCCAAAAGTTTCAAATTCTGTAATTCCCTTTTCTTCTTTTTCTGCAACTTTTCTCACTTGTCTTCCTTTTCATGTTGACTCTTTGACACTTAGAGTCATACAGCATGGAAACAGACCTTTCAGTCCAACTGGTCCATGCTAAGTATGTTCCCAAACTAAACTCATCCTATTTGCCTATGTTTGGCTCATATTGCTCCAAACCATTCCTATTCATGTGCTTATCCAAATATCTTGTAAATCTTGTAACTTGTAACTAAATCCTGCATCCGTCACTTCCTCTGGCAATTCATTCTTCATACAAACCACTCTCTGTATAAGAAACGTTGCCCCTCATGTCCAGTTTAAATCTTTCTCCTCTTAAATTAAAAATATCTGTCTAGTTTTGAAATACCCACTCTAAGGAAAAGACTTTGCTATTCATTATTTGGAGGTGCCAGTATTGGACTGTGGTGTACAAAGTTAAAAATCACACAACACCAGGTCATAGTCCAACAGGTTTATTTGGAAGCACCAGCTTTCAGAGCACTATTCACCTTATCCAAGCCCTTCATGATTTTATAAATCTCTACAAGGTTGCCCCTAAACCATCTATGCTCCAGTGAAAAAAAACGTTCCACCCTATCTAGCCTATCTTTATAAGTCAAACCTTTTAATCCCAGCAACATTGGTAAATCTTTTTTGAACCCTCTCAAATTTAATAATATCCTTCCTATAACAGGGTAACCAGAACTGAACTCAATACTTCAGACAAGGCCTCACCAATTTCCTGTACAACCTCAACATGATATCCCAACTCCTATACTCAAAGGTCTGAGCAATGAAGGCAAGCGTGCTAAACACTTTCTTAACCACCCTCTGTGAGTTCACCTCTTGCTTCATCCAACTAGCCATATGTGTGAATATTGATCGTGAATACCAGTGACATATTTGACCATAGGGTGCAACATATTTGAGTACTGTTTGATCTTATTAACTTCCACTAAGAGATTCTGCTTAACAGTCAGGAGTACAATCTTATGACAAATCATCAATCTGAAACATTAACTCTGTTTCTCTTTCCACAGATGTTGCCTGATTGCTTCCAGCATTCTCTTTTTGTTAGTGGAAATACTTTGGTTATCTTGTCTTCTGAACCTAGCTGTGCCAATGTTAATTACAGCACCATCACCCCAGCTGAGATCAGCTAATGCAGAACAAATTGAGGAATAATGAATACATTTTGGCAAGAATATTGAAAAAGATCTGTTTCATTTTTCAAATAGTGCCTGGGATTTTTAATATTTCCTTGACCGGGTGGACAGTGGTTTACCATCTCAACTGAAGGCTGAATAATACAAAGAAATTCAGGGGGAAAAATATCAAAAGCCCATTGTACAGCATAAAAGCAGAATTTAAAAGATTGTGAAATAACATGTGATATTTCAAGAAGCAGTGATAAAGTGACAACCCCAGTTTAAATTTTACAAGTCTTTATCAAGTTCTGCAATTATTTTAAGTCACTCATTTCTGATAACATTTTCGTTGAGTTCAAAGACAAGTTCACATGGTTATCTGAGATCTGGTACCAGCTCCAATAGTTTCATGGTCATTGACCGTACTGAAATCCACCCTAGTTCCATGTGTTCAGGGTGTCACAGACATCACCAAAATGTAGGATCTACATTTTACTACTATGAACTTTTTGTTGCTAGTTAAGCAATTGTCGCTCACTTCAGCTTATGTTGATTGGCATTGTTACAACTTCCTCATAGAAACTGTTAACATTTAAAAAGAAACTCAAACATGCAGTGATCAACTCAAGCGAGTTATATCACAAAATTTCATTTTTAAAACAATTTAATTTTATGATGTAAGAAATAAGTAAAGCAAACACTACTGTATAAACTACTATATAAACCGTCTTAGGTGCATACCACGATTTGCATAAAAAAACACAAAACATAGGCATAAATACTTTAAACTAAAAATTTCAACAGACCCTCCCAGTTTTCCTGAAATCACCAACCATGATCATGAATTTTCCTTTAGGGACCCATGTGAGCACCCACAACCAAATCTTGCCACTATCACTCTGCCGATATATTCTATGCCTGTGTGCCTCTCTCCACTTTACCTAATGGGGGGGTAGGGAGACAGTGCTCTGAAGGCTTGTTGGGTAGAGCTGTTGGAAAATAACCTGGTGTTATGTGACATCTAACTTCATCCACCCCAGTCCAACACTAGCATCACCACATCACAAGCCTTATTGAATTCTTTGAGGATGTGGCAAAATACATTGATGAAGGTAGAGCAGTGAATGTGATATACATAGACTTTAGCAAGGCATTTGATAAGGTTCCCCATGACTCATTCAGAAAGTAAGGAGGCATGGGATACAGGGAAACCTGCCAGTCTGAATACAGAATTGGCTGGCCTATAAAAGACAGAGGGTGGTGGTATATGGAAAGTATTCAGCCTGGAGCTTGGTGACCAGTGGTGTTCAAAAGGGATCGGTTCTGGGGCCTCTGCTTTTTGTGTTTTTTGTCAATGACTTGGATGAGGAAATGGAAGGATGGGTTAGTAGTTTGCTGATGACATGAAGGCTGGTAGAGTTGTGGACAGTCTGGAGGGTTGTTGTAGGTTGCAACAGGACATTGACAGGATGCAGAATTGGGCTGATAGTTGGCAGATGTAGTTCAACCTGGAAAAGTGTGAGGTGATTCATTTTGGAAGATCTAATTTGAATGCAGAATATAGAGTTAAAGGCAGGATTCTTGGCAGTGTGGAGGAGGAACAGAGGGATCTTAGGGACCATGTCCATAAGTCCCTCAAAGTTACCACCCGAGTTGAATAGGACTGTTAAGAAGGCTTATGGTGTGTTGGCTTTCATTAACAAGGAGATTGAGTTTAAGAGCCCTGGTTAGACCACACTTGGAATATTGTGTGCAGTTCTGGTCACCTCATTATAGAAAAGATGTGGAAGCTTTAGAGAGGGTGAAGAGATTTACCAGGATGCTGTCTGGACTGGAGGCCATGTCTTATAAAGAAATGTTGAAGGAGCTAGAGCTTTCCTCATTGGAGTGAACAAGGATGAGAGGTGACTTGATAGAAGTTAAAAGCTGATGAGAGGCATAGATAAAGTGGATAGCCAGAGACTTTTTCCCCAGGTGAAAATGTCAATCATGAGGCGACATAATTTTCAGGTGATTGGAGGAAGGTTTAGGGGAGATGTCAGAGGTAGATTCTTTACACAGAGAGTGGTAGGTGCGTGGAATGCACTGCCAGCAGTGATAGTAGAGTCAGATGCATTAGGGACATTAGAACAACTCTTTGATAGGCACATGGAAGATAGTACAATGAAGAATATGTAGGTTAGTCTGATCTTAGAGTAGGATAAAAGGTCGGCACAACATCGAGGGCCGAAGCGCCTGTATGATCTATATTGTTCTATGTTCTCTGTTTACTTTCTGGGACCAAAGCAAGTTCCCCAGCTCTCAGAAATTCATTTTGTTTTTCCCTCAGTGTTCCAGCTGTTCTCCAAGGTGTGAAATTTCATGGGGATCCTCCTATTAGCCTCGGGCTAAGACATCCTTCAACACTTCTTCAAACCCTCACAACTGTGAACTTTTCAACTCAACCATAATGTTCATTGCCCTCTTGCACAGTGTCTCCACTTTTACGGCACTTTTGCTTCTGATTTACAGCTGTTAGGAGATCCCCACTCTTCCTTTCTCTGCCTGCTGAATTCAGGGTTTATACCCATCAACTAAGACACTTTTAACTCCAATCCCAAAGACCTTCTAAAAAGATTCTGCTAGTGATTCCCAGAATTCCAATCTGGGCTCTATCCCACCTTACTCATGATTATAACAACAGAAACTAGTTGAAATATCTTATATTTTCAGAATAATCAACTATTAATTTCAAAATCAAATGTTTTGACACCCTAACCTGAATTACTAATTGTATTTTCTGATAACTACAGGGCAATTCTCACATTTACTGTCTGCAGTTAGCCAACTATACAAAGGTCACCATACTTATGGCTTACACCCTCTGTTTCTGACGTCATAAGTATCTTCTATGATCTTACCTCCATCACATTTAGTGTAAAGAGGACATGAATTAGGTAAGGAGTTCTCCATACTTGAGTTCCTGCAATACATTCCACTGATGTGAAACTCACTGACAGGAGTGCTGCATTGTAAAATTTACCATGATACCTCAATATACTCAAATTAATTCAACAAAAGTTTGACTTGAACAATTGACACTAAAAACATCCAAAGAATCCAGAAATAAATCTATGTAATTGGGAACAAGAATGGTTATGTATTTTTATTTAAAAGAATGATGGAGCAAATGTTGTCAATGGAGTCTGCTGTCCCTAATTGTAATAGAAACAAACTAAGGAATTTGCCAATTGTATTATGTGCATTGTGGCAGTTATATATATTGGATGATGAGATCAGCATCAGCATAGCATAGTGTTAGAAGTTGCATGACTTTGAAGGTGGAGCAGGGTGTTGTAGAAACTAGTCTTCATGAACTCTTGGCTTTTTAAACCTTATTGTGAAAGCCTCGATACTGCTCTCCAAACTCTAGCTCAATTGTTAGATTCCAAGTTAGAAACGTGGCAAACCAATCTGTTGTAGTGGACTGTGCATGTTTTCTGGTCTTTTACTAATTATACAAGCTATTTGTTTAACAAGAGTATTTAACACAATACATTTATGCTAAACGCTTCTTCAGAAAAATATTATGTTTGGATCTATATGGGGTTGTGAGCTGTAAAACCTGAGTTTGAATTAACGATGCTTTGATGAGATATTAGTCTCCGTTCACTCTTGCCAGCTAGTGACTACTGCAGTCTTATACCAGTTTCAATATGTTAGTGCATGTTGTGTGTTCTGCCTGAAGACAAGTCATTTAACAACTATATCCTGCTGCTTTAACTTGAGTCATCTTCCTGGCTGACATTTTCTTAAGCGAATGTTATTAAATTGGCAATTTCAATTCTAGTAGCCAAATGGCTAAATTGTGTGAAATGCAAATGGGATTGATTTTGGGGATAATATTGAAGAAGTGTTAATGTGTTGTACCTGACTTAGATTAGATTAGACTTACAGTGTGGAAACAGGCCCTTCGGCCCAACAAGTCCACACCGACCCGCCGAAGCGCAACCCACCCATACCCATACATTTACCCCTTACCTAACACTATGGGCAATTTAGCTTGGTCAATTCACCTGACCCGCACATCTTTGTGACTGTGGGAGGAAACCGGAGCACCCGGAGGAAACCCACGCAGACACGGGGAGAACGTGCAAACTCCACACAGTCAGTCGCCTGAGTCGGGAATTGAACCCGGGTCTACAGGCGCTGTGAGGCAGCAGTGCTAACCACTGTGCCACCGTGCCGCCCACTTGTGAGTGTTTGATAGCAACAATGTGTACAAAAATTACAAGAGTTGTCTAATTTCAATCACTGGCATCTGCCAACTTGACTCATTAAGAATACAATTTGAAATTAAACATGAAAATGGTGTTTACATTTTCACTAATCAGATAGTTTGTTTGTCTTCCGGATAGTGAGTGACCAGCAAATAGCATGATAACTGGAGTCAGTGCTTGAGTTATTTTCTCATCTGCCATTCAGACTGTGGTCATGTGGTGAGCCATCCATCCCAATCCCTTTCGCGCCAGGCAATTACTTTCATGCTTTCCATTTACTGTGCTGCATCCCGCAGTAGGAAAATTTTATACATTTGGAATTTTGCTTCCTATTTAGATCTTTCAGAAACCACACAGGAAGGGGAGTTAAAAAAAAATAGGGAATTTATGCTTGATTACCTCAGCAAACCTTCGAATGATCAATTACAGGGCATCTGTGAGGAAACATAGTCTATGAATATCCCCTCAAATTATGGGATGGCAAGTAGAATCGAAGGACTAAAAGAAAAGAAGGGTTACGGAGGCAAGGGAATGAGTAAACAGTAGTCTGGTCTTCTGTACTGAGATTTCTTATTTTCCTGTAATGTGTAACCTTGGAATGACTTTGTTATGTTTGTGCTATATATGTAATGAACTTGTTCCAAAGTAGTGTCAATGTTTTATTTATACATGGTTTAATCTATTACTCTATAATTAGCAGTTAGAACGTAATTTTACCCACAAATCTTTCAATCAGGCTGTTTATATGATGCCACTATAACCGAGTGTTTCCTCTCAACCTCTGAATAGATACTCATTTACATTAAAGAGAGTAGGAATCATTGTACTAACTCAGTAATAACTCAACATCTACTTTTGAGAAAATATCTGAGATATAAATCTCTATTGGAATGTTAAGTTTTAAAAAGACCAATGTTTTAATTTTGTCAATATCAATAGTGGAATTACATCGAAGTATGTGGAATTGACAGCATAGACAGGCCATTAGGTCAGCTGGTCCAATGCTCATGTTTATTCGCCACATATACCACATCTCAATAGCTTTCTTACATTTCAAAGCTGAGTTTGTTTTGTGAAATTTCTCTATATATGTCTTATTTCTTAATCAAGGAACAGGACTAGTGATCTGAGATATTAGTTTAAATCCCGCCATGACACAGGAGAATTTAAATTCAGTTGATTAAGTAAATCCATAATAAGAAAAGCTGCTGTCAGTAATGGTGACCATTAAACTGCTGAATTGTTGTAGTAGTTCATAACTGTTTTGAAAGAAAAGAAATAGAATCATAGAGTCATACAGCATGGAAACAGACCCTTTGGTCCAACAATCCACGCGAACCATGTTCCCAAACTGAATTAATCCTATCTGCCTATGCTTAGCCCATATGCCTCCAAACCTTTCCTACTCATGAACATATCCAAATGTCTTTTAAATGTTGTAACTGCATCTGCATCCACCACTTCCTCTGGCAGTTCATTCCAAACATAAACCACACTGTTGTAAAAAAAATGAAAATCAACTGGGTCCTTTTTAATTCTTTCTCCTTCTTAAAAAAATGCCCCCTAGTTTTGAATTTCCCCACTCTAAGGAAATGATTCTTGCTATTCACCTTATCTATGTCCCTCGTAATTTAATAAATCTCAATAAGGCCACCTGTCAACCTACTACACTCCAATGAAAAAAGTCCCAGTCTTTCCAAACTATTTTTATATCTCAAACCCTGCGATCTTAGCAAGACCCTGGTAAATCTTTCCTGAACTGTCTCCAGTTTAATAATATCCTTCCTATAACAGGGTGACCAGAATTGCATGCAATACTCCAATAGAGGCTGCACCAACATTCTGTATAACCTCAACATAACAGGTCTGAACAATGAAGGCAAAGCGAGGCTAAACATCTTCTTAACCACCTTGTCTGCCTGTGAAGCAAATTTCAAAGAATTATGTACCTGAACCCCTAGGTCTCTGTTCTACAACATTACCCAGGGCCTTACCATTAATTATACAAGTCCTGTCCTTGTTTGCAATACCTTACGTTTATCCAAACTAACCTCCATCTTCCACTTGTCGGTCTATTAACCCAATTGATTTAAAGTAATAGGAGACTGAATAATATTAAACTACCAGCTTGTAGCTGGCAGCTCCAGCTTTAGCATGGTTTCTTA
The DNA here is from genome assembly GCF_020745735.1 of Hemiscyllium ocellatum. Taxonomy (NCBI): domain Eukaryota; kingdom Metazoa; phylum Chordata; class Chondrichthyes; order Orectolobiformes; family Hemiscylliidae; genus Hemiscyllium; species Hemiscyllium ocellatum. The sequence continues at coordinate 55,251,074 of NC_083409.1, forward strand.
GAGCATCAGTTCCGTAGATCATCTCTCAGGTCTATTCATGCTGTTGTCTTTGGATCACATTGTTGATGGGTCTAACAAGAGATCTGATCCCCACCTGAGTGAAAACGATCATTTTGTTTTATGTAAATACAAAAAACTCAACAATGCTCCTTATTGTGTGATCAATGCATTGGGACTTTGACCTTTTTGCATGGCAATGTGTACTCACCAACTTATAAGTGAAATCTGCTGTATTTACTCTGTGTAGCTCATGCATCACTCCAGACCCACAGCAATGTGATTAATTCTTACTCATATATGACCTAACAAGCCACTCTGCTATAGTGAAGAAAGCAGCTGACTATCAGTTTCTCAAGGACAATTAGGGATGGACCATAAATGCTGACCTTGTCAGCGATGGTCAATTTCATAAATGAATGTTAGAAACAGAGTCATTTTTATGAGCTTACATTTCCGATGGAACACTGAACAATGAATTTGTGAAAGTAACCTTGCAATGACTGTGAATCAGAAGTTTCAGCATAGTATATCCAACCCAAATTCTTTCACATTCACAGTAGTCAGCTCTCTTGTGGTTCATCATGTAATGGAAAGTAACTTGGCGACTATCAATAAACTCAATATCATTTTCACCTCAGCTTAGATATTTTCATGTTTCAGTCTGAACCAAAATGTGTTCTGATGCAGAGAAATTGTGTGAGATTTTCTGGTGAAAGATCAACAGAGCCCCAGGAGGACCATGATTAATTATTAAAATTCACCAATTGCACCATTTCACCTTGGTTTCCTGAATTCTTTTATTCAAATTGTGGCAGCAGATAGAAAGAACGCTATAAAAATTCTTCCCCGTAGTCTTTAAACATGGATCTGGAACTAATTTTGTTTCACTGGTTATATCTGTTTAGCTTGTGCAGATAGCTCATTCTCAGAATACCACATGTTAATACTAAAATGTTATGAGTTTAAGTTTCAATACTGGTGAATTTGCCCCATATTTCTATTCCTGATGCAGCTAAGATTGGTCTCAATGATTGTAAGATAAGGTAAGCAAAGCCTTGTTCTGCTGATCACCGAAATACATCACTGCTGCAGTTATTAGGTATTAATGTTGTGTGGGATTCACAGCTTTATATAGGAAGACAACCCTAAAACCTCTCCCAATGGCTTAGTCGATAACTGCGTTGCTCAGCATGTATTAAGCCATACAAATCAGAGAAGATTTGGGCTGGATTTTGATTAGTACTTGGTTGGTTGATCAAGCCATGGTAAATTCTATTCCTGAGATGCTGCCTGGCCTGCTGTGCTTTGACCAGCAACACATTTTCAGCTGTGATCTCCAGCATCTGCAGACCTCATTTTTTACTCGAAAATTCTCCTCATTGATCAAGATTAATTCCTCTGTGCTACAGCAGAGCAAACGTGCCACTGATTGTTTCTTTAATTGTTCATGGCATGTTGGTCATAGAGTTGAAAGAACTGAACCTGGTTGGAGTGGTTTATTGCCATCCAAATATGCTGAGCAATCTACTGAAGATGATTTGCAGGAGTTTGCCTAAATGCGAGTGGACCTAGCTCCGAAAAAAAGGACACCAACAATTGTTCAACAGTCTTTCCCTTCAATCCAGAGAATACAACAGGAGAAATTTCTGAGGGGATTTTTATAGTTTTTTTATGGGTCTTTGATGCATGGTCAGTACACTAGGACTTTTATTGACTCGAGAAGTCTTTGTTGTCAAATACTTAGAGTCATAGAGATGCACAGCACAGAAACATTCCCTTTGGTCCAACTCATCCATGCCGACCAGATATCCCAACCCAATCTAGTCTCACCTCCCAGCACCTGCCCATATCCCTCCAGACCCTTCCTATTCGTATACCCAATCCAGATGCATTTTAAATGTACTAGTCTCCACCACTTCCTCTTACAGCCTATTCCACACATGTACCACCCTCTGCGTGAAAAAAGTTGCCCCTCAGGTCTCTTTTATATCTTTCCCCTCTCATCCTAAACCTATCCCCTCTCATTCTGGACTAAATATTATGAGGGTTTCTGATTCTACCACCTTTACAAGCATTGAGTTCCAGATTCCCACCATCCTCTCCATGAAAACATTTTTCCTCACATTTCCTTTAAATGTTCTGCTTCTGATCTTAAATGTATCCTGCCTCTATTTACCCTATCCATGCCCCTCATGATTTTATAAACCTCTGAGGTTACCCCTCAGTCTCCGATGCTCCAAGGAAAACAGCCCTAGCCTATTCACCCTCTCCCTATAGCTCAAATCCTCCAACCCTGACAACATCCTTGTAACTCTTTTCTGAACCCTTTCAAGTCTCACAACATTCTTCTGATTGGAAGGAGACCAGAATTGCACACAATATTCCAGAAGTGGCCTAACCAATGTTCTGTTTAGCTGCAACATGACTTCCCAATTCCTGTACTCAATTCTCTGACCAATAAGTGAAACCATACCAAAAGCCTTCTTCACTATCCATCTACCTGTGACTCTACTTTCAAGGAGCTATGAACCTGCACTCTAAGGTCTCTTTGTTCAGCAACACTCCCTAGGACCTTACCATTAAGTGTATAAGTCCTGTTAAGATTTGCTTTCCCAAAATGCACCTCACATTTATCAAAACTAAACTCCACCTGCCACTTCTCAGCCCATTGGCTCATCTGATCAAGATTCTGTTGTAATCTGAGATAATCGTCTTTGCTGTGCACTGCACCTCCAATTTTGGTGTCATCTGCAAACTTACTAACTATACCCTCTTAAGCTCACATCCAATCATTTTTATAAATGATGAAAAGAAGTGGACCCAGCACAGATCCTTGTGGTACTCCACTGGTCACAGGCCTCCAGTCTGAAAAACAACCCTCCACCACCACCCTCTGTCTTCTACCTTTGAGCCAGTTATATATCCAAATGGCTATTTCTCCCTGTATTCCATGAGATCCAACCTTGCTAACCAGTCTTCCATGGGGAACCTTGTTGAACACCTTACTATATTCCATATAGATCACGTCCACTGCTCTGCCTCATCAATCCTCTTTGTTACTTCTTCAAAAAGCTCAATCAAGTTTGTGAGACATGATTTCCCATGCACAAAGCCATGTTGACTATCCCTAATCAGTCCTTGCTTTTCCAAATACATGTACAGCCTGTCTCTCAAGATTTCCTCCAACAACTTGCTTACCACCTACGTCAGGCTCACTGGTCTATAGTTCCCTGGCTTGTCCTTACCACATTTCTTAAATACTGGCACCATGTTAGCCAACCTCCAGTCTTCCAGCACCTCACCTGTGATTATTGATGATACAAATATCTCAACAAGAGGCCCAACCATCACTTCCCTAGCTTCCCACCGAGTTCTAGGGTGCACTTCATCAGTTTCTGGAGATTTGTCCATCTTTATGCATTTCATGACATCCAGCACTTCCTCCTCTGTAATATGGACATTTTTCAAGATATCACCATTTATTTCCCTCCATTCTATATCTTCCATATCCTTTTCCACAGCAAATACTGATGCAAAATACTTGTTTAATATCTTCCCCATCTCCAGCGGCTCCACACAAAGGCCGCCATGGGGCCCTATTCTCTCCCTAGTCACCATTTTGTCCTTAATGTATTTGTCCTTAACCGTACTTGCCAAAGCTATCTCTTGTCCCTTTTTTGCCCTCCTGATTTCCCTCTTAAGTATATGTCTACTGCCTTTATACTCTTCTAGGGATTCACTCGATTATCCTGTCTCTACCTTACATCTGCTTCCTTCTTTTTCTTAACCAAACCTTCAATTTCTTTTGTCATCCAGCATTCCCCATACATACCAGCCTTTCCTTTCACCTTAACAGGAATGTACTTTCTCTGGAGTCTCATTATCTCATTTCTGAAGGCTTTCCATTTTCTAGCCATCCCTTTACCTGCAAACATTTGCCTCCAATCAGCTTTTGAAAGTTCTTGCCTAATACGTCAAAATTGGCTTTCCTCCAAATTAAAACTTCAACTTTTAGATCTGGTCTATCTTTTTCCCATCACTATTTTAAAACTAGTAGAATTATGGTCGCTGGCCCCAAAGTGCTCCCCCACTGACACCTCAATCATCTGCCCTGTCTTATTTCCCAAGAGTAGATCAAGTTTCTGTAGTATTTACATCCACATACTGAATCAGAAGATTTTCTTGTACATGCTTAACAAAGTCCTTTCCACCTAAACCGTTAACACTATGGCAGCCCCTGTCTATGTTTGGAAAGTTAAAATTCCGTAACCACGCTATTATCCTTACAGATAACTGATTGCTGTCATAGTTTGTAAGATCTCTAGTAGCACAACTGATCTGCTGTTAATTCTCTTTGTCTAAGAAAGTCACCTCCCAAAGTATGAGAAGCAGTTAGCAGTTTTCAGACTGTCTCTAACCATATACATGGAAGGTAGAATATTTGGCTGACCAGAGGAAGGTTGATATAAGTTTTGTTTGTCAACATTCAATGAGTTTCTTGTATGTAGAATCGAAGAGACCAAGAGTGGCTTGCAAGCGTGCTGCAAAGAGGGCAATGGCACTGTAAACATCTGCAAACTACAAATCACATTTCCCAACAATGATTAGTTCAAGTTCAAAATGGTGGCATCTGAGGTTAAAGAGTTTTCTGTCTGAACAGTATTTAATAACATCAGAGGACAATTGATACTTGTTAAGGTGAATAATCATTGTCAGATAGACTGTAAATAGTATGGAGATCATCAAACAGCCTTGCTTGTCTCCACTGTTATGGGCTCAACCGAACCTCCTTAGAGTGTATCAAGGAGATAGCCCAGACCCTAACCTTTATCTTATTTAAAGGTAAATGTAAAGTGCTGTACTCCAGATATGATTCAACAGGTTCACTATTATGTTTTTCAGAAAAATGCACTTTATTCACACAATGGAATTAACATACAAGCAAAAAAGAAGAATTGACATAATTAAGTATTTCAATAGAGTTAAAGTTAAGTAACATATTATCTAACTATTCGTCATCAATTGTTCCAATCTAGCAACATCCCAGAAATACATTCTTGGCAAAGTCAAATTCAACAAAACAGATTTTCCTTATGTACTATCTCCTGCCCAGGAATAAGGAACACCAAAAGAAACAATCTTGCAGCAGAGAGAGAACTTAAGCTTTTTGCTGCAGTAGAGAGAGAGCTGTATCTACCAACTTCAACTCCAAAAGCCCCATCTGAAAGCGAAACTAAAACCCTGGGTCTGTACGAACGTGACTGCATCCACTCATGCTTCTTTTGTCTACTTTTAAAAAAGCAATCAGGGTCCTCAAAGTTGTTTACCTATCACTTCTGAAGCAGAAATGGTATCAGCAAACCTCTTCAAGAGAAACCGGACAGAATATCTCTTCAAAGGCATAGTATCATCACACCAGCTAAATTTTGTGTCTGTTGCAAATCTCCCACTCAAAACATTTGCAATGATATCCATGAAGCAATTACAAGACAATGATTACGTTTCTTAAGCATATAAATCATTGGAGCATAATCCACAGAGCCTTACAATTAACTGTGTTTCATATATTTGTTTGGTCGGTAATTGCAATTAAGAGCTCTTAGTGTTCTTGACATTTTTCTTGGACAATGTTAGAGGTTGCTGTGGAAGTCCTTAGTCAAACTGTCATCTACAGGATGTAAGCAATTCAGATAAAGATCTGGACCCTCCCCGGGCATGGTGGGGGGGCGTGGGTGGGGGGGGTGGTTGGGGGGGGGGGGTCTCCCTGTTCCGTGATCAGTCAATAAGCACTCACAATTGATCTGTTTTTTTAAGATTTCATTCTTTATTTTCTTCTTATGGCCAGGCACAGATCATCCAGAAACACAGAGGTTATACACTTCTGTGTTCCTCAGAGGAGCTGCGCACATAGCCTAAAACAAAGACATTTTTATAGTTTTCTTAAAGAACGGTACAGGCCATAATTGTACAGTACATTCAGACAATTGCCAATCAATTTACAATATAGTGATATTTGACAGCTACTCGGTCCAATGATATTTCCTGGGAACCAACTTTGTTTTCCAACAATCAGGCCACCCTTATCTCACTGAGTCTTTGCACCTGTAGTTGAAGGTTAGTTAGGATGCCCAGTAATGTCTTGTCTAGTCTAGTTATTTCTATGCTGTAAAGGAAGTATTGTCTGCTAATCTCTATTGCAGCGGACTATGATTGGTCAATTATGCAGCTATAGCAGAGTTAAAAGCCATTTTATGCAGCTTTTAGCAGAATTCTCAAATTTGCAATCGAGAAGCCATTTTGTCATATTATTTGCATTGAAAGCCATTTTATTGCCACCTAACTTAGTAAGAGCATGTGTTAAGTGGTTGTTCCTGACAACAACTAGTTACCTCAGCCTATATTCAGGTTTCAAATCCTCACAGGATAACGCCATCCAGAATTTTCTGTGCTATGGACAAGGGAAAATAAAAAGAATTCAACAGCACATTCTATTTTCATTCTTGAAGAATGTTACAATTATCACATTTCTGAATTTCAGTGGGGTTCTTTACCCTTACAAAGCTACAGGAAGAGTAGAAAGGTCTACCAACTTAGAAGACCTCATCCAAATAGCACAGAGCTGCTGTTTTTTTGTTCATTTGATTGCTTGTTGCAACTCTTCCATCATCAGGGGTCACCCATGGATTTGATCACAGGACACTGCATCAACTAACACGGTGCATTGAAGAATTGTTCAAAATGTTCTTTGTAGAGTTGATGGTGACACTGTCATTCTTCCGAAGAGAAGTCCATCCTGTGAACAAAGGGCATTTTGAAGATTTGATTTTGGTCTGCAGATGACTGTGGTACCTTTTAAAAATCTTCACATATCATAATGCTCAAAATCTCTTATCATCACATGTCCTTAATCTTCAGATTATCTTTTGACTTAGCCTTAAACTGTAGAGCTAGTTTCTTGAGTTTTAACGTTGGTTTTTCCACCTAGCAGTGAAGGCTGCTTGTGTTTGTTTCAGGAGGTCACATATTTGAACATCATTTGCATTGAATCTACCTTTGCGACAATGGGGCTTAACCTTGATGATTGGGGTGCAGTAGTTTAACACAGTGCAAAAGTAAGGACTGCAGATGCTGGAGATCAGAGTCAAGATTTGAGTGGTGCTGGAAAGGCACAGCAGGCCAGGTAGCATCCAATGTTTCAGGCAAAAGCCCTTCATCAGGCGATTTTCCTGCTCCTCAGATGCTCCCTGACCTGCTTTGACCTGCTATGCTTTTCCAGCACCACTCTAATCTTGACAGTAGTCTAATACAGCTGACTTTATTTGATCTCACTGTTACAGAATTGAGTTGAATAAATGAAGATTTTCCTGATATTTCATGATCTGCACTTGGAATTCAAATCTTCAGTTTTTAGGGTTAAAACATTAATCCTTTTCCTTTGGGGCCCTGATGTCTCGGTGCATGTTGGATGGTCATCGCTAATTGAACAAGTCGATGATCTGTCCAAAGAGCATCAGTCCCCTGAATGGACCAAGTGACACAGACATTAATTAGATCATTAACCCAAGCAATAGCTTAATCTAACAGGAGTCAGTGCTTAGATCTAGGATGCCGTGATGAAGCTCGAAGTAGAGAGCATGTTTTGTGATGAGCAGTGTGGCCACCCAACACAGCTGATTAACCATAACTAATTCTTTGATACAGAGGATATTGATCTGAAAGAGGACACTCATATTAAAATACCAATCCTGCTTTTGAACTTTCAGGCATTTTCAGAAGTATCACTGATGATATTTCTCCAATGATTTGAGATGTACATTGTCTCACATATGAGTGAAGGTAACATAGAGCCTTACATAACTTGAGCTTAGTGCTGTGCTTGAGGTCTTTGACTGAAAAAAACAGTTTTTTTCCTTAGATGGCAAAGAGCTGTGCTGGCAGACTGGGAGAAGGAGATGTTGAGTTTTTCCATAGTTGTCTGCCTTTGCCGAGAGGGAGCTCCCAAGAAATAATCCATCTGGGATCCAATGGCTTATTCTGAACTTACACAGTAAGGGGACGGTCCTACATAGCAGGATCAGGCTGCTGAAGATTTTCATCTTTAGGATGTTCTGCCTAAGGCCTGTTCTTTCACACCACTCCATGAACATGCTGCCAATATTTCAGAGCCTAGCCTCTGTGCATACGTGCAAGGATAATCTGTGTACTACAACTTGATGATAGAAATTGGGGCAATTTTGGTTTTTCACTTGAAGTGATATAGATTGAACAGTTTCCCACTTGTCCTGTAGAGTAGCTTGACACTGTTGAGGAGAGACATAAAGGTAAGGTATCATTGCCACATGAAAGGCAGAGAAAAACATTGGTGTGATGACCGAATTCTGCCTTGTAATGAGTCCACTGTGCACTTGTGTTGGGTCTGTTTTGAATCTGTTCATGCAAATCACAGCTTGCATGCCATCATACAATGGATAAAGGATGGTGACATCAGTGTGTCCTTTTAGGACAGATTGAATACATGTGACAAATTTTTGTGAGTAACTAAATTTGTGGAGGATGTTCCATAATCTCTCCTGCTTACATAGTATAAGGCTTTCGTGAAGTCAAAGTAGGTCATGTATACCAGTTACTGCTGTTCTCTACAATATTTTGGACTTGATTGCTGTGAAGGTGCCTTTATTGGATGAAATCCACACTATGACTCAACTAAGAGCTCTTCAGATGCAAGGAGGTGGCGATGAGGAGGATTCTTGCACTGACCTTCCCGATGGTAGATGGCAGGTCCTTTTAATTATTGCAGTTAGTCTTGTCTTGAACATAGCCACAATTATAGCATTGCCAACAATGCTTTTCCACTGTATTTTAGTATTTTGCTGTGGATTCCTTTTGCACCAGCATCCTTACTGGTTCCTGGATGTCTGGTGGCCTTTTCAACCTCCCATCAGTCTAAAGTTGTGCTGAGATGGTGGTGCGCAGCATGCTATGGGGTGTGCTCAATGGGACTCGTGAGGATTGAGTCTCAGTTGAGGAGATCTTCAAAGTGCTTCTCTCAACAAACACTGACTGCCTCTCTGCGCTTGATCAGCACCACTCTGTTCTTAGCTCTCAGCATCCTAACTCACACAAAATGAATGGCTATTTCAGGAAGGTCCTTGCACAAAGGACCATATTTCTTCAGTAGCTTTTAGAAAAGTGGAGGGAATAAACATATATTGTACACATATACAGCAAATGATGAATTTGATCAGCATTTTACAGCACAATGTGGTGAAGATCGAAATTTCATGCCATTATGTAATAGTTAACCAATTCTTTTCTGCATTGACTTGAACATAGAGAATCAATAGATTACTAAAGGAAAACGTCCCCACTCCATCACAAATGTCAGTCACTACACATTTAGCAACAGATATTTAATCCATTGCTCTTTTTGATGCATAGGCATAAATTACGTTGGCTGACATCAGAAGCAAATATTGTACAATGCTAAGATATTTATGGATATTTTAATAGACATTTTACAGATGCCCTGTAGTCCGGTGACTCATGTTTAGGCTTTTGGATATTGACGTTCGTTCTGTTTTGATCTGGTGAAAATAGAGTATTGGGCCTCAGCCTACAGCATTCATGCTAAATACACACATTTCAGAGATAGAATAGTGAGAGGCAATGTTGGACCTTAGGTACTGTACATAGTTATTATACATAATGTTCATCTTGTGTTGACAGGATCAAAGTACAATAATATCCCTTAATGTGTTCTCAAAAGGCAGCTTTCCAACTGATATTTATTTCATGAATAATCAAATGTTGGAACCCAGTCTGTGGTGTTAGTACAGAATCCTATTCAATTATTAAGTGAACTCACTCTAATATGGTGCATATAAAGAATGTAAGTTCAAGCTTTGCTTACTTTCTAACAAGCTTGCCTCTGATTCATCTCACTTCAGTCCAAAGTGCATGACCTCACACTGAACTCCAGTATCAATATTTTTGATCACTGACTTAATCAGACTACTTCATTTTATCCCCTTGATCTTAGTATCTCCTACAAACTAGATAGGCAACTCACAATTCCTTCAACCAAGTTAGTTAAAGGATATGATGAAAAGTTGAGGCACAAATACAGAGCCTGGGGAGCACCATTTGTCTCATCCCACTAGTCAGAGAATTACATACAAACACAGTGAATCATATAGTCCTTATAGTGCTGAAGCAGGCCATTCAGCCCATCAAGTCCACACTGACCCTATAAAGAGTATCCCTCCTAGACCCACCCCATCCCTGTAATCCTTCATTTCCCATGACTAATCTACCTAACTTACATATTCCTGGACACTATGGGCAGTTTAACATGGCCAGTCCAATTAAGCTACACATCTTTGAGCTGTGGGAGGAGATTGGAGTACCTGGAGGAAACCCATGCAGACATGGGGAGAATGTGCAAACGTGAGCCTGGGGTTGAATGCAGATCCCTGATGTTGTGAGGCAGCAGTGCTAACCACTGAGCCACTCCAATGTGAAGCATTCTCTGATGTTATAGTATGCAATTTCCTGAGTTTCCTGTTCAAGGTACCTGTTATTGTGGTTTTTGTTGAGGAAAGATCCAGCTTCATTCTTTGAGAAACCTCAGATCAAATCTATTTTATTCAGCATATTACTTCCTGAAAAAAACCTAATGCAATCAAACATTGTACAATGTACATTGTCAATTTAATTCTAAGTCAACTGAAGTGTGAAATAGACACTGAACCTTTGCTTGACAAAACATTTCTTTACAGAACTCAACATGACTATATCTGCTCCCTACTTGCTACTAGACCCCCACATCCTAACTATATCTCTTCATTAGCTCTAGATACTTAATTAAACAATGTTCTTCGTCCGTATCTTAATAGAAATAACATTATAATGATAGATCAATATTTGAATCACATGCAAGTATCAGTACACTACAGAAATTATCATAACTTATCATTTTCTTTCTATCTATTGATAAAAGCTGAAATAGAGCCAGTTGATAACATCAGGAGAAGCAATTTAAATGAGAAATTCAGTCTTACTTGGTCAGTCAATTGTCATATGTACCTGGGTCATAGTTGCCACAGGAGTTTGCATTCTTCCTGCTGCTCATCTTTGCATCCTGGTTTTCACAGTGCAATTGAAGTAAATAAATCACTGAAACACTTTGCGTTAGAACTATCTCTGCTAATTTTAATTGAATTCCTTAATATGCCTGGCTCATGGTATCTATTTGCAAGTGGATGATATTATAAGCACTTTTGCTGAAACCAATGCAGTCAAAACAGAAAAACTAGTTATTCAGAACTTTTCCCTCTTCTGAAGAAATACTTTTTCCTGTGTCTTTCTTCAAAGGTGCTGCTTGATCTACTTAATTTTTCCTGCATTTTTTGTTTTTCTTTCATACTTTTAATATCTGCTTTTTTATTCAATATAAAGTGAACTTTTCATGATTTAACTTAACTCAGATGTCATAATCCCTTGCATTAAATTGGTATTAAATGTTGGACATGACTGTAAAAGTCATTGATCAAAATGGTGGTTTTTTTTACAATTCTATAAGTAGTTCCAAAAATATCTGCTTGATTTGAAATGCCATTGAGTGCAGAGAAGGAGACTAGCAGGCACCTGCCACTGTGAAACTAATAAGATGATGTGAAGTTAGTCAAGGCCTCTCACTAGTAATGGGATCGATTTACATCACTTGTGACACTTGTCATGCAAATGCCACCGTGTGCTGCTCTGTTAAAGATTCCTGTCATTCCTTTATCGGTTAAAAAAAACTTTTGGCCTTCTCTCCACTTTGACTGTGTGCTGACAGAGTCCACACAGCTTTTAAAATGTTTCTTTGGTTTTAGTTTGTTTGAGATGTTACTACACTGAGTGGGGAGGGGGGCGGCGGTTTGCCTCCCCCCCCCTCTCCTTAGCACCTGCCATGTCTAACGGTTACCGTACTCTTTCCCAGCATCTAAACGACTTGAAAAAAGAAAACTTCAGTCTCAAGCTCAGGATCTATTTCCTGGAGGAGAGAATACAACAGAAATATGAAGACAGCAGCGAGGACATCTACAAAAGGGTAGGAAACTTTACGTCTTAGTCTGTGTGAGCAAAAAATTGAAAGGACTGTCTACTCATGATATCAAATTACAACCTTTCTAGATAGACAAAGTAAGAAAATGAACAAGTAGTGCTTAGGAAGAAGTAGAACACAGGTGCAACCCTTTACCTCATTATTTTCTGATTTCAATTCTACTTTCAAATTATACGTGTCAAACGGTGTCAAGGTACATTCCCACAAGGGAAAAGGTTACCCCAGGTTGCTAATGCTGGCAAATAAAGAGTGGTCCAAAAAGGTTTGTAAGACAGAAAAGGAATGAAATAAACAATAAGAAAAATGGTTTGCATAGTCTAAACAGTGTTTGCATCAATAATTTGATGATCTTTCTACCAGGCATTACTTGTGTTCAACTTCTGTACCTAATGTACCTCAAATAGAAGTTACACACAAAAACTTCAACTGTAGTTATTTTGTTTGAAGACAATCATTCCTAATTATCTGCAACAATCTTGTAGCAGTTGGGATGTTGCTTTGCATAAAATGTGGGATACATCATTCATGATTTATAATGACCTGGAGTCATTGATGGAAAAAGAGCTCATTGTACCTGGATATCTATAATTGGTAGGATTTATTATCTAGTTAGATGTTCATTCTTGTGGGATTTGATATCTAACTGATTGAGCAAAACATCTCAAAAATATCTCATGTTTAAGAATGAAAACACATATGTTTATCAGTACCTATTGGTAAATTGATCAAATGATTTAAATAAGCAATCAAAAGAATAAGAATCTTTGACATCGATTTCAAACCTATCAACCTGGCAGGATTGAGTCAGTGTACTGTTATAATCATATTAGTGAGTTGGACGGAGGCATGCTCAAAATAAACCACTGCATGATGAGTGAAAAAGTGTTTTTAGATGGAATACACTCAAAAATTTAGCCAATCATCTGGAATTTAAGAAGGATTTAAAGGTGGAGGAGGAAGTGGAAGTGTTTAGGAAAAAACTTGGATCTGACCCTAGTTTCTGACATAACCTAGTGTTGAATAAACATTTTAAAAGCTTACCAAAAGCCGTATAACATTGCTTAGGAACCATTTAACAATTAGGTTAAAGATAATTTGTTATGTGATCCATTTAGAATCTGCTTTGCAGCAATTTGTGAAAAATCTAAGCTGTCCAAACTTTTTTATGAAATTCATAATCCAGATAAGTACTGCTCAAATTTGCAGTGTCAATCTTTGTAGGCAGATAAAGAGAGGGTAATACCTGCAACAGCGTCCATCTACAGTAGGAAATAACATCCCAGTGCAGTTTTTAGGTGTGTAATCAAACAAAAAGCCAAAGAGAGTAATATTAGTAGTGGTGAATAAAAATTTTGTTAGAGTTTTCAGGTGGGTCGAAAGGAATGGTGGCAAGGAATAAGGAACTCAGGGCCTATTCATAGCAAAGTGAAAGAAGCAAGAAATATCTACAAGATCAGATTTATTTTCTCTCAATTCTCTAAGTGTGGGGTGTGCATGCTTTATCAACATTAAAATGAGAGGCTTGTCATAGATACAATGCTTTGTACAGTTACAAGAGAATTATAAACCATCGATCACAGAATAAAAGCAAAGAAACACCTTTTAGAGATAGGATGCAATAATGATTTCTTCATCAGTGCAACAGTTAGCATAATGTATTCGGTTAGTTTATTACAGCGAGAGATAAATTATATCGTCATATGTTTGTTGCACCTAAGCATTTGACTCCACCTTCCTCCGCCTGAAATACTTTTTTATTTTACCAGGAACATTTACTATAGTGATACCATTCCCTTTAATTTCTGAATGAACTGGATTCAGAGCATGGAATGAGGCTCAAAAGGCCAACGTTAAGAGATAATGCTTGCATTACAAACCTGCAGAATTTGCTGGTTGATTTGCACAATTCATTTATCACATACCAAATCTCAACATTAGCCTCAATTTTACTTTTAAGAATCCAGACCCTTGACTCCCATCCTTTAGTTTAAACTGGTCCTGTGTATCAATTCAAATAGTTTGACTGACATTTTTGCTTTGTGCCTTTGCCTATTCATTCACACTCAATAGTGGTTTAGTGGTCTAAATGTCAGTATGCAGATCAATTTAGTGGGCTACACATTAACCAGCTCATTGGCAACAAGTTGACATCTCTCTAACCTACATATGTATCTAATTCTCAGTGATGTGATGAGTACATGTGTAATTCTGTGGCCATGTGGAGATAATCGCAATTATGTCAGATCTCTTGCAGTCCTCTGGAGTTTCTTGGAGTATTTTAACCCTACTGCATGGGTAAGCAGTTAAAGTGCTCCAAGCTATTTACTCACTGGAAATCTGGTTGATTCCAGTGTGTTTGATTTATAACTTTTTTTATTAACCTATTTTACTAATCAACCTCGTCATAGATTAATTATATGCCTGTGGAGCAGGTGGGACTCAGTCCAGGGTAGGAATATTGCCATTGACCCACATGCAAACCTTTTAACCTGTTCATGACAGCAGAGGGGAGGGGGAGGGGGAGGGGGAGTGGGGGATGAAGGAACTCACTTGAAACCAGTTGTGTCCTAATTGATAGATGGAAAATAAGATTTGATCATTCTTAATCTGATTCTAATAGCATTTTAACATGGATTTCAGTAGAATAGAAATGCAAAGAGATTATGAAGTAAGTTGTTTACTCTTCTTTGGGGCTAGGAGGTATAAGGATACTCTTCTAGACCAGCGGTAGCTCTCTTTCTGAGCTCTCTCTCAGGTTATTCTATCTATCCTCTCTGCACTCCCTCCTATGATGTCCTTTTGAAACTCTCTTTACTACATTTGGACGTTTGTGAAGATACTAATCAGCCTCTGTCTAGAACAATTGGAAAGCAGTGTGGTAATGAGGCCTGACTGTTAAAATTGCCATGGTCTCATACTCCCACTGAATCAGTCAGAAACTGTCTTCAGTTAGTCCTCCTTGGACTCCTGCTGAAAGTTTGAATTCACTGTACCTGTTTGCATGTAGCCTCATTTACTCATATCCCCATATTAATCTAACAGCCCCCATCCTGGGGGAATAACTAAAAGTATCACCAATCTATAAGTGTATGTCATATGCTTAGCTTAGTTATACCCTGCTTCTTCAACAAAAGTTAACAATTCAACAATGATGTTAATCAAGTCACTGGGTAGTGGTGAATCAGTTCATGGGAGAATAGTCACAGTCTGCACACTGTCCTATAAAGTTAAAAAATCACACAACACCAGACTATAGTCCAACAGGTTTAATTGGAAGCACACTAGCTTTTGGAACATCTCTCCTTCATCAGGTGGTAGTGGAGGGCTCAATCCTAACACACAGAATTTATAGCAAAAATTTACAGTGTGATGTAACTGAAATTATACATTGAAAAATTTATTGGCTATTAAGCCTTTCATCTGTTAGAATACCATGATAGTTTCACTTCTTTCATGTGTAAATCACAAAATCTTTTTTTAAAAAGTTGCATTCTCAGGTTAGCTGTTAACAATGGTGATAGTTAGACAATATGTTGAAGGCGTTAGCCCCCTGTGTTCTCTGTCTATGCCATGATGTTTAGATTGATTCTAATCTAAGAAGTGAGATAATGGAGTTTTACATGAATTCATGTAGTTTTTGAGCTCAGAGTTCTAGATGAATGCATGTAGTTTTTGAGCTAAGTACAATGTAACCCTGCAAGTACAAATTCACCCCACAAAATATATGTGTGCATTTGGGTCATTGTCTGTCTGTGTGTGTGTGTGTCTGTCTGTCTGTTTGGGTTGTGAGTGTGAGATAGTGTGTGTGTGTGTGTGTGTGTGTGTGTGTGTGTGTGTGTGTGTGTGTGTGTGTGTGTGTGTGTGTGTGTGTGTGTGTTGGTGTCTGTGTGTGTGTGTACAGTGCAATGGCGGTCACCTGTAATGTGACATGAACCCAAGGTCCCAGTTGAGGCCCTCCCTACGGGTACCGAACTTAGCTATCAGCCTCTGCTCGGCCACTTTTCGCTGCTGCCTGTCCCGAAGTCCGCCTTGGAGGATGGTCACCCGAAGCTCCGAGGTCAAATGTCCTGGACCACTGAAATGTTCCCCAACTGGGAGGGAACAATCCTGTCTGTTGATTGTTGTGCCCATTCATCCTTTGCTCAGTTTCTCCAATGTACCATGCCTCCGGGCATCCTTGCCTGCAACGTATAAGATAGACAACGTTGACTCAGTTACATGAGTACCTGCCATGTACAAGGTGGGAGGTGTCCCCACGCGTAATGGTAGTATCTATGTCCACAATCTGACACGTCTTGCAACGTCCTATAAGGTATTCAAAGCCGGCTTGAAAGTGTTAACAATTGTTGCAATACATTTTTATATTAAGACTAAGTATACAACCATTATTATAATTTATAAAAATGAAATTCTGCCACAAGCTGTGAATCAAGGTGCTTTATTTTGAGTGGGTACAGTCTTGACATATTGTCTAGATTCAGAGACATCGACAAAGTACTAAGTGAAAAATGATTGTGTTGTTGAATAGTGTGTGCAAGTTGAATGAATTGCAAGTACACTTCCCTCAGTCAGAAGGTTGCCAGTTTGACCTCACATTACTTAAAAGAATAACCCAGGCTGACACACTAATGCAATGTTTGGATGAAGGGTTAAACAAAGAGTCTGTCTGCATTTTAGGTCCTCATAAATAAAGATCCTGAGGGCTGGTTTAGTTTGTCATAACAACTTTATAACCAATTACCTACTTTAAGTGTAATCCCTATTCTATGTAATAAGATAGGGCAGCCAGTTTGTAAAAAAGCAAGGTCCAACAGAAACAATGACATAACTGACAAATTAATATCCTACAGGTAAAGGTTGACAATTAATTGAAAATTGGCTCTTGTATTCTTCAGGTTTTTTTGTTCTGTTTTTGAGGCTATCTAACCAAATTGTGCACATAATCAAAGAAAACATGAGAACTCTAATTTATTTTCCTTTGTCCTGCTTCCTCTTTAATTAACACGTAGAAGAAAAAGTTATCACCCTACTTTGAACTCTACATGGTGAATCAGTGGTACGTTAGGTTGTTGTCACAACATACATTTGCACAGTATGGGAATTAAACACCCAATGTTGCAGGATTTTATTTTTGTCCATGGGATGTGGAGTCGCTGGATTTCTTTTGCATCAGGTATGACTCCAACTGGTGGAGCGTTTTTCCGATTCCTATTGACTCCAGTTTTGCAAGGCTCCTTGATGACACACTCGATCAAATGCAGCTTTAATGTCAAGGACAGTCACTGTCACCCAGTGTTCCTACTAAACTACAGGCTGACACTGATCACAGCATTGACTTTGGGTTCTGGAAGTCACTACCATGCACAGACCTCAGAATTCCACACAGCCAAAAAAAATTATTATCAGAGGAACACTGCTCTCCCTTCACTTGTGGAATTTAGCTTTTTGTCCATGTTTGAACTAAGGCTGTAATCAGGTCATGAGCTGAGTGAAGCTCAGTTTGAATTCTGCCAGAGCTAATTAATAGGATTTTGCTTAAAAACAATGCTATTTGGTAACTCTTTCTATCACTTTACCGATGATCAAGAATAAATTGATGGAGCAGCAAATGGCAATTTTGGATGTGTCCTGTTTTTGTGCACAGGACATGCATGGACAATTTTTAATGTTATTGGGTGGATGCCATTATGTAGCTGTACTGGAACAGAACATTTGCTACAAGTTCTGAAACATAAGAATCAAAACAAAAATTATCCTGAATACTATTTGTACACGTCTTAAAGTTTGGATGGATGGTTTCCAATCTTTGTAATCAACCCATTCAGAAATCATTACACAGCTGTGGACAGATAGGACTTGAATCTAGCCTTCCTGGTTCAATGGTAAAGATAATTTAACTGCACCACAAGAGCCCTCTGATTTACCGCGTTATAATCCAATTATTAGTTGTTCTAAATATGACAGACCAGGTAATTAATAACCTAATCAAGCAAATCATTCTCACATATCCACCCTGTGTTTCATTGCAGAGACTTCTGGGAGTGTAGTTAAATGATACATCTCCTTGATAATTAATTTACTCTGCTCAAAAATGTGATGTTGATTTCTTTGTAGGCTGATGCTTTAGGGAGAACATTCCTACCATCAAAGCCACAAGATAATTAATAAATATGTGAAGGGTTACCATATGTGGTCGATGTAATGTCATTATCAGTTGGATTAATGCTGGAATATTAGATTCTATTCAGCAGCTAATCTCGGAAATGAAGTTCACACAGGGAGGATCAGCAGATGTCAGCTAAGCCTGTGATTGTGTCTGCTTAGAAGTGCAAAGCCTAACAGGATTTCTCACCTAAGTATATAATTTTGATTTGTACTTGAATGTTGCAGTGTCCCATCAAATGAGAAGAGAAAGAATCTCCTTCAGCTGTTCCACTCCATGTCCTTTTTGCATATTTTATTCTCCATATGTACCAATGGTGGTTTTGTAGATCAATTGATGTCTCTTGTGTGATAATGAACCATTCCTGGGCAGGTTTCTAGTCTCTAAGTTTATTGATCTTGACAAAGCCAACAATAGAGATATGGTAGGACTCAGTACCTTGGCTTTCAGAGGAGAGAAAACTATAATCACATAGGGCCACACTGGACAGATTTGGACAGGATTTGGCCTAAGCGTTTTGTCTTCCATTCTAGAATAACCTTTTCATTATTTATATTTGAAAATAACCACTTGGGTTTAGTAGCTAAAGTCAAACTGCAGTTTGAATTGATGCTCTGAGAAGCTTTGGGGGCGGGGGGGGGGGGTTAAAAAAAGTTTCCTACTTTATGGCAACGACTATACTTCAAAGGAACTGTATTGACTGTAAAGTGCTTTGGAACAGCATGGTGTAGTCAAAAGCACTATATAAATACAAGTTCTTTCCTCCTTTTATTCCTCATTCAACGCAGTAAAAGAGTATTTCTCTCTTGTACACCACTTCAGTGAGTATGATGAATGTGGTAACAGGTTCTTGACTGACCTGCTACAAAATCTGCCTTGTACTTGGGAGCTGCCAGCCAATGGGAGAGTCATGTATCATGTGCAAAATTGAATTTATTCTTGGAACTGTTGTCAAGCAGATTAGAAATCTAAATATAGAAGCTGATCGCTGGCTTCAATTGCTGAAACAAATTATCTGAGAGAGTTTGGACATACAATGAGGCTCAGTCACTGCTAAGGAATAAGTAAAAGCAGGGTGCTAATACTGATTGCACACAGTCTATATCTGATAATTTGAATGCACAGACCTGGCTTGGCTAGCACAATTGAAATGGCAATAGTACAACATGTACAGAATAAAAATCCAGAAATTGAAGTTAGCCAAACTTGAAGCAAGGGTAGATTGTAATGTATTTCTTTTATATTCTTCACTTAGATGCTATTCAATATCAATCTCTCATGTTTCCATTTTCTTGACAGAGGCTTACCATGTGGAACGCCATCTTAATTTGAGATAGGCCAGGAATTTGAGAGCTATGCTTTTAGACAGATCAGCAACTTTGGTGGCCTAGTGTGGCAGGGGAAAGGCACAGGTGTGCTGTATTTCAGAGACCTAGATCTTCCCTATGCGAATGATATTAAATATGCTGCTTATCTTCAACAAATAAATGTAAGCTTAAAAATAGTTACAGCACTAGCTCAGTGAACTAAGACTGCTGAGCCACCTATATCACTAGGTTTCAAGTTCAGTCTGTAGGATGGGTAGTTGTTGAACAAGCTGATTTCAGCATGGCCAGCATTGAACTTGCAAAATATTTAGTAATCTTTGTTCTGATCATAATAATACAGAAACAGGAGTAGGCCATTTTGCCCATCAAGTCTGCTCAGCCATTTTAAAACCACTAAGGCGGACTAACCAGTTCATGCTTTTTACCTCTGCTATACTCGTAGCCCTTTGCTCAACATTTATTTTAAATTTTCTCAAAGATTGAGCTTCTACATCAATGTGGCAGTGATTTTTTTTTTGTTCCTTTATGGGGCAGGGGCACTGCTGTCAAGGCCAGCATTTATTGCCCAGAGGGCAATTAAGAATCAACAAAATTGTGGGTCTGGATTCATGTGGAGGTCAGACCAGGTAGGGTCATCAGTTTCCTTCCCGAAAGAATATATTGAACTAGATAGGTTTTTACAATAATTGACAACAATGGTTTCATGGTCATTTTTCATGGTCAGTTCTTAATTTTAGATATGTTTTATTGAATTCAAATTACACAGTCTTCCATAGTGGGATTTGAACTGAGATCCCCAGAAAATTGGACCTTTAGATTAATATTGTAGCAATAATACAACTAGAAGTACAGGTACAGTTTTCCCAATCTGTCTGCAGATGACAGTCATGCCATCCAGGGAACAAGTCTGGTGAACCTTCATTGCAGTACTTCTATGGCAATAATATATTTCCTGAGATAAGGAGACCAAGCTACACACAATACTCCAGATACAGTCTCACCAAGTTCCTATACAATTGAAGCACGATTTCACTACACCTGTACTCAAATCCTCTTGCAATAAATAGTAATGTTCCAATAGCCTTTCTCATAGCTTGTTGCACCTGCTTATTAGCCTTCAGTAACTTACTGGCAAGGACACCCAATTCACTTGGCAAATATGCACTTTTCAACCTTTTATATCCGTTCTTTCTACCAAAGTGGATAACCTCTCAACTTTCAATATTATGTTCCAGTTGTTAAGTTCTTGTCCAATTCTTGTCTAATTCTTCCTAAAAATGTTTTATATCTTCCTTGTAATTCACACTCCTGCTTAGCCTTGTTTCATCTGCAAATTTAGAAATACTACATTGTCTCCGCACACTCAAATCATTGATCTACATTGTGAACAGCCGAGGCCCAAGTACTGATCTCTGCAGTACCTCACTAGTCAGTCAATGTGAAGATAACTCATTTATTCCTTATGTCTGTTAGCCAATCCTTAATCCATGCCAGTACATTAACTCCTATACAATGTGCTAACCAATTTTTGCTAACCAATCTCCTGTGGGGCACCTTCTCAAAAGTCTTCTAAAAATTTAAATGTGCTGTATCTATCAACTCCCCTTTTATTCATTTTGTTAGAAATATCTTCCAATCTCTAAAGGTTCTTTTACAACAAGATTACTAATTAATCTATTTTTCGTGACTTAATACTAAATCCACAATAGCTACATTGACATGCTGCTCTAGAAATCCATCCCAATACACTCCAGAATCTCATCTTCCATATCTTTAGTGCTTAATGGCTTCACTGAGTCAAATGCAAATTGAAGTCACCCATGATTACTGTGTTGCACAAGCTATAAGCTTCTCTCATTTCCTAATTTATACCATGCCCCACATGACCACTGCTAGTTACTATTAAAATCTCAACCAAATGTCTGCTGCCTCTTCCTGTTTCTTAATTCCAACCAAATTCCAGATACTGTTCTTCCAATCTGGGATCCTCCTTTACTCATGTATTAATTACATTCCTAATTATTCATGCAACTCTACCTCCAACTCCTTCTTGTCTGTCATTCCTAAATTTTGAAAGTCCTGGAGTATTCATTTCCCAAGCCTAGTCACAATGCAGCCATATATCTGTAATGGTAATTACAACCATTTATCTCTATTTGTACTTTTTAAAATTTTCTATCTTGTTGTGAATCCTGGGTGCATTCAAGATTCTTTAGTCGTTTTGATATAGAGTCAGAGATGTACAGCATGGAAGCAGACCCTTTGTTCCAACCCATCCATGTCAACCAGATATCCCAACCCAATCCAGTCCCACCTGCCAGCACACGGCCCATATTCCTCCAAACCCTTCCTATTCATATACCCATCTAAATGCCTTTTAAATGTTGCAATTGTACCAGCCTCCACCACATCCTCTGTCATCTCATTCCATACATGTACCATCCTCTGTGTGAAAAAGGTTGATATCTTTCCCCTCTTGCCCTAAATCTATGCCCTCTAGTTGTGGACTCCCCGGCTCAAGGAAAAGACTTTATCTATTTATCCTAGCCATGCCACTCATGATTTTGTAAACCTTGTTAAGGTCACCCCTCAACCGCCGACGCTCCAGGGAAAACTGCCCCACCTGTTCAGCCTCTCCCGATAGCTCAAATCCTCTAAGCCTGGCAACATCCCTGTAAATCTTTTCTGAACCCTTTCAAGTTTCACAACATCTTTCCAATAGGAAGGAGACCAGAATTGCATGCAATATTCCAACAGTGGCCTAACCAATTTCATACAGCCGCAATGTGACCTCCCAACTCCTGCACTCAATACTCTGACCAATAAAAGAAACCATACCAAATGCCTTCTTCACTATCCTAACTGCGACTTCACTTTCAAGGAGCTATGAACTGGTACTCCAAGGTCTCTTTGTTCAGCAACACTCCCTAGGACCTTACCATTAAATGTATAGGTCCTGTTAAGATTTGCTTTCCCAAAATGCAGCACCTCGCATTTATCTGAATTAAACTCCATGTGCCACTTCTCAGCCCATTGGCCCATTTGGTCAAGATCCTGTTGCAATCTGAGGTAACCTTCTTCATTGTCCACAACACCTCCAATTTTGGTGTCATCTGCAAACTTACTAACTGTACCTCTTATGCTTGCATCCAAATCATTTAAGTAAATGACAAAAAGTAGTGGATCCAGCACCAATCCTTGTGGCACTCCACTGGTCACAGGCCTACAGTCTGAAAAACAACCCTCCACCACCACCCTCTGTCTTCTACCTTTGAGCCAGTTCTGTGTCCAAATGGCTAGTTCTCCCTGTATTCCGTGAGATCTAACCTTGCTAACCAATCTCCCATGGGGAACCTTGTTGAACGCCTTACTGAAGTCCATATAGATTACATCTACTGCTCTGCCCTCATTAATCCTCTTTGTTACTTCTTCAAAAAACTCAATTAAGTTTATGAGACATGATTTTCCACGCACAAAAGCCATGTTGACTATCCCTAATCAGTCCTTGCCTTTCCAAAAACATGTACATCCTGTTCCTCAAGATTCCCACCAACAAACCTGCCCACCACTGAGGTCAGGCTCACCGGTCTATAGTTCCCTGGCTTGTCTTTACCGCCCTTCTTAAACAGTGGCACCACGTTTGCCAACCTCCAGATTTCTGGCACCTCACCTGTGATTATCGATGATACAAATATCTCAGCAAGAGGCCCAACCATCACTTCTCTAGCTTCCCACAGAATTCTAGCATACACCTGATCAGGTCCTGGAGATTTATCCACCTTTATGCATTTCAGGACATCCAGCACTTCCTCCTCTGTAATATGGACATTTTGCAAAGTGTCACCATATATTTCCCTACAGTGTATATCTTTCATTTCCTTTTCTACAGTAAATACTGATGCAAAGTACTCGTTTAGTATCTCCCCCATTTTCTGCGGCTCTACACAAAGCCGCATTGCTGATCTTTGAGGGGCCCTATTTGTTCCCTAGTTACCCTTTTGTCCTTAATGTATTTGTAAAAACCCTTTGGATTCTCCTTAATTCTGTTTGCCAAAGCTATCTCATGTCCCCTTTTTGCCCTCCTGATTTCCCTGTTAAGTATACTCTTACTTCCTTTATACTCTTCTAAGGATTCACTCGATCTATCCTGTCTATATCTGACATATGCTTCCTTCTTTTTCTTAACCAAATCCTAAATTTCTTTAGTCATCCAGCATTCCTTATACATACCAGCCTTCCCTTTCCCCCTGACAGGAATATACTTTCTCTGGATTCTTGTTATCTCATTTCTGAAGGTTTCCCATTTTCCAGCCGTCCCTTTACCTGCAAACATCTGCCCTCAATCAGCTTTCAAAAGTTCTTGCCTAAGACCGTCAAAATTGGCCTTTCTTCAACTTTTTGATCTGGCCTATCCTATATTCAATCCTCAACTTCATTTCTTCCAGTCTGCCTTATTACTTTTTCTACTTCCTATTAGCAGAAAACCTCCCTCCCAATTTGTGTTATCCATTAGGTTCCACAAAACTAACAAGATTACTAGCAAATCTCCCTGTGTGGCTATCAGTCCCAGTCCTCTTAAGATGTAACCACTGTCATCTTTTTCATAGGTTGTATTCATGGAGCATTGTTGAGGTATCTTGAATTTGACAGTACATCAAGGACACACTGTCTAGGGATAATTAAGATTTGTGCTATTGGCTAGGCAAATGAAATGTACACTGAGCATTTGTTAGTGACTTGTACAATATTTTGTTTATCACCTTCCCAACTGGCATGCATTTTTAAGTATTTCATGCTTAAACACCTCATTAAACACAGTAATCTGAGAATGATCTGACAGCACCACTATCTGTGGCTTCAAGTAAGGATGTTAGTTTTTCTTTCTGAATTTCAAATAAGAACATTTCCAATTGTATCATTACAACGTCAGTACAAGGCAAGTTGGAGTTTTCCAAATTTTACTGCTTTTTCTGATTAAGTTCGCCAATGAGGTTAAGCTATTGGAATCAACAAGGTTACAAATCCCAGCTTTACCAATATCCACCACACACTTCTGCCCACACCTTCTGGGCAGCAAGTAGAAATGGGGGGAGTGGGGATAAAAACTGGTGGAGTTGTATCCACATTTCACAAATGGCAGGCGTGTTGGGTGATGATAAAAGCAACAATAGAGAAGTTAAAATGAGAGAGAAAGTGCACTAGAAAACATAATGTACTGCACATCCACATGGTGAAAGAAATCAAATGGTTTGGGTGTGCCTTTTATTTTGTCTGTTATTTCTATAGGGATATTTTTGGCTATCTATTGTGACTTTGATATAAAATCAGAATAGACAGTGTAGTTTGGTACAACCTCCCCAAAGTGTTTGCCAATTACTATAAAGTGGGGCTCCTATGGTTTTTGATTTTTCAATACAGTATTAAATAAGCATTGTATTATTGGAGCTGCTATGTTTGGGGTGAGAAGATAAACCAAAGCCAATTGTATCCCTCTGGGTAGATATTTAAAAAAATATTCAAAGCAGAACAGGAAGTTTTTCACTGTCCTAGTTTGGAATTATAAAATTTTACAATGCAAAGGAAGGTCATTTGTTCATCATATCTGTTGTGACATCACTTTAAAGTTGCCCTATTTAGTCCCACATCCCAGCTTCACCCTTATGAAGTTATAAGTTAAATCACTTTAAGTACGTGATCAGTCGCTTTTTAAAAGTTCCTGTGAAATCTGATTCAGTCCCTTTAGTAGTGTATTTGAAAGTACACCCTTTAAAATAGTGCCATTTAGATTATTCATGTTGTTTCTCTCAAAGTGCATCACTTTGCATCTATCTGCCCATTTAAACATTTTGTCCACATTTTTCTACAGTATGCTACAATACTCCTCCCTATAATTTACTTACAAGCTTTATATTATCCGTTAGCTTCAGAATTGCATGCCCTATACCCAAAACCAGTTTATCAATAAACAATGAATGGTCACTACAATAATCCCTTGATGACCCCACTTCATATTTCTGATCTATTAGAAAACAATCATTCAATGCTATACTCCATCTCAATGTTTTCATTCCCAAGTTACCTCCATTCCTTTTATGTTTTTGTTTCCTGAATAAATAGCACTTTATTAGATGCTTTCAATGGCCATGTTTACAGCATCTTCTGTACTATCTTCATCAAATCTCTGTTACTTGACAAAAATCAGGTTAATTAGACATGATTTCTTTTCAACCAATTGTACTGACTGGTGCTATTAACATTCATATCTTCAGGTAGGACTTAATTTTATTCTTGTTTCCAGTAGTTTTCTCAAGATTTACAGGTATCCCTAAAACAGATAATTCATTGTTCAGCTCATTGCTATTTATGAAAACTTAGTAATTACAAAGTGGCATTCTTGTTTCCAGTAGTACAATGATAATCTTGATTGAAAAGTACTGCAAGTTCCCTTCCATTTTGTTAGGAAGGATGTGAACGCTTTGGAGAAAGCACAGAAGAGGTTTACAAGAATAGTTCCAGGGCTGAAAGATTCAGTTCTGAAGATGAATTGGAGAAATTGGGACTGGTTTTCCTCAGAAGACTGAGAGGAGATTTGATTTGAAGTTTTCAAAATCGTGAAAGTCTGGATAGAGCAGACAGAGAGAACCTTCTTGTTTGTTAAAGGGTCTAGTACGACAGGGCACAGATTTTAAATGATTTGCAAAATAAGTAAATGCACTGTGATTTTTTTTTCCCTACACAGAGTGGTTAGGGTCTGGAATGTAGTATTCAAAAGGGCATTAAATAATGACTTGAATACAAATGGTGTGCAGGGATATGAGAATAGAGCTGGAGAATGGCATTAAGCCATGATGATCATCAGAGAGTCACAGCAGACATGATGAGCTGAATGGCCTCTTCCTGCACCGCAGTAATCCTATGAAGTTACAGGCTATCCTGACTTGAAACTGTGTTGCCATTTCTTCAATGTCACTGAGTTATCCAGGAACCTGGAACTCCCCTCCTAACAACTCTGTGGATGTTCCTATGCCACAAATACTACAGTGGTTCAAGGAGACAATTCACCACCACCTTCTCCACAGCAATTTGGGATGGGCAATAAGGTTATTTCAGCTGGGGACTCTGATATGCCATGAATAATTTTTTAAAAGTAGAGTGCTTTGAGTTGTGAAAGCTGCAAGTAAAATTCAATTTTGTTTCATTTCTTTAAGATTTAATCATTTTTATCATCTTCAATTTGTAATAATCTTATCTTAGATTTTTAACAGAGTAATGTATTTGATCGTGTCAACTTGCAGCATGTGTATTCTATACTTAATGGCAAAACACCATTAGTGGTTTTTTAAAAAATTGCAGACATTGTGAAAATGTCAGGTGCTAGGTAGACCTGAGCTAAAGCAAGTCGCTAACCTAATTCATTGTTTCACCCAAGTCAACTCTGTTTCAGAACATCGAGCTGAAGGTGGAAGTGGAGAGCCTGAAACGAGAACTAAATGAAAAAACTGAACTGCTGGAGAGAGCCTCGTAAGTCACATTTATTGCTTCCTCCTGAACCATTGTGCTTGCTCTAAAGTTTATAATTATTGTAAAGTAACTCTGTCCCTGTTTCCAGTGAGGTAATATCTGTCTGGAATAGCAATGTGTCTAATATATCATGCTAATTTGAGAAATTGGATGATAAACCTGTTTGTACTTTTCCTTTGTTTAAGGAAATACTCCAGACTGCATAAAATATATTCTTTCATACAAATGCCAGTTAAAATTATTTATTAGATATATGCAGATGTACTACAAAATATAGCCTGCCATTTGAAGCCACTATGTCTGCTGGTTATTGGAGGCTTGTGTGTAAACAAAAGAACACGGTATTTCCCTGGTTTGAACTACCTTTTGCAGGAAATTTGAAGATTTTCTGAGAGGCCATGCAAACAGTCCCAGAGTGCTTTGTAATAGGGCTTTTCCTTTTGCTGTGAAAATTCTAGTAAATCTTTGCAGGGCTCCAGTTTATCCATGTGTTACCATTGCCATCTATGTCACCTGCAGCTCCAATTTTTCTCTTTTCCCTTTGTGATCACAGTTGTAACTCTGCCCTTAGCTTAAAGCAGGTGAAATTCCATGGAGACATGGGTCCTATCATCTTTCAGTTCTTTTCCTTCCTTGTCTGAATTGCATATATGTAGCCATCATCCAGCAGTTCTTCCCCTCCCAGTACTCATGTTCTGATAACTAATATGAACTGAGAGCCTTTGGATTGTGAATTGATTTCTGCAATTATTTGATTTCCTCCTGGTGCAAAGATTGGAATTGGGGAGGGAATACATAATTCATGTTTCTTTTAAAGGTAGCTTTGAAGTTATTTGTAAGTTAACCAGCAAAAAAAATTGCCATAATTTGGTTTGAGTTATTGTGGAATTAGGTAATAATTTCTAACCTCTTATTCAAGTTTCATTTGAAGCTAGTATGAGACCAGCAGCAGTATAGAGATTTGAAGCACTTGATTGATCATGGAATGTTTGCAAGTAGATTTTAAAATCTGATCCCTACATTCAAATCCAACATGTGGTACTCTGCTGTGTCTTGAATTTGACCACTACAATGAGTTGAGATGTTGAAATTCATAAACCCAGTAATGTGCTTTGCAATATCTAAACTTACGAGGAGAATAACTCAGTTTGGTTTCAGCTGCAATTTTTCATGAGGAATCTCACTATCCTCTAACAAAACTGCGACATTGAATGGTTCTTAAATCTATGTCAATGTTTATCCACTCTGGTATCTTTTCCACTGCTCTGTCTTTAAGGCAAGGAATCATATGCAAAAGTGTGCTTCCACAGATACCAATTGGTCATGAATCAGAGTTCCAACGTTTCTCTGATGTTTAATTGTCTGTAGAAGGAAATTCAGAAATTACCTCAATCCCATCTCATCCCAGCTGTTACCACGAGATTTTGTAAATGTGGAAAGTTTGAGGAAAGGCAGAAATCTGGGATGTTGTGAAACTTGAAAGGGTTCAGAAAAGATTTACAAGGATGTTGCCAGGGTTGGAGGATTTGACCAATAGGGAGAGGCTGAATAGGCTAGGGCTGTTTTCCCTGGGCCGTTGGAGGCTGAGGGGTAACCTTATAGAAGTTTATAAAATCATGAGGGTCATGGATAGGATAAATAGGCAAGTCTTTTCCGTGAAGAGGGGGAGTCCAGAATGAGAGATATACGTTTCGGGTGAGAGGGGATATATATGAAAGAGATCTAAGGGGCAATTTTTTCTCACAGAGGGTGGTGCATGTATGGAATGAGGTGCCAGAGGAAGTGGTGGAGGCTGGTACAATTGCAACATATAAGTGGCATCTGGACGGGTATATGAATAGGAAGGGTTTAGAGGGATGTGGGCCAGGGGCTGGCAGGTGGGACTAGGTTGGGGTGGGATATCTGGTTGGCATGGATGAGTTGGACTGAAGGGTCTGTTTCTGTGCTGTACATCTCTGACTCTATGACTCTAAATCCAAAACATTAATACCGTAGTGTGTACATATACGATTTCCATATAGGGTCATTGAGTGAGGCCCAGAATTTAATCAAATTAATTGAATTTGTTCTCACCCAGAAGTGCCATTTTAAGTTCACTGCCCTCCTCTTCACTCCTTTGGTCTCCCCCATTAGAATTTGAAATATGCAATGGACAACTTTCACTTGGTTATATACTGAAATTCAACCTGTAAAATACGAGTACCATAGGCATGCTTACTGTGGCACTATCCTCACTCAGTCTAGCAGTATGCAGCTGTTTTATAGGGCATTTATATTGCTGTTAGCAGATTTGGACTAACACCTGAAATATCCTTCACAGTTTAGTTAGATAGTCTAGGTACCGTTGCAATCCTCCTGCCCACCCCAAATCATTTCATGACAAATACATTTCTAACATGACAGCATGGACAGATTTGTCTGCATTCCTCTCCACAGATCTTCCATTCAATAACTCGAGCCCTAGGCTTGACACAGTATGGGAGATACACTAAAGTACCTTCAGATACAATTGGTATGAGACTACTTCCTGCATGGAGTGTCTTATTACTTCTTTTAGTGCCCAGCCTACAGATCTAAATCTGCAACATTAGTTCTGGAACAGAGTAAAAATGCCGGAGTTATAGCTTAGACACACCTTTTTGAATATGTTGGTACAGCTGTACTGTGGAAAGACCAGTTTCAATTACTGTCATGCAGTATCGTGCAATCTCAGTTTGGCAGCATGTTGAAACAATAAACATGAAGGTTTGTTTAAATTCCACCTCTACTACTCTATAGCATTGACATGCTATTTAGTATATATGTTTATATAATATATATATATATGAAAATGCACAATTCTCTTGAGCTTTGAGGGATGGGCTTTGTTAAATCACAGTCTGTATTCTACTTACATTATATACATGGTACTTGTGCAATGCAGAGATTTTTGAAATGCCAAATGTCTGGCACCATCTGGTGGACTAGATGTACAGCAGTATTGTATATAATTACGTTACTTGGTCCTGACGTTCTTATAGGTTTATTGCAGTAAAAATATTGGTTCAGTTTTCACTTTAGGAATGATGATGAGGATATCAGCATGAAGGATGTGACAATGCAGTACTTTCTCACTAGAATCAACATAAAATGTTAGAAATGGCCCATTCAAGTGTGAGTGCACTTTTAACAGCATGATAAGTCTTAATTACTTTTAACTGACTTCTCTAGGCCTAAGAAAACCTCTAAAAATGTAGTCTGATTCTTTCAGGTTTCAATTGTTGGATACTTTATTTTAAAATAAGTTTCTTTCTGAAACCTTTATCTCTCAATGCCATCTACTTATTACTTTGCTTTTTGCATATACAAATAAATTAATATTTAACTTTGACTTCCTGGTACGAATTCAAATGCATTTCATCAAGGATTCTTCATTATGATGGGTTATAAAGACACGTTATTGCTCTTCCTGTGCGCATATATCCTAGATGTTCTGTGGAGATCACCACACCTAAAATAGCTCTCTCATTATTGCAAGTTTCTACAGAAATCTACAGAAAGTCTGTGGGCAGCGGATAGTGTATAAAACAGCAACTGTGTTTCTTCACTGCTAACCATAACTCTGACCAAAGTTGAGAACGTCATTAAGGTTTCTCTCATTGTGTTTTAATTTTGAAGCTTAAACCTCTGTATTAACATGATCTAGAAAGAAAATAGTCATCTAGATGCCTGACATACAGAGATAGAAGGTTATACTTGACAGTCTGCAAACAAATTTGCTGCAAATCATACCTGCTTGTATAATGGATACATCCATCAAAAAGGATCAGTTCGGCTCTCCTGCTTCTCATCACTAAACGTGCCTCCTTGAAGCTGGTTATAACCACTGAAAAAGCCCTGTATGTTTTCAGAAAAATCACCTGCATTTTAAGAAAAACATCATTTTGGGATTCAGGCGTTAAACTGTGAAAGCAATATTTAAATTTTCTGCTGTATTTCCAAAAGAGTCAGAATGGATACAACCAGTCCAGAATTTCATGACTTTTTAAGATATATTTGGTTTTTGCACCCTCTTGTGGAACTATTGTGGGCAGTGGTTCTAGTATAGATCTGAATTAGTCCTCTCCAATGTGTATAAGTTTTAATTTGACTCTATACAGATTCACAATTTTGTCATTTTAAGCTGCAGACCATGTGACAAGATCAGATGAGTGATGAATGTAAATAACTCAATATTTATGAGGAGAGGTTGCTCAGTTCTCTCTTTTTGCCACAGGTATATATTTTACTTCTCCAATAGTTATCAAATTTTTAAAAAAATTCATGATGAGGATGGTGCTGTTGTAAGTGTGAGCACTAGTGAATTCAACAGAGCAGAATTCAACAGCACACATTCTACTACTTCTGTGCTGCTATAATGGGCTGCTCTGCAAATGCAAGGAGATGCTGAGCTGAGGCCAGACAAGTGTAGAAAAGGCTCATGTGGAGCACAGAATTGTGTGTTTTCTTTTCCAGTGACCAGGCAGCAGCACTTGTCTATAGATGTACATAACTGTCTGTGCTAGAGCCATGTGAAACATAAGATTGATGGGTGAAATTGGGTGGCGATGGAGTCTGATAGATCAGACAAGCTATTGCACTATGTGTAAGCTACATGTCATTGCCTATGCTCTGCACAGTGCTAGGTGTAGGAGGGTAATTCACAGGTCAGTTTGTTGCCAAGTCACTGCCATTCATGTGATAGAGGCATCTTCAGCAATATAACAGGGACAGGCCTGTAAGTAGGGTACTATTCCATTCTCTTAATTATAGGAAGCATGAGGAAATCTGTAGAACAATTTGCCTGTGTTGTCAATCCAGCAGAGAACTTATTAGCCATGCACTGTCAAGTGAAATAATATGGAAATTATTGTAATTCTCCATTGTGTTGTACTTCAAACTAGTCCTTAAAATGAATCTCCTCTTGAATGAATCTTTGCCTCATTGCTTTGTATCAAAAATCAAAATATTGGCAATTCAGTTTGGTCTTGCAAATTTTTTCTGTTGCCCTCCTGAAACTGTTGACTTCTTTTGGTCAACTCAATTTTGAATGTTTTAATGCATGAAATGTAGTAGAAAATCATCATTTTCTTCATTCATTCATTCACAGGAGGTAAGCTTCACTATCAAGACCAGCGCTTATTACCTATCCTTGTCTATGGGAAGTACTGGTGAGCCGCACCCTTGAATCACTGGTACAGACATACCCCAAAGTTTGGTTGTGTAAGGACATCCAGGATTTTGTTCCTATAGTCGTGAAGTAAAAATGATCTAGTTCAAAGTCAGGATGGTGAGTGACTTCAAGGGAAACTTACAAGTGGTGTAATTCCCATGCTGGAGAGAATGAGGGAATGAACATTCAAGCCATTGGATGGAAAGCTAATCAAGCAGGCTGCTTTTCCTGGGTGGTGTCAAGCTTCTTTTAGCTGTATTCATCCAGGCAAGTGGGGAGTGTCTCATTACACTTCTGGCAAATGTTTTGTAAGGTTTTAGGAAATTGGGAGGTACGTTACTCACTTCACTGCAGATACCAGCTTCTGATTTGTTGTGATCACAGTATTTAAGTAACTAATCATTTTAGGAATTGGTCAATAGGTGGTGACCACCCTCCCCCAGTGTTGGTGGTGAGGGATTCAGTGATTGGATTGTTGTTGAATTTTGCGAGGAGGTGATTAGACTTTAATGTTGGTCTTTGCTTCACACTTGTGTGCCATAAATGTTACTTTCCATTTTATCAATCCAAATCTGAATTTTGTCTAGGTCCTGCCACAAGTGGACTTGGCCTGTTTCATTATCTGAGAACTTGTGAATGAAAGTGAATATTGTTCAATAATCAACAAACAACTCCACTCCTTATATTATGATGAAGGGAAGGTCATTGTCAGAGCTTAGAAGATGATTGGTCCTGCAAAGGTGCTTTGAGGAACTTCTCCAGTGATATTCTGACTTAAAGACAATTGGCTTCTAAGAAGCACAAGGAATTTTTCCCCAGTTCCCATTGATTTAAATTTTATGAAGTTCTTTATGCTACATTTGGTAATGTTGCCTTGATGCTGAGAGCAATCACTAAAACTTATGTCTTGAATTCCATTTTGTCTATATTTGGTCTAAGGTATCCATGACTTTGAAAGCTGAGTAATTTCTAGTCCAATTTAAATGTTAGTATCTCACATACTGGAATACCAAAATGGACATATCCACTTGCATCAAGATCTGGACCACATTCAGATTTGGCTTGATGCAAGGAAAGTAGCATTTTTTGCCACACTATTAACTGACAACTTGAACTGTTGCAGTCTGTTTGATTGGGTATGCTCAATGCTGTTAAGGAGGGAGTTACAATCTAATCACCACCTCTTAACATTCAATGGCATTACCATCACTGAATCTCCCACCATCAACTTTGAGGCAGATTTGTCACCATTGAACAGAATCTCAACAGCCAAATTTGTTATGATTCTTAAAGGACACATGCATGTATGTGCACATACAATCCTGCATAATCGTTAGAAACTGTGGCCACTTTTTTTTGTTTTACTTGTTAGCTTCAAATGCAAAGGCCTGCTGCGCACCCTGTATTATCACTATATCAGACATTAGCTAAGAAATGCCAGGCAATGGATCAAACCTTAGGTGTTGTCTCAATATCACAACAGGAAGTACAATTTTCTTTAATCCTCAGTCCATGGGAGCCTCACTTTAAAATTCAAAAGTAAAGCTGACCTGAGAACTATAAATTTTCAGAATGAATACTAACATTTTTGTGTTCCAGGTTGGTATTAGCTTTAAATACAATTTGTAGGGCTATTTTGTTAGTATAAAAATTTTGAATTTCATTTGGGTCATTCAATAGGACATCTGATCTGAATTACAAGCCACAATTCACTAATTTGAGTGTGCATAATTTACAATGAGCAAGCCTTTGTTTTTATTGCTGAAGGTATTCATATGTTACTGACATCATTTTTGTCTCCATTAGGCTTTAGACCTGATGCAGCAATGCTCACATCATCCCTCATAGTACAAGAAACTAGGCATGGTTATAATTGTAATGAAGAATGCAGCAGACATTTACTACAGTCAACAATTATATGTTAATTACAAATATTACTTTCCTCCCATGGGGCAGAATTTTTCCAGTGCCTTCAGTGTGGGTTTTGGCGCGTCCATTGGGAAAACAATGAGACCACCTGGAATCCGATTTCTCAGTGTTGAGAAAAAAGTCAATTCTGCAATCAAGTTTTGAATGGCGAGAGACAAACTCGCACATTTCAGCATTCTATTATTAACTAATCTCGCCTCGTTGTTATGCAATTTTCTGTATCCAACCTCCAGCAAGAAAGTAGATGGTAACAATTCCAGACATGA
Source organism: Hemiscyllium ocellatum (assembly GCF_020745735.1). NCBI lineage: Eukaryota > Metazoa > Chordata > Chondrichthyes > Orectolobiformes > Hemiscylliidae > Hemiscyllium > Hemiscyllium ocellatum. The sequence goes on from NC_083409.1 coordinate 55,285,581, forward strand.
AACTCAGGTGATTTAATTGGTAACTCCAGCTCACTGCTCGATCCTCTGGGGCTCCACCTTGGACACCAGTCTTCAACATTTCATAACATGCTCCATGGGGCTTCCTGCAACCCTGTCGATGGATGTTAGCATTGGACATGGACCAGCCTCATTGCACCCTCCTAGCATATTTCTGATGCACTTCCAATATGGTTCTGCATTTCAATGTCGCACTTTGCAGAAACCCAGCACCCTTTCATTGTAATGCTGCAACCAGGACATTTGTGCACAAATACAGGTATCCGTCTCATGGTTGGACTCGGGTGAATCTCAGGATGCCTTGCGTACTCTCTCAGCACTCACTGACATTGTGCCGACTTGGGTGTTCACAGCATCTCTTCTTTGCCTTGTCTTTTTCAGTCTTTATCTCCTCAGTCAGAACTTAAAGATTCACAGTACTTCTGTCCTTCCATGATGTTTAGCACAAACACAAAGTCAGATAGCTTCTCATGACAGTGATCAGTCAAGGGATGGACATGTTGTTGTAGAGCATGATGTTATATCAATCGCACATTAGCATCGTCTGCCTGCTGCATATGCAGGAAGCACACGTGTGCTTCAGGCAAATAACATGGTCTTGAGGTCTAAGGGGAATGTCTTGGTCAAGTTATTTTTTTTCATTCATAGGATGTCGATGTCACTGGCTAGGCCAGAATTTATTGCCCATGCTTAATTTCCCAGAGGGAAGTCAAGAGTCAACCACTTTGCTATGGGTCTGGAGAAATGTTTTAGGCTAGACCAAGTAAGGATAATAGTTTCCTTTCCTAAAGGACATTGGTGAACCTGCTGGGCTTTTCTGAAAGTGTTTCATTGTCATCATTAGACTTTTAATTCCAGACTTTTGAATTTTGAGTCTCTGTATTAAAAATCTAGTCTCTGAATTAATAATATTATTGTTAATAATATTATTCATAATCTAGTGATATTATCAGGAGACCATTGCCTCCCCTCGGGGGCAGTGTTTGATATCAGTTGAGAGGCATGCGTGTGGTCGATCAGCCACTTGGAGCAGTTGATGTTATTGTTTCAGTCCAAGGAGTGGGCCGCAGTCATCCCTGTAAGTCGAGTGCAAGCAGTCTGGAAAATCAGGGGCTATATAGTGATTAGTTAGGATCTGGTCAGCCATCAGTAGAAGCTGTCCAAAATGCTGTATGAGAACCTTGTGCATTGACATACTGTGTGGAGTACAAATCCTGGACTCTGACACTTGACCACATGGTGCAATGTTCCAAATCAATCCCACCAATGGCAATGATGCACAAACAATGCATTCACCATAGTTGCCAAAGATGCAAACCCTTCCAAGTTCCCAAGGGTGCAGGAGTTGCTCATTTCACAATTTGAGCCATGAAACAGTGTGTAACACAAAGAATGCTGAGCCTTTGTGCCTTTATTCTTGTTACATCTAAAATGACATTCACTCACACAGCTAATGGTAAGAAGTTAACATAAATTTACAAAGTTGAGTATGTCTTTACAATAAAGTGTCATCCATGATATGCCCTCAGAAGGACATTGTCTTCCTTTCCCACCAACTACGTCTAGGTGCAGTCCTCGGCTCCACAGCTGGGATAAAGGGAACCTTTTCAACAATGGAACCTGTTAGCCTTGGACCTTTGGTCAGGTGATTTTGGGGATGTTCATGCCTAGAAGGCCCAGACATGTTGAGTGTGTCTTGTCCAGAGATACGTTGACCCTCCTTGGCTTGAACTTCTATGTAGATGATGGCAGCTGACAAATGGAGGATGAAGGCCCAGCTATCTCTTGTATCCCAAGTAGTGGGATCCTGTACATGGTCCTACTCAGACTACTGTGCTTCCTTGTGAGGAAGGAGCACATGGAGTAAGGTCATGGCACTTCTTTTCCCCTCTAGCTGTGCTGAACAAAAAATGCCGAGTAAGATGGAGTGCAGTCCATATGTGTAACCAGCAGACACTGGCTGGACATGGCTCTCCATGGAGAGTCTGTTCACAGACAGCTAGACTGTCACACGGCAGATGCAGCACTGTACAAACAGTATCCAAGTCAATTTGTCTATTTTCTCCAACAAATATGCCTGCTGCTTCAGTGTCTGTTTATGTATTTGGATGAATGATGAATGGCTGACACAATGGGGTCTTCTCTCGCCTTGAGCTAAGCAGGTCTTTAGTAGTCCTTTGAGTGAGTGACAGTGACTTGGGTCATTTCTTTTTCAAGCAGCTGCTGATATGTGCTCACCAGCACATGCCCCCAAATTAACCTCATTTTAAGTGCCCATTGAGTCAATACCTGAGCTGGTGGAGGTGCAGGGGGAGGCCTTGCTGATGTATTCTTTGAGAAATTCAAGGCTTCTTCCTCAGAGGTGTAGGAGGAGATGTCTTTCAGATCATCCTCTTGATAGTAGAGACTCTGTAGAAGACAGAAAAAACGAACAGGTCACAGAAAAGTGATAGAAGCTGGACATGTTAAGAGTACATTCACAGTGAGAGCAACAAAGCAATGGACAATTATTCTTATTTGGTTGTCAAGTCAAGAAGGTTTTGACATCACCTCATGAATAGTCATGGCTCTCAACAGCTGGACAAAAATCCTTTCCTTACTGGGGACAAGGAGACAAATGTTCATCACCCCATCACCTGTCTTGGCTCTCTGTGTTCTATTTGGGCTGTTTTCTGCTGAAGTTGGGAGGGAGATAGGGATTGAATGAGATAAAATAGGATGACACAGCTGTTGATACCAATGCATTTGGAGGGAAAAGTTTTGAAGTATCCCAAGTGAGTGAGGATTATCCCAATCTAGCTGAAGATTAAAGTCACCCATGTTTACTGTACCGTCTTTTTTTAAATACCATGCTCTCATCTCTTGGTTTATTCGGTCTTACCAAATAGCTAATATTAGGGTGCCGCTTTTTATTTCTTACCTTCACCCAAATGGATTCTACATCTTCTAATCCAAATCATTCTTTGCCATTGTCAGTATGAAATGGAACAAGTACAATGTTACCCCCTCCATTCTTTCCTCTTTGCCTGTTGCTTTGGAAAAAAGTCACATACCCTGAATACTCAGTTCCCAGGTTTGATCACCCTGTCACTGTGTTTCCATAATGGTTACAAGGTCATACCAATTAATCTGTTTTATTTTTCATTCGTTCATGGGGTGTGGGCATTGATGGTTGGATCAGCATTTTGTTGCCCTAGTTGATCTTGTATTTGTCATTAATGTATTTTGTTCTGAATACCACATGCATTCAAGAGCCACTAATTTTGTCTTTCTACTGACCTTTTTTTTCCCCCTTTTAACCTTATTTAATGTTGTTTTTCTGAGTGTGTATGCTCGCACTTCCTGTCCCACTCTGGGTATCATTATTGAAGTAGCTGCCATACCCTCATCCTTGTAGCTTACATCTCTGCACTCGCAGCACCCCTTCCCCCAACCACCCACCCCAATTAGTTTAAAGCCTTTTCTGCTGCTTTAGCTATTTGATTCAGTAGGGCACAGATCCCAGCATATTCATGTGAAGGTTGTCCAACCAGACAAGCTACCTCCTACTGCAATACTGGTACCAGTGCCCCACAAGCTGAAACCCATTCCACTTATGTCAATCTGCACCAGAAAAGGGCTCATCCCAGAAAATGGTCGTCCTTCAAGATCAGCAAAAACAGCCTGTGCTGGCATCTATGGAGGTGGTTTGGTTCTCGAACACTTCCACGTCCAGAAAGATAATCTTGTGATCTGTTTGACCCCCTTTGTAATGAAGTTGATATCAATTCAATTTAAAAAATTCTCTTCAGAGTCCATGTCACTTTCTTGTCTTGAACAAACCCCCATGGCACACCCCAAGAGCTTTTAGAAGTTAGATTGCCTCATCTCTTGGCCTGGAATTCTAACTTTCACCAGCATTTTCTTTTTTTGAAAGCTAGTTACTCCAGGGAGTTCTTGTACTTGGGTTTATCCCTTTATATCAGTGATCTTGTTTGGGGCCGGTGAGCAGAGGTTCTGTCTCAAAATAAGGGGATTGCAAATACTTGTATTATTTTAGGATCCCAGGCTTCTGTGCCACTGTGTTTGTGGCACCTTGTAGTATTATTGCAGCAGTCCAGCAGAAAACAGAGGTTTCTGGACTTGTGACATGTTGCCATTTACAAGCACTTTCACTGTCAACAGATACCCCTTTTTGTAATAATGATCCCAGTCGTTGAAATTGGTAGAGTTCCAGTTAGTGCTGTAACTTTCAAACATTGCTTTTGACCCTCTCTGCTTATATAAGTAGGCAATGATTACTTGTATATTATTAAATCCTCGGGTTGACTCATTCTCTAACAACAATTGCTGTATTGGAAAACTGAACAGTGCATTGTATGCCAACATAAATCTCCCTCACACAGTGTTTCATTCTGCACTTATGATGCATGTTTCTATACATAGTTCAGTACAATGATAAAGGAGCTATATTGTATTTACTAGATTCCAGGCAGATGCAACCTGATATAGCCAATTGTTTCCCTTCTAGAAAGTGTCAGGTGACAGGACAATTTTAACACTTTTTGAGGAGGTCTAAAGTACAACTGAAAACATTATCCACAATTTTGACAATAATTCCATCTCCCATTATCACCCCTACAACAATCTGCTCTCAATTGGTTTTATATGATACAAACACAATGACCTGTATTAGGTGGACAATAACTTTTCACAGCAACTTCGTTCCAGTTTTGTCCCTTACTTTCACAAAGGTTGACATATTGCCAACTTTATAAAAGATTGAGTGAGTCATTTTCAGGAACATCCAAATCTCATTCTTCATATGAGCTTGTACGTGCTTTCAATTTGATCCTGATTTCCTCATGACATCACAGATTCCACTAAAGTCACCCAAAAGTGATCAGGAAGAGATATCGTTCCTAATTCCTTTCTTCAATAATGTGAACAATATACATTTCATGTTAGGCATACATCCTGACAAAAACATTTCAGATTGGAAATTATGAAGAGTGCAATAGAATTCACATTTTTTCCATACAATCAAAGTGCCTCAATACAATTTCAAATCTTTTGGACCCTGCTTAATATTTGCCTTCCCAGGGCAAATTCTGCTGAGGCCATCTGTCATTAACTGACCTCAACCCGCTTCCTGAATAAATATTAGAAAAATCAGAATAGGAGTAGACCATTCAATGAATTTATAGCTGAACTGTAGATGTTTTAATCACCTTGTTCAAATATGTAATGACGCAGTTCTGGTGCAGGTGGAACTTGAAACTGTGTCTTATGGCTCAGATAGGACTCTGCACCACAGAAATGGCTGGTCTGTAAATGTTGTTGAATCAACCTATTTAGAGATGGTATTATATACCTCTGGAGCAGGTGGGACTTGAACCCAAGCTTCATAGCTCAGAGTTGGGGGCAGTACACTGCGCCACAAAAACTCCTAGGGATGATCTATATATTAAATCCATCCATCTCCTTCAACTGACTATTGTTTACATTTTTGTCAAGCAAGAACTTGTTGATTTAACACTATTAATCAAAATTACAACTGAACTGTTTACAAGTCGCCACTCACAACACCATTTTAAGTACAAAATTAAACTTATAACTAGTTTAACAATGAACTGTGACTACAACTAAATAATTGGAGGAATTGAGGGAAAATGTTTAGTGATTTTCTTTATCAAATCATTTTCCAGCACTGGATATGTTAGTACTATTTGGTTCTTTTGTGAAGGGCGTATGTTATTGAGAATTTTTGAGCTACAGGTCACATGCAACCATTTGAACAACAACCTTAAGTCTAAGTCCAGACTGTACTTTGATTTGTAACTGATTTTTGTTTTGATTTGGGTTTAACAAAATTCGCACTCACTTGGAGAACTTGCACATATTATACAATAGAATCATCTGGAGTATATTCAAGGGCTTTCCGAACACAGGAAAGCATAATATGGAATGTGCTGGATCAGGCATAAATATAGGGCACACAGTATGTAGCAAAAAAGTATGTTCCCTACCCTTTGATCAATACTGATGTCAAACTATGAGCATAAGGTGTATTATATATTTGCTTATTTGATTATTTTTGCAAGAGTTTACCTGTCTTAATGCTGTCTTCATCCTCCTTCTATTGACCCTTTTTTTCCATGGACATGAAAGGTTACTTCTCAATCTGCATCAGTTGTAGATTTGCATCAGTTTTGCTGGTCAACACTCCTATGTAGAAGCTATGTGCAAACCAAAAAGCAATTCCTTGAAATCAGTCTTCTGCTCTTTGCTTATCACCCCACTGGTGAGCTGACAGCATAGATGTTCCGTTGGTATTCCTTCCCATTTTATCTTAGGAGGAAAATGAAAGAATAAGCATAGGATGCCTACCATTGTCCCTCTTACCATGTGATCAGAAAGTTTCATGCAAGCTACACAAGTTTGCTCCTTAACTTACTACAAAAAAACAAGACAGAGGGCCATACATCTAACCAAATTGCTGCCAAACAATTAGGGGGTGTGCGGATGCCCAGTCGATGTTGACCCAGTGGTGAATGTAAAAATACCAGCTATTGCAATCAAATTGACACACTTGCCTGTTGTTGTTCAGGGAATTACATTCAAAGAGAACCTGTTCCTGCATGCTGCAGACTCACTTCCAGTAAAACACCACCATAACCATGCGACTGTCATGGAACATGGCCTGCCATAACCAGCCTTTTGGGAAAGCAAGTGGATGTTGGATAGAGTAATAGATGGTTCTGGTTAGGATTAGTGACAGAGAGTGGGAACAAGTGTACAGGAGGTAGGGTGGAAGTGAGATAATGCCAATCAGAAATAGGGGTACAGGAGGAGGAGGAATGTGCAAAAGGGCACATTTTCCCCTTGGCTTCACTTTAAATGCAGACGTTGGTGTCTCTATTTCTTTCTGCACCATGTAATCCCATCCCTTCTGCCTGATTGGAAGGAAGATAAATGTAGATGCCATAGACAATAAAGTAACATTAAACTTTCCACAAACATGTGACATCTGAACGTGTCAGGGATGTTTTGAAGTGTTGTCACGTTTCCAGATTATGATAGTTACTATGTAATGAGCTCACAATTAACTCCCATTTCCACAAACAGCAATGTCATGGTGTCCTGATAATCCTGTTTTTTTTTCTGATGTTGCTTGTAGAATAAATATTGAATAGGATACTGGGGATAATCTCTTAAAATAGAGCCATGCGTTCAACCAAGCAGATCTTGGTTTAACATCCCACCCAAAAGACAGTGCCACCTCCCTGCAGCATGCATTCAGTATAACACTAGAACGTTAACTTGATTTTGTTTCATAACACCAGGTTATAGTCCAATAGGTTTATTTGGAAGCACTAGCTTTCGGAGCGCTGCTCCTTCATCTGGTGGTTGTGGAGCAAAGGTTTACAGTGTGATGCAACTGAAATTATACATTGAAAAAGACCTGAATTGTTTAAGTCTCTCAACTTTTAGAATGACTATGTTGGTTTCAGTTCTTTCATATGTAAATCCCAGAACTTTTTTAAAAATTTACATTCTCAAATGAACTTTAACAATACATATTTACACATCTTATACTTCATAACCACCTGATGAAGGAGCAATGCTCCAAAAGCTAGTGTCTCCAAATAAACATGTTGAACTATAACCTGGTGTTGTTATTTTTAACTTTGTACACCCCAGTCCAGCACTGGCACCTCCAAATCTTGATTTTGTTTGCAAGCCATCGAGATATTGTTGAACCTAGAACCGTATGATCCTTGGTAGCAGTGTGGTAGAAGAGGGGCTGGAAGAAGAAAGGGACAGAAATGCAAGACACACAGAGATCAACATATATAACAGAGACATAAATGGGCTCAATTTTCTCTGTGAGGGGACAGGTTTTGAATGTGTCAATGTTGGGCTCTACATTATCTGATTTATCATATTTACAGCCCTTTACAAATGACTAATATCAATTTGATATCTGTTTCATGTCTGTGCTGGTCAATAAATGTCATACTTTAAATGTGGTACCCACCAAAGCTGGCTCATTTTTCTTTGGTTATTTTTCTTTTTGCTGGTACAATACAATTCAGTTTGTTTTAATGTTCTGCACAATTAAGTTTCAACTTTACTGTTGCCAAATGGTTTGAAGTACAGCTGCTCAGGGTACATGTTACTATAAATGGAACTGGTGTAGAGTATTCCTGTGGGGCTTCTCATATACTCTGAGGCTTACACACCTGCTTTCCCCTTCATACTGGTGATCGCTAAGTAACCTGAGCTGTTGCAGCAAAGGTATTGGATTTACTGTTTAAAATACAGGATATGTTGAATTTCAAGCTTTCCTCTCCAGATTTAGATTGTGTTTTTGCAGTGTTGTATAGCAGCTTTGGGATTTACACTCTGCGCAGTATGGTATTTTAATTCTTATTGCTTACCTTCCTGTTAATCATATGACATTTCTCCTGGTTTGTACATCTTTCCACTTTGTATCACTTTCCTAGGGAAATAGGAAAATTGTCTTTTTTTAAATCTTTGGAGACTGGCAGTATTGTTAGCTGTTTCTTTGGCTGCATTCTGTAGAAATGCAAACTGTAACATTGCCCTATGCAATGTCATTATTAAACTTCCTATGTGGGCTGGCATCACTATAGGCTTTATATTAGCATTATGTTATTGCAGTATTGATATGAGTGCTGCATTGTCAAAGCTGTGTTTAACACAGAATTATAAACTGGGATCCTACCTGCTATCTTAAGGAAAATGTAAAATATTCTATTGTGCAATCAAAAGGAGAACCTTTTTTTTAAAAAGTGTCTTGGCCAATATGTCCCTTTCGTAAAATCTTAAAATGAAATAGTAATAGGATTGTAGGATGCAGCAGGAGCTCATGTGGCCAGTCATATCACTTTGTAAGCACGTTCCAATTAGTCTTGCAACCCCCCCCCCAAAACCATTTCATCATAATCCTGCAAAATTTCTCTTAAAGTATTTGTTAATTTCCTTTTAAAAGTTACTTAAATCTGCTTTCCCAGGCAGACATCACATTCCCAATCATAATAACATGCTGTGCTAAAAAAAAAGTTTTGCCAATTAGCTTCGAATTAATTTAGTTATAAATTCATTGTGGAATCTTGCTGAGCACAGTTAGTTGTGTTTGATGATAGGCACACGTCAGCACATTAAGTTGCAGCATGGAATAAAACCTTTGTGCCTAATCTTTTGTAGTGTTTGTTTTACTTTGCAAGCAAATGCAATCCAATTTATAGTAACATCTCTGAACAGGTTGATTAGGAAAATATAAACTATCACCAGTCATCTATCTCTATTGAGGGAACAATTCTATTATCCGCCAGGACCACAATAGCTTTAACTTAAAGTACTGTAGTTCTCTTCAGAATGATTGCACCTGTCAAAGATTCCTAGTTATAATAGTAGCTATCAGCTTCTGCTTCACTTAATATTGTCTCTTTGTTCATAGTCAATTCAATCAGTTGAACGACGAAATAAAATTAGGGAAGAAATTAAAAACAATGGACACTAAAATTCTTAACAATAGAAAGTTTAGATAGAAATCTCATTTAAATTAGATTCATACTGGTGTGTGAAGAGAGTATATGCTAGCTTTTGAAGAATTGCCTTCCTAGCCCCAGAAATAACCAGGGATATCCATATCAAAATCTCAATTTCCAAACTACTGGGCTGGTTGCTAAAAAAGCGGAGTCATATTTGATGCAGTACAAAATGTTCTAATGGATTATTTGTGTTTCTGTGGGCCTTATTGACTATGTGACAAAGGCTTTGAATTCAAGGGACACTAAAGTAGAAAGTTAGGAAGTCGCATAATAACCCGTTTACAGAAGCATCATAAAGGATCAGCAACAGGGAAGACCAATAAAGTAACCAATATAAATGGGTTCAAAGAATGGGTAGTCAATCTATGTTTGCTATTTCCAAAACAACTTAAATTGGTATGGATTTATGGTTTTATTTACCATTTGAAAGCAATGGAAATTTTTACATAAGAGAACTGATAGGTTATAGTAAGAAGAACAGATGAAAATATCCACTTTGGTTCATTCAACATTGAATTTGAATCCACAATTTTCAAAATTTGCAGCTTAGTGCATACATAAATCATAAAATAACTTGCACTTGTAAAACAGCATATATCAATGAAACGTCAGCTCTTTCCTTTTCCCATAGTTGCTGTCTGATCCTTTCAACATTTTCTGTTTATCTTCCAGTTTCAAGCATCTGCTGTTTTTTTTTCACTGGATTGTACTTGTTTCTTGCCCAGCCCATTATAGTATTCAGTTGAAGCAAAATGATTTCCTTTAATCAGATTGCTAGCTGGACATATTAAGAGGGAGAGGAAGAATGTCCTTACAATGAAGGAGAATCTGAAATAAAGGGTGGGGGCAAAGAGAGCATATCGAACAGGGGTTTGGAAGGAGAAAAACAACAGGATGTTAACCTGAAAGTGAGATGAGAATGTGAATTTATAAAGGAGAAACACAAGTGCAGGGGGAGAGATGGTGTGAGAGAAATGGTTCGTTTGAACCAGAAAAGAGAGACTGAACCAAAAGCAGGGTGTAGGATACCTGAAAAGGGATATGGAAGGAAAACTAGATTAGGAGAATAAATTAATCCACCAAAGGAGGTGGTATTAACTTTTACTTTTACTGGTGGAAAAAATGTGTTAAAGCCTACTTTGCACCTCACCTGATTTTCTTTTTTCCTCATGAATGTTAATGATGCAGAAAATCAAAATGAAAATGGGCTGCTGATTGGCTACCACCCATTTCACCTAACAATTAAAATGGAATAACACCTGCCAACTTTGAACAAGATAAATTAAGGTGAAGCAGAAATGAGAGGGAGAGAGCAAGGGATGATAAAGTGGGAGAAAGATAATAGAAATAATCAGCAGAAAAGAATGAAAGGATAAGGAGTTGGGAGAGCTGGCAAGACATAGGGCATGTAGTTCACCTCTACCAGTCCCTGCATTCTTTAGAATTTGAGGTTGAGATGGCTTTTAACCACTTGCAAAAGATTTTGAAGCATATTTAATATTTTAGTTTCTATTTACTGCTAGTGTTATGAACACGAGCTGCAATATAGCCAGACCTTTAGAAATAGTGGAGTGATTAGCATGAATATAGAAGTATCTATCAAAATGGCCAACTGCACATGTGCAACTAGCTTGGTGATGTCATTTACAGGCAGAATGAATCTGCACATGCACAACTGATATCACTATATTCCATACATAACGTGACGCCAGCTGCACATGCAGGGACGACCCAATTGATTTTCAGGGAGCAGAAACAAAACTTGGGAGTAGAAACATTGGATATGAAGTAATGCAGCCTTTAAGCCAGGTAGCTTCTCAAAATAGACAAGGTAGAGATAGCAGCTCCAAGATGAATTTGGACTTGGGCAAGCACTGATAATACCAAGGGCTTTTACCCCCACTGCTGAACACCACTTGAGGTCTGGCTCCAGAATTTAAGCGTCTAGCTGGAAGACAGTTGCACCTGTCATTTGGCAGTGACATAGCGCTGTTTGATGGCGTTTCTGTGCTTGGGCACTTTTTGCTCCACCTGGAGGTGGCGTTCCTAAGAAACACAGTCCAAAGAATAAAATAAAACTTTTGCTTAAGCTTCAAAACGATATGTGACCAGCCCTAAATATATTCAATAACAGTGACCAACTGGGAACACTGGCTAGAGAATTTTGTCCAACCATTTGTACGTGTGTCTAATGTGGGAACTGTATGAAACATTCTACTTTCATTAAAGCCAGCCATCATCCAAAGAAAAAGTTGTTTAACTGAGGTGGAAGGAATATTGGCAACTTCCTGTGATGCCCTGCCTCAGTATCACATCCACAGACTTTACAGCTATCTCAGTGTTTTATTAATAGTTCATGACAGCTGTGACCTTTGCATTTGCAAATGGACCTGACAGCAGTCTTAACTGCACTAGCAACAAAATATGACCTTCTCAATTGTGCAGACTGTTGTAGCATGGAAAAGGCTATGGAATAGTTTAGAATGACATACAGCTTTTTCCCCCACACTGGAATGAAGTTTAAAATGTTAATACATTTTAAACCTCTCGTCCCTGCACAGACTGTATAAAGGCCAATGTTATTTGTGATACATTCTGTTCTCCAAACTTTTATACAATATGTTAAACTTAATTACTAACTGCATTGGCGTGCCATAGCTACGGTCAGACTTCTGCATAGTGCAATACAAACTCCCATAAGCAATTTTTTTACAATCCTATTGCATCTTATCTGGCATCAAAGGTTCTTTGATGGACACCTTTTGTATAGAGTAGCATATAGCTGGGAAGTTTGAACTTCTGATAGCAGAATAGTGCTGCCTGAATCCTTTGGAGAATGTCTCTGACACTGACTGTAATGTTGGAGATTATGATTCTTTGTTCACCTAGAGATTTACCTCTTCCTCCTTGTGTTGTTAATCTCAGGAAAAGGTCAATAAGGAGCTATCAGGAAAAGGAAGACCTAGGAAAAACACCCTCTAATAACAGTACTCACACCCTCTCTCTCTAAACCCCCTTTCTGACAATATGTTCACTCACCAGCTCCTCAGCACCTGACAGTGCTCAGTCTCCACATAACACTACACAGTCTCCCCTGTACTTGATGCTACTTCTGAGTACTCATCTCCCACCACATCTTTCCCAACAATGCTCAGCCTCCTTCCTAAAATGCCTCCAGATGACTAGTAGAAGTGAATCATAAAGTATGAGTCCATTCCATCATCTATGCTCCGAAACAGTAACTACCAAATAATTTGGTGAGATTTTAATAATCCCAGAATTCATGAACACTATCATCACTGCAGAAGTAACGCTGAGATGAACCTGAAACACGCTGTCATTTGCACAAAAGTAGGTTTTTAGAAGATATGCAGCTAGTGACTTTTGTGAATTGTTTGGAATTTTGTACATTTTCTAACTTGTTCATGCAAATAGCTGGTATCCAAACTGTAGGTACAAGCACATTCTGTAATCCGAGACTTCAGTCTGTGCCTGTCAGTATGTGCTTGTTTGTAGAATTACTACTCCCCTTGTGCACTGCATGCAGGACATCTTACCCATAGTTGGCTAATCATTAATCATTTGCTTCATATGTTAACTAGGCATTCAAAATAGCTTTCTGAGAAATGGTTTACAATTTCCAGTGTATTTGAACACATAATAACTCACGGGGTCCAATTTACCACTTGTAAATGGAATGATAAGCTCCAAGGATGTCAAAATATATGTAAATGTGACATCAGAGCTATTGCATACTTTGGAGGGTTAATTCTCCAGATAAGTTAAACTTAATTCATCTGTTTTGGAAGACTTGGCATGTTCATCTGGAAAGGAAACACCACAGAATAACTGCGGGACTATTGTTACAATCACCATAGAGACCATTGACTTTTAAAAGAAATTTGAACTTCCAGTTAATACTTCAAAGTATGACACAATAAGACTTTATGGTTTAAGACTTCTACTGTAACAATCAGACTAAAAGCATAATTGTATAAATTCTATTATTGTAGGTAATATTTGCTTTAAACTATAAGAACAAAACCTTCTCCACTTAAAATAACAGAAAACCCCACTTAACATATGTATTTGACATTGCACCTTCTGTTGTCATTCAATTTTGCCAGGGCAGTCCAAGGTGATTCTTAACTCCAGTGGGTTTACGTCTATTCCTTTTTGTGCTAAACTGGTAACTTTTGTAAGATATTGTGTTATATGTTATCTTTATTAACTTATTTACCAGCTCACTATGTTCACTAATACTGGGTTCCTGTTCATTCATTCATACCTGAGCTGTATACTGGAGGTGAGAGTTGATGCAGATGAGGCAATAGCAAGAGGTAGACCAGCTAGTGGGAAGGATTTTCCTGGCAAGGACCTAAGGTATCAGTTAAAGTGTGTTTGCTTTAATGCAAGGAGTATGAGGAATAAAAGTGACGAACTTAGAGCATGGATCAGTACCTGGTGCTATGATGTTGTGGCCATAACAGAGACATGGGTTTCTCAGGGGCAGGAATGGTTGCTGGATGTTCCAGGGTTTAGAGCATTTAAAAAGAATAGGGAGGGGGGATAAAGAGGAGGGGGTGTAGCACTACTAATCAGAGAGGGTATCACAGCTACAGAAGCTTCCATTGTCGAGGAAGATCTGCCTTCCGAGTCAGTATGGGTGGAAATTAGGAACAGTAAGGGAACAATCACCTCTTTAGGGGTTTACTACAGGCCTCCCCAATAGCAGCAGGGAGATGGAAGAAAGCATAGGTCGTCAGACTTTGGAAAAATGTGGACGTAGTAGGGTTGTTGTAATGGGTGACTTTAACTTTCCCAATATTGATTGGAACCTCCTTCGAGCAGAAGATTTGAATGGAGCTGTTTTTCTAAGGTGTGTTCAGGAGGGTTTCCTAACTCAGTACGTTGACAGGCCGACGAGGGGAGAGGCCACTCTAGACTTAGTGTTTGGAAACGAACCGGGGCAGGTATCAGATCTTGTGGTGGGAGAGCATTTTGGTGATAGTGACCAGAACTGCCTCACATTCTACATAGCTATGGAGGAGGAGAGGATTGGGCAAAATGGGAGGATATTGTTCCATTGTAAAGGCACTATAGGCATGTGGAAACTGTTTAAGGAACAGTTGTTGCAAGTGATGAATAAATATGTCCCTCTGAGACAGGCAAGAAGTGATAAGATAAAAGGAACCTTGGATGACGAGAGAGGTGGAGCTTCTCGTCAAAAGGAAGAAGGTAGCTTACATAAGGTGGAGGAAGCTAGAGTCAAGCTCAGCTCTACAGGATTACAGGCAGGCAAGGAAGGAGCTTAAAAATGGTCTGAGGAGAGCCAGGAGGGGGCATGAGAAAGGCTTGGCAGAACGGATCAGGGAGACACAAAGGCATTTTACACTTATGTGAAGAATAAGAGAATGGTCAAAGAAAGAGTAGGGCCGATCAGGGATAGCATAGGGAATTTGTGTGTGGAGTCTGAGGAGGTAGGGGAAGCCCTAAATGAGTTTTTTACTTCTGTCTTTACAAAAAGAAACAAACTTTGTAGTGAATGAAACCTTTAAAGAGCAGGTGTGCATGCTGAAATGGATAGAGATAGAGGAAGCTGATGTGCTGAAAATTTTGTCAAGCATTAAGATTGACAAGTCGCCAGACCTGGACCAGATTTGTCCTCGACTGCTTTGGGAAACAAGAAATGTAATTGCTTCACCACTTGCGAAGATCTTTTCATCCTTGCTCTCCACTGGAGTTGTACCTGAGGAATGGAGAGAGGCAAATGTAATAGGGAAATCTCCGGCAATTACAGACCAGTAACACCTTGTCGTCTGCAAGGTGTTAGAAAGGATTCTGAGGGATAAGGTTTATGACCATCTGGAAGAGCATGGCTTGATTAAATGCAGTCAACACGGCTTTGTAAGGGGCAAGTCATGCCTCACAAACCTTATCAAGTTCTTTGAAGATGTGACTAGAATAGTTGATGAGGGTCAAGCTGTGGATGTGGTGCATTTGGACTTCAGCAAGGTGTTTGATAAGGTTGCCCATGGTAGGCTCATTGAGAAGGTCAGGAGGAATGGGATTCAGGGGAACATAGCTGTCTGGATACAGAATTGGCTGGCCAACAGTAGACAGCGAGTGGTAGTAGAAGGAAAGTATTCTGCCTGGAAGCCTGTGGTGAATGGTGTTCCACAGGGCTCTGTCCTTGGGCCCCTATTGTTTGTAATTTTTGTTAATGACTTGGATGAGGGGATTGAAGGATGGGTCGGCAAGTTTGCAGATGACACAAAGGTTGGAGGTGTTGTTGACAGTATAGAGGGCTGTTTTAGGCTGCAGCAGGACATTGACACGATGCAGAGATGGGCTGAGAGGTAGCAGATGGAGTTCAACCTGGATAAATGCAAGGTGATGCATTTTGGAAGGTCAAATTTGAAAGCTGAGTACAGGATTAAGGATAGGATTTTTGGCAGTGTGGAGGAACAGAGGGATCTTGGGGTGCAGATACATAGATCCCTTAAAATGGCCACCCAAGTGGACAGGGTTGTTAAGAAAGCATATGGTGTTTTGGCTTTCATTAACAGGGGTATCGAGTTTAAGAGTCGTGAGATCTTGTTGCAGCTCTATGAAACTTTGGTTAGACTGCACTTGGAATACTGCATCCAGTTCTGGTTGCCCTATTATAAGAAAGATGTGGATGCTTTGGAGAGGGTTCAGAGGAGGTTTACCAGGATGCTGCCTGGACTAGAGGGCTTATCTTATGAAGAGAGGTTGACTGAGCTAGAACTTTTTTCATTGGAGAAAAGGAGGAGGAAAGGGGACCTAATTGAGGTATACAAGATAATGAGAGGCATAGATAGTCTCTGGCTATCGACTCTATTTCCCAGGGCAGAAATGACTAACATGAGGGGTCATAGTTTTAAGGTGGTTGCAGGAAAGTATAGAGGGGATGTCAGAGGTGGGTTCTTTACACAGAGTTGTGAGAGCATGGAATGCATTGCCAGCAGCAGTTGTGGAGGCAGGGTCAATGGGGACATTTAAGAGACTCCTGGACATGCATATGGTCACAGAAATTTGAGGGTGCATACGTGAGGGTCAGTGGTCGGCACAACATCGTGGGCTGAAGGGCCTATTCTGTGCTGTATTGTTCTATGTTCTGTGTTCTAACCCATTACTAACCCATTATTTATTATACAATGGTTTCATTCATTTCATTCATAAAACTGCAGTTCTATTGTATATTTTACTATCACAGGATAGACCGAATTAAAATACCCCTTTCAACTATTACCACTTTTTTATACCTTCAATTCTTATCAGCCCTTGCTGATATTTACCTCTGAATAAATATCAAAGACGACTAACCTATTCAGAACAATGCCATCCCCACCATCAGTCTTCACGACCTACCCAAAACTATGGAAAGATTATAATATTAATCAGCCCTTACCAACCGTCTCTCAGACCTGAATACATTACGAACACCAATCGTTTTCCCCAATTAGTACATACTTATTAAATACTTTTTAACTGGACTGTTATCCCTTTAAGAAACTAACTGTCGAATAAATGAAACTCACACTGGCAAATAGTCAATAAATCTCACAACCTAGCTATGGTAATCCACTTAATATCCTTTTTTCTCTTATTAAGTGTGGACATAATTTCTAACTTATTTACAGCATTTATGCCTAGTAGTTTTACTAACACTTACTAATTTAAAGACAAACGGTCTACCACTTCTTAATTATGCAAGCAGACCGGACAAGCACTCTTAATCCCATCAGAAGTAACTGCCACCATTTAACAGGTGTTTAACCCATCTCCTGTCTCAAACCTTTGAATACTATAGATAAAACAATGTAAAACCTTGGTGATGGAATTTTAATCTGTGTAAGAACTGTATACAAAGAGGCTACTGTAAGAAATGTATTTTGAGATTCTATTGCCGTCTCAAACTTGTTTTACTGCAGTTGCTGAATAAAGAGGACATTTTAGCCATTCACCCACTTTGGTCATTATTGAACACGACCCCACACTTTTCACACCATATCTGCCTTTCATGGTGAGGGTTATTACAGATAATAGTCCCTCTAGTGCAAGCAAGACCAATCTTCCAACCTCATTTCAAATTGTCACAAACTTAGTTTTTAATGTGAGTGAAACCTCTGATGCACACTGCTGTGTTGTGAACCGTAGGGACCTGATCTGCAATGTTATCTTGCACCTCTGGCTCAGGTGGGACTTGAACGCAGACCTCCTGCTCTAGCGGTAAGGACACAACCATTATGCTACAAGAGCCCTCCCAAATTTTTTGTTTAAGTGTTGGAGGAAAATGAATGAATAGTTTAAAACCTAAATGTTTACAACTTAACATTTTTAACAACTTCTTGGGAGTTTGGAGACAAGCATTTTAACCTAAATGAAACATCAATTCTGCTGCTGTTGTCTCCACATGTGAGCTCTTTACACCTTCTTTCCAGAAAAACAACTCTTGCCTCCCTTTTAATCTTTTTCAGTTTTACCAGCATGCCTGTTGTTGTGCAGCAGTCAAGAATAGGTCTTACAACCCCCTTCATTTACTCTAATGACATTGTTCTGTTTCAAAACTATCTTATCAACATTATTTGTAACATCATTCTTAAGTCCTAGTGTCTCTTTCTACAAACATCTCTTTGATAGATTCTGAATCTATGCTGGATGAAAAACTGTAAGATTAAAGTTGTCTAATCATTACATTTGTCATTAAATTTTTTTTTATTCTTCCATGGGATATTGGCCTTGTGAGCTGTGCCATCATTATTGCCCACCTCTAATTTTCCTTACACTAAGTGGTTTGCTAGGGCATTTCAGAGGGAAGTTGAGAGTTTATCACATTGCTGAGTCTGCAGTCACATGTGAATCAGACTAAATAAAAACAACTTGTTTTTTCCTAAAGGACATTAGTAAAGTTGATGGGTTTTTACAACAATCACTATGATCACTAGTAGAAGAGATTTTAATACAACTTTTTCATTTATTCAAATTTCATTGTGGAATTTGAACCACTTCCCCAAATATTAGCCTGGAAAACCAGGTTAGTTGACAATATTTTGTGCCGCTGCATCTCCAATTCATTTTTCTGGATGTTTGTACTTTATCCTTCTATTTTCATACTTTAAAATGCAACAACTTAAAGTGTTGTAACTAAATGTGACAAGTAGTACATTGATTTATTGACATGGGGAAGTTTCTACCATCTGCCATAATGAAGAGACTACCAAGTGAACAATAAAAATACTGATGTTTAAATATCAGTTAGAAGACTTGTGTGGGTGATAACAATATCTTCAGATATAGGAATGAAGTCAAACACAGAATAAATATAAATGGAACATTTTGTCCAATGACAAGAGGGCACAGTCAAAGAAGGTGCATCCCAAGTAATAGGCCAAATATTATTGGGGTACACAATGGGGTGAACACTCCCACAAGACATTTTAGCTATGAAAATCCTGATGGGTAAGAAGGATGATGGATAACTGAGAAGCATATAATGGCGATTTGGCTGTATAAACAAAACATCAGTGTTTAACTGCCTTCTAAATCCTATATGAAGAGAAGGTTTTTTTTCAACAACATAGTCTAGTGATGAACATCTTTTGACATTGTAGTGATTGAAATGAGGTCAGCCAGCTGGACCTCAGAGAATGAGTTCCCTGATTGGGGTTGTTAATCTGGTTCAATCAGGAAGCCTTGGCTGACATAAAAAAGGTTGAGTGCCAGAGATACTGACATTCTGCCTCATACAGAGTCAGACACTAGTACTATAGTCAAGGATTGTTCATCTGTAAATAAAGAGTGACTTGGTAATGGGATAATGGCCTCTGGAGTTATTTCAGCAATGTGAGCAAATAATAATTTTCTCCTCTTACATTTATCAGGAAAGCTGTGGAAAACCTGCACAACCAAAAAGAGGCCGACATTCACCAGAAATATGAAGAGAGACAACTGGAAACTGAGCATGTGCAAGCCATCTTGCATAATAAGATTCAGCTTCTGCAAGAGGTGAGTGAAGATTTGGGACAGCTGCGGTCTTAATCTGTGCTTCCTTAATTTAACTCTCCATCATTTGAAGTAATTTGTTTTGTAATATCGCAGCATAGATGTAGAAGGCCCTTTAGCGCATCTTCCTTGCCATTGGGAAAATCTTTAATTTTCATAGCCTACCTCTACTTCAAACAAGCCTCAATTATTTTTAAAGGATGTTGTGCAGTTTTATTGTAGAGTACTTAAAGTACCAAGATTACAGGCTGAATTCTGTACTCTCAGATCCTTCCTCACGTGAACCATGCCAAATTGTAATGCATTGTGGGGTCTTCCCACAGCAAGTGATGCTGTCTTAACAGATAGCCAAGAGTTATCAAAGTAAAGATGTTGGAGCAGTCTTGAGTACCGATAGATCTAAGAATAAAGAAAATATACATCAGATGAATTACTTGGGATCAGTCCTCATTTAAGTAATCTGGATTTTTAAAGTGGCAGGAAGGCAGACTTTTCCTGCTATACATGTTATAACTAATGAATTGTCACATAAAAACAAAATCCTCAACTTGGCTTTATGTCGCACTTGTTAATGGTGTAAATTGTTACAAGTCATTTTGGAGGAGCATAATCAACAAAGTTGACACTGAGACAAAGAAGGAGTCATTAGGACAAGTGACCAATGACTTGATGAAAGAGGTTTTGAGGAAGATTTTAAAACAGGAACAAGGCAGAGAGGATGGTGGGGGGAGGGTGGTGGGGGGGGGGTGGGGGAGGGGAAGTGGGTGGAGTTCCAGCTTTTAGAGCCTAAATGGATAAAAAAAAGGTGATAATGTAGCAAACAACCTTTTGGGAGTGGGGGCACAATAGCCCAGAGTTGAAGAAAAACAGAGCACTTGGAGGGTTGTAAAGTAAGTTGAGTGTTTAGAGTTAAGCAAGTATGAGATCATAGAGGAGTTTGAATATGAGAATAAGAATTTTAAAACTACGGGTTTTTGGGGGCCAGGAAACCACATAGGTGATAACATTTAGAAACGATGTGTAAATGGGACTGGATGCAAGTTACGATACAGGCAACAGAGTTTTAGGTTAGCTCATATTTATGGCTGATAATTGGTAGGTTAGCCAAAGAAAGCACTGGAACCAATGAGTTTGGATGAATCAAAAATACTAATGAGAGCTGTGGCAGAAGCAGAAACATGCTATGACAGACCTTCAAGCAGCAGCTGTTCCTGCTTTGAGAAATTCTTTCAGCTCACTCACCCAGGTTAGATTTTGCTTGGACTAGTGATGGTCCATGTTCAGAAGTGCTGGCTGGGCCTAGTTCATTTTTTGGTAGATTGAGAAAGGTGTTAGTGCAATTGTAATAAATTGTTGAGGAACAACATTCCCATCACTTCCAGTAGAAAGAATTGCATGAGGGTTTCATGGTGCAGTTTACTAATTGGTACAGCAAAATCAGAAGTGAAATAGATTTGCATCAAAACCAACGATTGGGATTTGTTCTTTACTCCTAAAAGGCTCCCTTGCTAATAGTTGAAGAACTTCATTTAGAGGAAAGGTTTGGAGTGTTGCCACCAATTACAACTCCTCCTTCACTGCTATAAGCTTTCTTGTCTTTTTAGGGGGGAAAAAATGGCAAAGCTATCTTTTCCTTAATGTGATATTGATTTAAATTAGAGTACGGGTACAGTGTATAATGAACATGGTGACAATTGTGTATTGTCAACAATTGCATACTGTGCAAGACATTTAGTGGGATTAAAGCATGTAAGGTCGTAGGTGCAAAAACGCTTGCAGGTGAGGATTAGAGTTATGACAGCACTGTGCTTCCTTCTGATTTTAATGATATTTAATTTGAGCAGTTCAACACGGTGAAGGGGTGTTATTGCAAATATCATGTTTTGTACATTGAATTCTTCAAAGATGTAACTGATTTTCTGACCTGGTAGATCTATCAAATTCATCCTATTGTCATGCATGGAGGTTAATTGAGTTATTAGCAACTGCCATGTTCATCTGCTTTCTTTGTCACTCGGCTTTTCTCCTCAGAATCCAGCAACGTCCATTGCCAAACATGGCTTGTCTTCTGTGTTTTACTTTCTCCAGTAGCAGTTCCACAGATAAGAATCTAGGGATACACTGCCTTCATACAGACCTACCAAACAATATTTCTAAACTTAACCTGCATGATGTGCAATTTCGTATCATGGATCCCTGCTAATTTAACAGAAGACACCTTTTTGTGTAAACAGCAGAGATCAAGAGAATCCCTAGAAGAGTATAAAGGCAGCAAGAGCGTACTTAAAAGGGAAATCAGAGGGCAAAAAGGGACATGAAATAGCTTTTGGCAAATAGGGTCATGAAAATCCAAGGGATTCTACAAATACAATAAAGACAAAAGATTAACTAGGGAGAGAATAGGACCTGTTAAAGATCAGTAAGATCGCCTACGTGTGGAACTGCAGGAGATGGATGAGATACTAAACTGTGGAGAAGGATACAGAAGATAGAGAATGTGGCAAATAAATAGTGACATCCTGAAAAATCTCCATGTTATAGAGGAGGAGGTGCTGGACATCTTAAAACACGTAAGGTCCAGGGTATTTATCCACCTTTATCAGGTGTACTCTAGAATTCTGTGAGAAGCTAGGGAAATGATTGCCGGGCCTTTTGCTGAGATATTTGGATCATCGATAGCCACAGGTGAAGTGCCAGAAGACTGGATGTTGGCTAATAAAGACTGAATAGGCTGGAGCTATTTTCTATGCGGTGCCAGAGGCTGAGGGGTGACCTTATATAGGTTTATAAAATCATGAGAGGCATGGATAGCGTAAATAGGCAAAGTCTTTTTCCTTGGGTGGGGAAGTCCAAAACTAGGTTTAAGGTAAAAGGGGAAAGATATAAAAGGGACCCAAGGGGCAACTTCTTCACGCAGAGGGTGGTGCTGATATGGAATGAGCTGCCAGAGGAAGTGATGGAGGCTGGTACAATTACAATATTTAAAAGACACCTGGATGGGTATATGACTAGGAAAGGTTTAAAGGGATATGGGCCAAATGCTGGTAAATGGGACTAAATTGATATAGAATACCTGGTTGGCCTGCACAAGTTGGACTGAAAGGTCTGTTTCCATGCTGCATATCTCTATGACTCTAAATCCTCCAGCTGTATGCCAATTCCTAATGTTCCCCTTTAACATTAACCAAACACCAAATTTCAGGATTTCCTGTAACCTGTGCTCACCTGAAATGATTCTAACACACACATCATAATAGGGTTAACCCACTTGACAGCAGACAAATGCAAAGCATTTCATTGGTATAAAAAGTTAATATTGTGCACTCTCCAATCTTGTTCTATTCCTATCGTAGTGTGCTGTCTATCCTTGACTATTTCTTTCATCTATGTTCAGTGACATAAATAAAATATACTAATATCAGCAAAGAAGTTGACACAAGTGTAAAGTGGGGACACCATTTTATACCTGCTCTGGACATTTTACCAACAAAAATAGAGATTTCTGGAAAAGCTCAGCAGGTCTGGCAGCATCAGGATGGAGAAGTCAGAGTTAAAGTTTCAGGTTGAGTGACCCATCGACGTGTCTTTTAGTGAGACAGAAAACCAGATACAAAATTTCATCAAATACTTTGAGGTAACAAGCAAAACTTAAAGAAATTTAATGCAATTCTTATTGTGTTGGTACAAACAGGAAGTCAGACTGGCCAAGAAAGAAGCAGAGAAGATGGTCGCTGTTGCAGAGGCTGAGAAACTCCGGTCCCTTGAGTTGGAGGAGAAACTAAGCAATTGTAATCAGGAAAACCAAGAGAAGCTAAGATTATGGGAGTCTCATGAACAAGCTCTAAGAGAAAAAAATAGGTAATGTTCAGGGGACCTATGTTAATGTAATGCTTTGGAAATAAAAACACTGGGCCAATTCTATTTAAATGTCTGACAAAAGGGTATGTTGCAGGAATTTAAATCACTGTTGATTTCTAATTGATATGGAGATCTGAATACATCTAAAATTATTCAGAATTTCAAATCAAGTTAATCCTTTCTTTTGTGATTTGAATGTTATGAGACAGAATTTCCATGACTGATGAAAAGCTAATGCTTCAGTTGGTATGTTGTAACAAAGTCTATTGTTATGAAGTTGAAGGTGTGTACTGTACCTTTAAGAGAGAGTGAATGATGTTTTTCTAAGAGAGCTTATAAGTTCCTGTCATGTGACTGACTGACAGCCTCAGAGTGTACTGGAAAATTGACAATATGTCACATTTGGCTGTGAAATAGATACCTGAGTTGGTTGCTGTTTTTGGCAACAATTCAAATTTAACCAATCAGTTTAAATTATGCCTCGGAAACTCAAACCCAATTGAATTTTAATTTATTGTTTTGCCAACATCGAATCAATGAGACGATCTGATGTCGGGGGGTTCAAAAAAAGGCAGGCAGTTTGGCAGTCAGACAAAGTAATTGCCATCGAGAGAGTAAATGCCATAAAGACAGAGACCCAAAAGAGTGAAATACTGTATGTCAATCTTTACCTTTTCATATGAAACATCTTCACAATAAAAAGAAAGATGACGACCCAGGGGTATCGTCAACAAAAGAAGACAGACACCGATGATGGCAGTTGCTGTATGGTTTTGAAATTAACTTGGTGTAATTTTATTAAGCGTTTTATTGGAACAGTGTATTGTTATAGAGTTGGAGACAGATAATAAGCAGTTGAGAGGAAACGGGGTGGGGGGGTGCTTAGAGTTGTGAATAGTTGTTATTTAATGTTCACTTTTAAAAAATAAATTGAATATAAATAGTGGAATTTGGGGAGTTCTCTGTCATTCATATTTTAACAGATTATGAGGTGAGGTGAGCGTTTCTGGGTGTTGGCATCATTAACAGAGAGGTTCACCGTCGTGTCGTAACACTATTCTACTTATTTTAATAAAACTTGATAATTCTACAACATTATTAAGAGAAAGATAGAGTGTTATTTTGTTGCAATGTCTGTTATTTATTTCTCAACAACTAAATTCCTAAAAACACATGTGGTTCAACTTGTCAAGCGACCAGGAAACTTAAGTAAAAATTACAACCATTTATTTATGTATACATATGGAGAGACGATCTTAAAACATTCTCTCTAGCAAAACCCACAAGGTTTCACCTCTTATAAACCTTAGGTCCATAAAACCGCAAGAAATAGAAACATGAATAGGCAGCTCAGCTCCTCAAGCCAGCTCT
Source organism: Hemiscyllium ocellatum (assembly GCF_020745735.1). Lineage (NCBI taxonomy): Eukaryota > Metazoa > Chordata > Chondrichthyes > Orectolobiformes > Hemiscylliidae > Hemiscyllium > Hemiscyllium ocellatum. Next base: position 55,310,417 of record NC_083409.1, read on the forward strand.
GCCAGTATACAGAATCATGGCTGATCCGAAACTCTTCACATCCACTCTCCTGTTCTTGGCCTTAAATATACACAAGGACTCTGCCCCTACTGTTCTCTGTGGTTAGGAATTCCAAGGACGTTCAACCCTCTGAGAGAAATTCCAGTTATAGGGCTAAATCCACACAGAGTCAGCATTAATGCCTGAAATATTGCACAAACATCCAGAAGAATAGATATTTCTTGAAACTGATCATCCTTGGCAGCATGGTCCACAGAGTCACTGCCTGAATGGAACCCATCTTAACTTTTTCCACAAAATTTGGAATTGTAGCATCATTCACATATCTTTGTAGCTACACTTTTTTCTTTCATTGGTACAAGAGTGGAGTATTTGATATACACCACACCATGCCTTCCATATTCATAATCAATTATTTTCATGTTTGGAACCTGATCATATGTATACCATTCCAGTAATTCCTCTTCTGAAAATCTGGTCACAAAGCAGTCAGCCAAAAATTAAAGGATTGCAGCACAGTCAGCATCATTCTTTAGAGTAGCCAGAACCACTTAATTTCATCATTCCATTAAAGAACTTCAACTAGATGCTAAGACTTCAGTTTATTAATCTTGGCTTTTGCAAATTGCATAGCTTCCATTGGTACTCCAAACAGCTTCACTGATAGAATTTGCACAATGATGCCGTTCGCCCAGAACATCATTCAGAACTTTTAATTCAATATAAAACTGTGGCTTTGTGAGCATTTTTGCACAAATTTATTTACTGTATCCTTGCACTTAAGTGCAGTAGTTTTTGATCAATAGTTTGTAGTTTTACATGAGCACACTTGTGTTGCCCGTCTCTGAGAAACATCAGTACATGCATGGATGAACATACAGTGGAGACACTTAAAGCTCTATAAAACCACAAATCATTTATTAAGTACTACATGAATAACACACACTTTTAACTATTTTAGATATCTCAATACTTGTCTTTCAATTATCCTGATTTCTATAACTAAATGCAAACATTATTATCTGGGAGAGTTTTTGTAGCTGGCCAGGCTGAAACCAGTTGATGTCTTCACCTGATGTAGGGTACCTCTTTCACAATGTTAATCTTCAAATGTTGTTGAACAAATCGATTTCTTCAGGCTCTTTATACACCAGTCTCTGTGCCAAGTGTGTGCCTTATTTGGAATTAGCTGCACAAGTGACCCATCCTGAAATTTCTGTCCAAATGCATGCCTTCTTTGGACTTATCCATGCACATGAGCAATCTTGAATGTTTTGTCCAAATAAATGTCTGATCTGATACAACCAGTGGTTCCTGATTTCCTATAGTTTTAACTGTTGGCAGATTTGACTGACTCAGTGTAATTCCTTTCACAAAGCAGCCCATTGTTAGGCCTGTTATCAGGTTCCTGTTAACTTCAGCCTTATCCAACACTTGACAGTCACCTCACTTCATTCAAAGGTCAAAATATCACTGCATCATACTCTTTGATTTTGGCAAATTCTTCAAGTTGCCCTTCCATCACAGATGGCCTGCTGAACATTATACGCATTGTTTTTCAAAGCACTTTGATATCATATATAATTTAAGGCCTGCTTCCAAGCATTATCCATTCCAAGATTTTCTCTGTGATCAAAGCAATGATGTAACAACAAATAGAGTTGTAGAGATGTACAGCATGGAAACAGACCCTTCGGTCCAACTCGTCCATGCTGACCAGATATCCCAACCCAATCTAGTCCCGCCTGCAAGCACCCGGCCCATATCCCTCCAAACCCTTCCTATTAATATACTCATCCAGATGTCTTTTAAATGTTGCAATTGTTATAGCTGCCACCACTCCCTCTGGCAGCTCATTCCATACACGTACCATCCTCTCTGTGAAAAAGTTGCCCCTTAAGTCTCTTTTATATCTTTCCCCTCCCACCCTAAACCTATATCCTCTAGTTCAGGACTTCCCGACCCCAAGGAAAAGACCTTGCCTAATCACTCCTCTAGCCCCTCATGATTTTATAAACCTCTATATGGTCACCCGTCAGCCTCCGACACTCCAGGGAAAACAACCCTAAGCCTATTCAACCTCTTCCTACAGCTCAAATCCTCCAACCCTGGCAACATCCTTGTAAATCTTTTCTGAACCCTTTCAGGTTTCACAATATCCACAACATGGCTGCAGCTTTATTTTTTTCTTTCCAAGCATAACAGTAGCTCCACCTGGTGTAAATGTTGCTATCTTCTCTCAATCACAGTCACTGTTAACGTAAAAATTGTTTGGTTGCTGCTACATTGGAGACACATTGGTTAGCATTCAGTTTCAAGATTGCTGCTAAAGTAGTTTAGTAAGCAAGTTCAGATTCTGATTGAAAATCCACTTTTTTGTGTAGAAATGTCTGTACTTTTGTCTACTGTCAACATGTGAAAAGGCAATTTGTGGAATTCATCCAGGAACTTTATCTGTGTGATGAAGTTAATGTACCCCTCAAATTCAAAGATATTATTCTTGCTAAACCAACTCACAGTAGACCATATGACCAAAAGATATAAGAGCCGAATTAGGCCACTGAGCCCATTGAGTCTGCTGTTCTATTTGGTGATGGCTGATAAGTTTCTCCACCTCATTCTCCTACCTTCTCCCTGTCAGCCTTGATCCCCTTACTAATCAAGATCCTATCAGTCTGTCTTAAATATGCTCAGTAACTTGGCCTCCATAGCCTTTTGTGGCAATGAGTTCCACAGATTCACTACCCTCTGGCTGAAGAAATTCTTCCTCATCTCAATTCTAAAGGATTGTCCCTTCACTCTGAGACTGTGCCTTCAGGTTATATTCTCTCCTATTAATGGAAACATCTCCATCTCCACTCTATCCATGCCTCTCAGTAGTCTGTAAGTTTCGATGAGATCCCCCCCTCATTCTATTCAACTCCATCAAGTAGAGACCCAGAGTCAACCGATTCTCATATGACAAGCCCTTCATTGCTGGGATCATTCTTGTAAACCTCCTCTGGACTCCCTCCAACACCTGCACGTTCTTCCTTAGATACGGCAGCCAAAGTGGCTCAGCATATTCAAATGCAGTCAAACTAGAACCTTATACAACCTTAGCAATCCATCTCTGCTCTTGTTTTATAGCCCTCTTGAAATTAATTCTAACATTATATTTGCCTTCCTAACTACATGTTAACCTTAAGAAAATCCAGAGTTTCTGCATTCTTCGTCATATGATCATAAATACCTTGCAAAGGAATTATTTACATTCATTGCAAGAACAATGTTGTCAGTTAGAGCTGTCACCATATCAGGATTGGTCTTTTTGCACTGTTTATGTACTAATCTCATCCTTAATTTTTTTCGTGCTTTGGTATGTATTAGTAAACTTCCATTTTTGCATTGATTTTGTAAACTAATAGCGGAATCTGTGGCAGTTTTTAGATCAATACCACTTTTTTAGTTCCAATTTACAATTGTAGCACTTTTTTTCCAGTGCCGAACGCACCTCCAACATTTGCTTTAGAACAAATAATGCTTAGGACATCGTTAGTTTAATGATTTGTGAAAATCTTACCAATTCGTACCTTCCATTAATGTGTTGAAATGGCATTTTGGTTTTGATCATCTTGGAAAGCTATTAGTTTTTGTGCATAAATTTCTTTTTGAGGAGCTTGAAGATTCATTTGCCTTCCTTTTTTTCTTAAGAAACCTCAGCTTAAAAATATGAAAATGAAATGCACCTTGCTAATTGCATTCTGGAATGCCTGCCTGTATGGTGGCTCAGTGGTTAGCACTGCTGCCTCACAGCATCAGGGACCTGGGTTCAATTCCATCCCCAGATGACAGTGCAAACTTCACAAGATGTTCTCCCCATATCTGTGTGGGTTTCCTCTGGGTGTTCCTCCCAGTTTCCAAAGATGTGCAGGTTAGATGAGTTGGCAATACTAAATTGCTCATAATATCCAAGGATGTGTAGGCTAAATGAATTAACAATGGAAAATGCAGGGTTACAGGGATAGTTTAGGGGGATAGTCTCAGTGGGATGCTCTTTGGAGAGTCACTATGGACTTGATGGGCCAAATGGCCCCCCTCCACAGTGTAGGGATTCTATGATTCACAAACCTTGCATTGCCTGACTGCAGACTGTAAGCTGCCTGCTCCTGGAACTTTCAAGTTGTGGTCTCGCCTCTTTCCCTGCCACAAGCTAACGTCTTCCTGCTTGCCTCTACTGGACTTGCATTCAGTCAGAAGCTGGAGCTCTGCTGCTATGGAAGCTGCTGCATGAGTACAAAATACCAACGAATGGTTCAGAAGGACAGGGGCTTTGTGGCTATGGGGTGGGCAGAGGATCCTGGGGTGTGTTTTGGTTTTTCCCCAATTCATGCACAGCTTGCAGGTTAAGTTGCTCCATCTTTAACTTAATTTTCTTAAAATGCTTCCAGTTGAATCTATATTTAATCTTTCAGATTTAACCCTTTCACACTCAACCAGTTTATTCATGCAATGCCAATTCTAGAATGTTTGTGTTATTTATAAAGATACAGTATGAATTTGCTTATGCAAAAATAATTACTGCACTCTAAAGATAAATATTTCACTTAAATATTCCACTTTTGTTATGTTATTGTTCTCCAGTAATTTTAAATAATGGTTATAATGCGTACAGACTAAAAGTTGTCATAGAATTTGTAACTTTATTTTTAACTTTATTTGCAGATGTAGATTTGATCTTCTAAAAATTTTTAAAGCAAAGCTGCTTTTCTTTCGTGAATATGTCTTGAACAAGTAATGCTGGTAATCTTTGGCAGTGTAGTTGAATTTGCATTGAAATATCAACTTTTGGCAATATTGAATGAATATCCTGCTGCCATTGTCCTTCTAATGACATCACATCTCAGTGGTGCTTCACACTAGATCAACTGGACTTGTGTTGCAATGCAACACCACTAATGCTCCAGTGGATATCTCGTAGTGATTTTCTGTCACAATGATACGGTTTAAAAATGATTTACAGTTGAGCTTGTTAGATCTTTTAAAGGCAGTCCAACTCAACAGACGTGAGTGCAGTAATCTGCCACTAAGATAATGGTGTCTATTTTTAATGTGGTCATAACTTTTCATTTAGGATTAAGTGGTCATAACTTTTCATTTAGGATTTTCAAACTAATGTAAATATCTTTTGTGCCTTTGCAGAATAATAGATCAGCTGACCCAAGCACTAAGAACCAAAGATGTTCATTTAGGTCAATTAAATAAGGAAAATCAGAATGCGGTGGATAACCATGTTGGTGGTTTAGAATATCGTGTTGAAGAGCTCACCGATACATTACGGCAAAAAGAAAGTGAAGTTGAAGTAAGTGCTTGTTTAAAACTAAAACCTGGAAGTCAATTTGATGAATTGCCATCCACTTGATTTTAATTATGCTCTCATGGTGTCAACCTGGGGAAATGGCTGTAATACATTCCATTGTTTAATATTTCTGGTCCTGGATTTTGTGCAATAGGAACAAATGTGGGAAATTCAGACATGAAAGCACTTCATCCACTTCACAGTTCACTTCATTCACTGTCCATTAATTTTAATGGATGAATAATCTTTCAAACAACAATTCTAGCTCACTGACCTCTTAGAATATTTTACCAGCTATGAATAAGACATGCTATGAATGGGATACTTTAACAAATTGAGGGAAATGACATTAGAAATATAGCAGACATGAAGAATCTATGTAAGCCTCACAATTTTGTATATTTCAATTAAATCTCCTGTCACCCACCAATCTTTCTTAATAGCTAAATTTTTCCAGTCTAGGCAAGATCCTCATAGCTCCTCTGCACCTTGGCTGGTGCAATCACACCCTTATAGTGTAGTGACTGGAACAATACACTGCGTGCACTCCAGTTGCAGCCTAACTGGAGCTTCATATGATTCTACCATAACATCCCTGGCCTTATATCTGTGCCTCAGCTAAGAAGGAAAAGTATCTCATGTGCCTTTTTAACCAACTTATTTACCTGTCCTGATACCTACATATAGTTTGTGGACAGGCACTCCAAGATTCCTCTGCTCCCCTACACTTGTAAGTCTTGTACCAATTTTTAATTATTCCCTACCTCTGTTGCTCTTCTCTAAGGCATACTGTCATAATTCTCTGGTCCATTTCTATCTCGGGCGACCGAATCAACATAGACACTTACTATAAACCGACCGACTCCCACAGCTATCTAGACTGCACCTCCTCCCATCCTGCCCCCTGTAAAAACGCCATCCCATATTCCCAATTCCTTCGTCTCCGCTGCATCTGCTCCTAGGAGGATCAGTTCCAATACCGAACAACCCAAATGGCCTCCTTCTTCAAAGACCGCAATTTCCCCCCAGACGTGGTCGACGATGCTCTCCACCACATCTCCTCCACTTCCCGCTCCTCCGTCCTTGAGCCCCGCCCCTCCAATCGCCACCAGGCCAGAACCCCACTGGTTCTCACCTACCACCCCACCAACCTCCATATACATCATATCATCCGTCGTCATTTCTGCTACCTCCAAACGGACCCCACCACCAGAGATATATTTCCCTCCCCTCCCCTATCAGCGTTCCGAAAAGACCACTCCCTCCGTGACTCCCTCATCAGGTCCACACCCCCCACCAACCCAACCTCCACTCGTGGCACCTTCCCCTGCAACCACAAAGAATGCAAAACTTGCGCCCACACCTCCCCCCTTACTTCCCTCCAAGGCCCCAAGGGATCATTCCATATCCACCACAAATTCCTCAACACACATCATTTACTGCATCCGCTGCACCCGATGTGGCCTCCTCTATATTGGGGAGACAGGCCGCTTACTTGCGGAACATTTCAGAGAACACCTCTCGGACACCCGGACTAACCAACCCAACAACCCTGTGACTCAACACTTCAACTCCCCCTCCCACTCCACCAAGGACGTGCAGGTCCTTGGACTCTTCCATCGCCAGACCATAGCAACATAACGGCTGGAGGAAGAGCGCCTCATCTTCCGCCTAGGAACCCTCCAACCACAAGGGATGAACTCAGATTTCTCCAGTTTCCTCATTTCCCCTCCCCCCACCTTGTCTCAGTCCCAACCCTCGAACTCAGCACCACCTTCCTAACCTGCGATTTTCTTCCTGACCTCTCCGCCTCCGCCCCCACCCCCACCCCCACTCTGGCCTATCACCCTCACCTTAACCTCCTTCCACCTATCGCATTTCCAACACCTTCCCCAAGTCCCTCCTCCCTACCTTTTATTTTAGCTTGCTTCGCACACTTTCCTCATTCCTGAAGAAGGGCTCATGTCTGAAATGTCGATTCTCCTGCTCCTTGGATGCTGCCTGACCTGCTGCGCTTTTTCAGCAACACATTTTCAGCTCTGATCTCCAGCATCGGCAGTCCTCACTTCAAATCTTCTAAGAGAAACACTATGGGCCACTTTTCTACTGCTGCAGGCTCTAGCTTTCTTCCGAACTATCAAACATTTTCTATGCTCCTGTAAGCTTTCTGCAGAACTGTGTTGAGTTGTCAGTAAGTGACATAAACAGTCCTTTTTATGCCATACTTCTCCTATTCTCTGTGCACATAGAGATCCAGAGGTGGGGTGCCAGATTTGACAGTCCCACATTTTTCTTTCTGGAAGCATATTTGTTCTGACTGGTGTAGTATGGGTCTTTGAATTTGGAACATCGAAAAATGTACAGTTTTCATTTTAGAATGCTTCTGCTGGGAGAACCAGTACTTAGAGTCATAGAGATGTTCAGCATGGAAACAGACCCTTCGGTCCAACCCAGTAGATAGTAAGTATTAGGTAGTCCATGGCAAGTTAAAGGTTATATGAGTCAGAGGCTAAAATTATAGAGCATAGAACATAGAAAAATACAGCGCAGTACAGGCCCTTCAGCCCTCGATGTAGCACTGATCCAAGCCCGCCTAACCTACACTAGCCCACTATCCTCCATATGCCTATCCAATGCCCATTTAAATGCCATAAAGAGGGAGAGTCCACCACTGCTACTGGCAGGGCATTCCATGAACTCACGACTCGCTGAGTAAAGAATCTACCCCTAACATCAGTCCTATACCTACCACCCCTTAATTTAAAGCTATGCCCCCTCATAATATCTGACTCCATACGTGGAAAAAGGTTGTCATGGTCAACCCTATCTAAACCCCTAATCATCTTGTACACCTCTATCAAGTCACCCCTAAACCTTCTTTTCTCCAATGAAAACAGCCTTAAGTGCCTCAGCCTTTCCTCATACGATCTTCCTACCATACCAGGCAACATCCTGGTAAACCTCCTCTGCACCCGTTCCAGTGCCTCCACATCCTTCCTATAGTATGGCGACCAAAACTGCACACAATACTCCAGATGCGGCCGCACCAGAGTCTTATACAACTGCAACATGACCTCAGGACTCCAGAACTCAATTCCTCTACCAATAAAAGCCAGTACGCCACATGCCTTCTTCACAGCACTATTTACCTGGGTGGCAACTTTCAGAGATCTGTGCACAAGGACACCAAGATCCCTCTGCTCATCCACACTACCAAGTATCCGACCATTAGCCCTGTACTCCATCTTCTTGTTACTCTTACCAAAGTGAATCACTTCACACTTACCTACATTGAACTCCATTTGCCACCTTTCTGCCCAGCTCTGCAGCTTATCTATATCCTGCTGTAACCTGCCACATCCTTCCTCCCTGTCAACAACTCCACCGACTTTCATATCATCCGCAAACTTGCTCACCCAACCTTCTAGCCCCTCCTCCAGGTCATTTATAAAAATGACAAACAGCAATGGTCCCAAAACAGATCCTTGCGGAACACCGCTCGTAACTGCACTCCAAGATGAACCTTTACCATCAACTACTACCCTCTGTCTTCTTCCAGCCAGCCAATTCCTAATCCAAACCTCCAACTCACCCTTAATGCCATACCTCCGTATTTTTTGCAGTAGCCTACCATGGGGAACCTTATCAAACACCTTACTAAAATCCATATACACCACATCTACCGCATTACCCTCGTCCACCTCCTTAGTCACCTTCTCAAATAATTCAATAAGGTTTGTGAGGCACGACCTGCCCTTCACAAAACCATGCTGACTATCCTTAATCGCATTATTCCTATCCAGATGTTCATAAATCCTATTCCTTACAATTCTCTCTAAGACTTTGCCCACAACAGAGGTAAGACTCACTGGCGTATAGTTACTCGGGCTATCCCTACTCCCCTTCTTGAACAAGGGAACCACATTTGCTATCGTCCAGTCTTCTGGCACTATTCCTGTAGACAACGAAGACATAAAAATCAAGGCCAATGGCTCTGCAATCTCCTCCTTAGCTTCCCAGAGAATCCTAGGATAAATGCCATCAGGCCCAGGGGACTTATCTATTTTCACCCTTTCCAGAATTTCCAACACCTCTTCCCTACATACCTCAAAGCCATCCATTCTAATTAATTGTGACTCAATATTCACATCGGCAACAATGTCCTATTCCTGAGTGAATACTGACGAAAAGTATTCATTCAGTGTCTCCCCAATTTCTTCAGCCTCCACACGCAACTTCGCACTACTATCCTTGACTGGACCTATTCCTACCTTAGTCATTCTTTTATTCCTGCAAGCTTATCTATATCCTGCTGTAACAGCTGGATATGTCACAGTGCTCCTGACCAAGTGCAAAATGAAGTCTTTCTGGGGAATAGCCTGAGCTGTTGATTAATGGCACATCCTGCCCCACAATTTACCATCAGTTACTTTCTGTGTTGCTAGGATTTGCAAGATGAACTGGGCAGAGAGAAGTTGCGGACCCAACAAGAAATGCAAGTAGGTGTCAATTACTTCATATTCATTACGCTACATCAATGTGAGATTGTGCCTTGTTTCTGTTCATTTTACCAACTTCAGTGTATTCATAGCTCCAATACAGCTAATTATGTTCACTGACACTGGTTCTGCCACATTTAGTATCATGAGATACATAATCAAATCTCTATAACTCCATGTTATTTAGTCATCCTTGTTATTAACTACAGAGTTCATCTTGGTGTCTTCTGAAATAGTGTGTACTCTGACATGGTTCACAATACCAAATAGGTCTGAAGTGTTATAGAGTGTAGTGAAACAGCTTTGTTTCCATTGCACTGGAAAGGCATTTGAGATCAGCTGAATCTGGGTTCTTTAAAATCCAAAACAATCCTTATATGAATGTAACAATTTGTTTCATTATTTTACTGAAGCTGTAAGTAAAAAATTTCAATTAATCAATTTGTCCAGAGTGATAAATTAAAGAGATGCACTTTATTCAATACTAAAGTGTAAGCGTTGGTTCATTGGTAGCTCCTTTATTAGAGAGTTGTGGGATAAGATTTCAGGGATTGTGTACATAATATGGACTCTGATTATTGTGTTTCTGATTAATGCTGCCTTTCCGATGTCATTTTAAATAATGGAATTGTCTGCTTGTTCAGGATTTAGAAGATCCTATGCCAAAAGCCAATTAACCAGTGTCTTATGTTTACCTACATAACAATAGTGAGTGACTTCAGAATCATAAAACCATAGAGTTTTCACAGCACAGGAAGAAGCCCTTGGGCCCATCAGGTCTGTGCCAGTCATCAAACATCCTTCGATTCTGATCCCATTTTTCAGCACTTCGCCCATAGCCTTATGTGCTGTAGTGTTTCAGGTGTTCATCTAAGTAGTTCTTAAATGTCTTGAGCGTTCTACCTCTACCACCTTTCAGACAGTGAATTCTAGATGCTCACAACCCTATGGGTGAAAAATGTTTCCTCAAATTACTTCTCAAACCTCCTGCTCCTTGACATAAAACTGTGACCCTGAAGAAGGGTTCATGCCCAAAACATCGATTCTCCTGCTCTTTGGATGCTGCCTAACCTGCTGCGCTTTTCCAGCAACACATTTTCAACCCTGGCTATTGACATGTCTACTAAAGGGAAATGTTTCTCCCTACCTACCCTGTCTCTATCTCTCAGAACTCAGAATGTTTTTCCAATATTGCCCCTCTCTGTTAGACTGGTTGACCTGCAGTTTCCTAGTTTATTCCTGCCACCCTCTTAGATAATGATACAACATTAACTGTCCTTCAGTCCTCTAGCAACTCCCTTGTGATCAGAGAGGATGTAAAGATCAATGTCAAGAGTCCCTGCAGTCTTCTCTTGTGGCTCCCACAGCAAACTTGGATATAACTCATCCAGGCCTGGAGGTTTATTGAACTTCAAGCCTGCTATAACCTCTTATACCTCCTCCCTCTTAATGCTAATTTGTTCAAGTATATCATAGTGCTCCTTCCTGATTCCAAGACCTACATTGTCCTCCTCTGTTGTGATATTTATTTATTTAAAACCTAAGCTATGTCTTCCGGCTCCACACAAACTAATGGGCCCTGCTCTTTATTTGGTCATTTGCTTGCTCCTAATATATTTATAAAATGTCTTTGGATTTTTCCTAATGTTATCTGCCAGTGTTTTCTCATGTCCCCTCTTTGCTCTCCTAATTTCTTTATTAAGCAATCCCTTACACTTTCAATACTCCTCTCGGGCATCTGCTGTTTTGAGCTGTTAGTATTTACCATAAGTTTCCTTTTTATTTTTTATAATCCAATTCTGTACATACTTTGACATCCAGGCATCTCTGGACTTGTTGGTCTTACCTTTCACCTTTATGGGAACATGTGGCCCTGCACACTCGCTGTCCCCTTTTTGAATATTTTTCAATGCTTTGATGTCAATTTTCCTGCAACTAGCTACTGTTAGTCCACTTTGGCCAGATCCTGTTTTATCTGCTTAATATGAACCTTGCTCCAGCTCAGGACCTCATTATCATTGAAATGCTCCCCCCTGAAATGGACACATTTCAAGAATTCTGCCCCATTCTGTATTTATAATTTGGGACATCTTGATTATTCTTATACATTTTCTGTCAGGAGATAATGTAAAGTTATTAAATTTACTACATTTATTTTAATAATTCCTCAATTACCTGTGTATTTGTGAAGACTGTTGAACATAGAATAATAGGAACAGGCCCTTTAGCCCACCATGTATGCATCAACCATGATGCCATTCTAAACTAATCCCATTTACTTGCACATAGTCTGTATCCCTCTATTTTCTGCATGTTATGTGTCTATCTAAATGACTGAAAAGTTTGTGGGTAAATCACCACAAGTCACCTTTAATTTGGCTACTTGTTAAAAAATCTCACAACAAAGTACTGAAACAATAATTTAAGCTTTATTACATTTGGCAACCAAAATAACATCTCTCAAGTAAACAAGTTGAGCCTCCCAACCCAACTTGGTTGTGACCTGTTTAATGGTAGAACTTGGCCACGATGCCAGTCTACAGTGTCGGTCTCTGAAAGTGTCCAGGGTTTGATCCTGATACAGTTTGTTCTTCAAAGTTCTGCTAAAAGGGGAGTTCTCATGTTTGATTCTTAGATTTTCATCTTTCAGGCCTATGAAGCAATATATTGATGATTCTTTAGAGTCCTTTCATCCAAGATATTGATCATTCTCCTGAAATCCTCGAGACTATAGGTTGCTTCCTTATCAGAAGTAACTTCTTTGTTCCTTGTTACATTTGGCCTTAAATGACTAATCAAAGGCACTCCTTAAATGCGTCTGCAGAGGAATCCTTCTCTTTTGTGGCAATAAAGCATCCAGTTTATCAGGCAGTTGTCAAAATATTTTTTTGTATAATCTCGATTCCCTTCAAGACATGGCTAATTGCTTTGTCTCTATGTAACAGTCTATTTTTGTTGCTTAACAGCTTATTCCTGACAGTTATTGCTGCTGTTGCTTTCTTTGTGTAACAGTTTATCTTTTGATTCATTCAATCCATGAATAGTTAATAAAGTTCTGAAATCTATAATATCACGAGTTGCTATCATATCTGATCCTACTACTTCTGGCAGCATGTTCCAGGTACTTCACATCTCTGTAAGACAAAAAGCATTGCCTCACACATCTCCTTTAAACTGTTCCTCTCTCATCTTAAACCTATGCCCCTAGTATTTAACATTTCCACCGTGGGGTAAAACATCATCCATGTTTCTCATAATTTTACTTCTATCAGCCTACCCTCAACCTCTGACACTCTAGTGAAAACAATTCAAGTTTGTTCAACCTCTCCTTAAATCTAATTCACTCCAATATAACTAATGTACAACCTAGTAAACCTTGTGTGCACCTTCTTTGAAGCATCCATATCCTTCCTATAGTGTGATGACCAGAACTGCAAACAATACTCCAAATGTAGTCTACTAAAGTATTACATGCTACTATTTAAATGCCTTTTGAAATTAGCAAATGAAGAAAGGGCCAGAAAACATTTGGAGGCATTGGTTCAAGGATGAATGTTGTCTAGGACTCTTGAAGAATGTTCTGATCATCCTTTGGTTCAGTATCTCACCTGAAAACATATAACTTATGACAATGCAGTAATCCCTCAACTACAGTATTTTGAAGCAAGAGGCTAAATTGTTTGAGTTAAAAAAACTACCATGAAGTCTAGCTAACAAAATATGTCTGCAATAAAGTTTGTGCATGCTCAGTGTCTATTTGCTTCTACAAGTTATGAACAATGCAACTTATTGGAATTTTGTGCTTTATTTAATGAGACAACAGTTGACTAACTGTTTAAGAGTCAAAGTGTGGCACTGGAAAAGCACAACAGGTCAGGCAGCATCCAAAAAGCAGCAGAGTCAATGTTTGGGACAAAAGGCCTTCATCAGGAATGTGAAGGGGGAAGGGGGCTGAGAAATAAATAGAGGGGTGGGGGTGGGGCTGGGATTGGGGGGAAGGAAGCCGGGAAGGTGACAGGTGGATGCAGATGGGGGAGTAATTGTGATAGGTCAGTAGGGATGTTGGAGCGCATGGACGGGATGGAAGATGGATGGGTCAGGCTAAGGGGGTGGTGCCAAGATGGAGGGTTGGACCTGGGATGAGGTAAGAGGAGGGGTGATTTGGAAACTAGTGAAGTTGATGTTGATGCTGTGTGATTGTAGGGTCCCAAGGCAGAAGATGAGGTGTTCTTCCTCCAGTTGGCGGGTGGCTTTGATTTGGTGGTGAAGGAGGCCCAGGACTTGCATGTCCTTGGGCAAGTGGAAGAGGGAGTTGAAGTAGTTGGCTAAGGGCGTTGGGGTGTGTTTAAGAGTCTAATCTCTTTTTGCAAGATTATTTAATCTCCTTCATTTAATGGATTCACTATTGCACAAATGTTTCATGAAGATGCACATCAATATATTTGGAATTATGAGATGATCATGTTAAAAAGATTGCATTGAGTCAAATTCAACACTCAAGCAATGTCAAACACTATTTTAATGAAAGGTCAGTGCAATTGTACCACTCAAACAAAATGATTTTTTACAAGGCATCAAGACTTCAAATATAGACTAGTCGGTGGCATGATGGCTCAGTGGTTAGCACTGCTGCCTCACAGCACCAGGAACCTGGGTTTGATTCCATCCTCAGGTGACTGCTTGTGTGGAGTTTCACATTCTCCCTGTCTCTGTGTGGGTTTCCTCCCACAATCTAAAGATGTGCAGTTTAAGCGAATTGGCTATGCTAAATTGCCCATAATGCACAGGTAAATATAGGATAAGGGATGGGTTACTTTTCAGAGGGTTTGGTGTGGACTTGTTGGGCCAAAGGGCCTGTTTCCACACTGTAGGGATTCTGTTCACAGACATATTTTCTCATTGTTGTGCTCCAGCATGTTAAAAGAAGGATCATGAGAAACTCATCGTAATTCTGTGTGGCCCTTCCACTATTCCAATGGTTGAGATCAGTAAATTAGAAAGGAAAACTGGACCTTGTGCATCTAAAAAGTCTAGTATTTCAAAACTTAGAAATAGCTTTGACTTGTGTTCCTGTTTTGACCATACATTCTGCTATGTTACACATTGTTGGTTCAAACATAGGCTTGACTTTCTGCACCTTTTTGGAACAAAGTGCCATCAGAATAGGATTTTTACCCGTATTGCCAAATTCACTCCCAACCCAGATCAGTTTCCTTGAGTTGGAACCATTGAAAAGGTGCATCTCAGTTGCTTGTGGATGCTTTCTGGCACCCATCAATGCAAATTAAATATTTAGGTGTTGATGCTGTCCGATCTTCAGAGTGCTTTAGCCTATGTAATGTTCCTTGTTTACTCTCCTGACTCTGCAGGATGATAGAGCAATACTGCTGATTCATTCTGTTTGCATTGGTGGGTCCCTCTTAACAGCAAGCATCAGACCAGGTACTCGATATCCCAGTTATCTGTACCATTTGATGGGAATTCCTGAATGTAAAATGACTTGCAAATCTTCGCACAATAACAGAACAAAATGCTGTGCACAAAAACTCTGTGCTTTTTTGGGAATTTTTGAAGTATACAGAAAGACTCTAATTAGTCTAATGTTTTTTTCTAAAGCATCATTCAATTTGTGATTTGCATTATTCAAGAAATTTTTAAATAACTATTATCTGAACATAAAAATTTTGAGCAGGAGCAGATCATACAACTCTGAATCTTTTTCACAATTCAATAAGTTGATGTTATCTTCTATCTTGAATCCACTTTTCTGCCTATTCCCATGTCCCCTGAAAGAAGAAAATATAGGTCCATGTCAGCCTAAACCCCTCCATGGTGGAACATATCATAATTCTTTAGGGAAAGAGCTCCATATATTCATAAAGCTTCTAGTGAAGGAATTTTCACTTCATTTCAGTCCTAAATAATTGATCACCTACCCTGAGGTTATGCAGCATACAAGGAACAGGAAATTCGACGTTTCAGGCATAAGCCCTGAAGAATTCCTGAAGAAGTGCTTATGCCCGAAACGTCGAATTTCCTGTTCCTTGGATGCTGCCTGACCTGCTGTGCTTTTCCAGCAACACATTTTCAGCTCTGATCTCCAGCATCTGCAGACCTCATTTTACCCTGAGGTTATGTCCATGTTGTAAATTCCCTAGCTGGGGGAACAACTTTTGTCTATCTAACCTGTCACGTCCCTTTAGAATTTGTTATGTTTCAATTAGATCACGTTTTATTCTTCTCAACTCCAAATGGAATAAGCCCAATTTAGTTGGCCTCTTCTAATAAAGCAACAGCTCAGCCCAGGAATCCAATCTGGTGAACCTTCACTACACTGCCTCTAGGACTGCCTAGCTTTCCAATATCCTACCTCTACTGGAACGCTAGTATTAAAGCCATCAGTCCTTGGATTTTAGTCTTGTATGTCTTTCTAACACTTTTTCATTGTGGATATTAATCACTTTAGGTTTCTCATTTTTATCAGTCCCTTGTCTACCCTTACTGTCTGGGCTTCAATTGTCCTTCTTTTGATTTTTGAGGCCAGCACTGCAAGCTAAATTGAAGCCATAGCTGAATCAGTAATATTTTTTCCAAGATTGAGATCAGAGCTATAAGAAAAATGCTTCCTTTCCCTACAGATCTTAGATTTGCAATTTTTATAATCTTCACTTGTTGTCAAACTGGAATTCAGTAATGAAGAAGCGTGCCTTTGTTTTATGTGCAGTATTAAAATAAATTGGGAATGGTACCTGGCCAATTAACCCTGACAAATACTTCAAAGGAGAAAGAAGCTAGGATGGAATTAGAAAAGTTAATAACATTCTCGCCTCATCTCTGGAATTCAGTTATTTTATTCATATTTGAATCAAGGTTGTAATGAGGTCAGGAACTGAGTGGCCCTGTCGGAACTTAAACTGGGTATCAGTGAGCAAATTATTGCTGAGCAGGTGCCACTTGGTAGTGCTGTTGATAACAGCTTCCATCACTTTACTGATGATCAAAAGTAGACTGATGGGGTGGTAATTGGCTGAGTTACATTTTGTGTAGGTTTGGACTGTTTTCCCTGGAGCAGCGGAGACTGAGGGGTGACCTTATAGAGGTTTATAAAATCATGAGGGGCATGAATAGGATAAATAGACAAGGTCTTTTCCCTGGGATGGGTGAGTCCAGAAGTAGAGATCGTAGGTTTAGGGTGAGAGGTGAAAGATTTAAAAGGGACGTACGGGGCAACTTTTTCATGCAGAGGGTGGTGTGTGTATAGAATGAGCTGTCAGAGAAAGTGGTGGAGGCTAGTACAATTACAACATTTAAAAGACATTTGGATGGGCATTTGAATAGGAAGGTTTTAATGGGATATGGGCTATATGCTCGCAAATGGGACTAGATTAGTTTAGGATACCTGGTTGGCAAAGAATGTTTCCGGGCTATACATTTCTATGACTTTATATCTGAGCAATCTTCCATATCTGGGTAGATGGCAGTATTGGAACAACTTGGCTAGAGGTATAGCAGGTTCTGGAGCACAGTCATCAGTACTATTTTTGGAATGTTGTCAGAGCTCACAGCCTTTGCACTATCCAATGTCTGTAACCATTTCTTGTGATCATATGAGTCAAACAAATTGGCTAAAGACTAGAATCTGTGATGCCAGAGACCTTTGAAGGAGGCCAAGATAGATCATCCCTTCAGCACTGCCAGCTGAAGATTGTTGCAAATGCTTCAGCCTTTTTCACTAACGTATGAGACTCTTTTGTCATTGAGGATGGAGATATTTGTGAAACCTTCTCCTCCAGTGAATTGTTTATTTGTCCAGATTGGACATGGCAGGACTGCACAACTTAGATCTGATCCATTGGTTATGGAATTATTTAGCTCTGTAATGCACTTGATGTGATTACATGGACTTTAACTAAACTTGATAAATTTCCTTAAGAAAGTATGAGCCCAAGGAATCCAAGTAAAAGTGGCATGTTGGATCTAAAATTGACTGAGAGGCGAGAAGTGGAGAGTGATGGCTCAAAGTCTCTTTTCAGTGAGGTTCCATAGGGCTCAGCGCTGAGGCCATTATTAACTTGTTTGTGGTGCACATTAACAATTTATTTAATGTGGATGGTATGATCAAGAAATTTCTGAATAGAATCATAGAGTCATAGAGATGTACAGCATGGAAACAGACCCTTCGGTCTAACTCATCCATGCCAACCAGATATCCCAACCCTATCTAGTCCCACCTACCAGCACCTAGCCTATATCCCTCCAAACCCTTCCTATTCATATACCCATCCAGATGCCTTTTAAATGGCGTAATTGTACCAGCCTCCGCCACTTCCTCTGGCAGTTCGTTCCATACTCATTCCACCCTGTGTGTGAAAAGGTTGCCCCTTAGGTCTCTTTTATATCTTTCCCCTCTCACCCTAAACCTATGCTCTCTAGTTCTGGACTCTCTGGCCCCAGCGAAAATACTTTGTCTATTTATCCTATCAATGCCCCTCATAATTTTGTAAACCTCTATAAGGCCACCCCTCAGCCTCTGACACTCCAGGGAAAACAGCCCCAACCTGTTCAGCCTCTCCCTATAGTTCAAATCCTCCAACCCTGGCAACATCTTTGTAAATCTTTTCTGAACCCTTTCAAGTTTCACAACATCTTTCTGATAGGAAGGAGACCAGAATTGCACGCAATATAACTTCACCCAACAGTCCCTCCAAGATCAGTTGTGAATTTCACTGTTTGTTAATTTCCCAGATGCAGTCTGATGTCCAGCGATACATGAATTCAAACAGCAAAGGCAATGTCAGTATCTTTCTCTCTCCTGCACTGACCTCACCATGTGCTTCCTTTGTCTGTTCTTCTCCCTTTTAAAACTACTGTGTTTTGACTTTTTTTTCCAAAGTTCTAAAATAATATAACAGCATATAAAACAGTAATTGCTGCTCCTGGAATTCGAGGAAATCACCTCCAGCACCTAAAATACCTCAAAAAAAGGGAGCAGCTCTTACAGCCAGAAGTTTTTTCTGTCCTCCATCTCGGATTACCCAGAATCCTTTTTGATGACATGAAAAATGGTAGGATGCTAAAACCAGCTGACCAGTCAACTGAGCCAATTAGACAAAAGATCTGGTGGTAAGAGTGGAATCAATGATTGTGATAAATGGTCTCATCTTGATTTTCACTAAATTCAACTCGCAAAAGTTGGTGTTCTAGGCCAGAGGGAGTTTGTGAGTGGAGAGACCTTAACACAGTTGTAAGGGCAGAATAAGTCAAAGGAAATAAAGAACTGGCTGAAAGTATGTTCTTTGAATTGCACACTCAGCTGTCTGTATTGGAGATGGAAATAAAAACAAGAAAAAAGGAAGAAGTATTATCTCCAACAATGAGCTGCATGCTGATCTCAGCTCAAAAAGATCAAGAACTTCTTTAGAATGTTTTTGTGACAGGAGAGGCAGATCGAGGAGTAGTAGATCAAGACCAGATGCCCAGTAGAGAGTGTAGTTTGATAGATTAGGAGCCTATAAAATAGAGAAGCTTTAATAGCTACGAACAAACTATGTGGGAAACTAAGCAAAACAAAGAGCTGGACAGATGGAGAGAGTTTGAATATATACAGAGGGCAACCAGCGATGTTCCATAGGTGGCTATATATGGAGAAAGTACTGCCTGATGGCACACTTAAGGCTAGACTTGTAACTCAAAGTTTAGAGGAACAATTGGGTGACCCGGAAGTAAAAATGAACTCTACAACAGTGGGCAGGAGTTTGAGAGTTTTCCTAGCACTTTTATTGATTGATATCAAAGCAGCCTTTTTGGTAAGAGAACAATGTCAAAGGGAAGTATTTTTAAAGCTTCCAAAATAAGCTGGAGATACAGAAGCAAAAGTTTTGGAAGTTAAACAAGTATGTTTATGGGATAAATGATACACCCAGGAGTGTGGTATTTTTCAGTTAGGTAAAAGCCGATTGTATTTGGCTTAAAGCAGATTCAGCAATTTTCTACTGGTACTTTGAAGAAAAACTAGAAGGCATTTTCTTAATGCACTTAGATTTCCTGAGGGTACAATCTGAGGCATTTGTAAAATTATAAACAAATTCAAAATTGAATATCAGGCTTAAAAATACATAGAATTGGATATTAGACTGAACTGGGAATAATGCTGAATCAACAGTCTTGCCTAGATAATAGTAGTAGGATCCAAATAAATGGGGCCAGATCTACACCAAACAGACTCGACAACCAAAAAGTGGATCATTCGAAAAGTTTTTAACTGCGCAATTAAACTGGTCTTATGTGATAGACCAAATGTGTTCCATGGCGTACTAAAATTAAGCATTATGTTATAAATATACTGTTATTGGAGAAGCATGTACAGCAAATAAGAGATTTTTAAAAATTGTGTTGAAGACTGAACATCGGATTTCCAAAGGATCCAGAATGAATGAAATTAATAATTTTTTTTGTGACATCTTGCACACTAATTTCTCTGATGATTATTTTAGTATTTAAGTAGGGTTTCCTCTGACTCTATTGGCATGGGTTTAGAGGGATTGTGTGGAAATGCATTTTCACCCAGAGGGTGACAAGAATCTAGAACCAACTGCCTGTGGGGCTGGTAAAGACAGAAGCACTCATCATTTAAGAAGCATTTAGATGTACACTTGTGACGCCAAGGCATACAAGACTATGGTCCACGGGATTAAAATAGTTTGGTGCTTAGTTTTGACAAGTACAGATCTGAAGGACACTTTTTGGTGTGCTGTAGATGTCAATGATAGCTGCAGACACTTGCATTTGTAGAAGAGATAAATAGTGTGGGATATAGGTAAAGCAGTGTTACATCTGCAATCATAAATTGCTTACGCAAGGTAAATGAACTCACACCAATGTATAATTGTTTCAACCAAAAGCTGAGTTAACAAGAATGAAAACTTTGTGAAGGAAATATATAATTGTTTTTGTATTAGCTAAAATTTGCATACAAAAGTTAAATGTGCCTGCAAACAATGGTAGATGTTACAAACAAATAGATAAGTGCTGTGAGGGGAGGGGGTTAAGCTAGATATGCCTGTACAAACAACAGTTATAAGCATCTGTTTCCCGCTTCTGCGAAAACAAGAACAAACAACAATCAAGAGGTCATAAGGTCATAGCAAGCAAGGAAGCAGATGGCAGTAAAGGAGGATATACCTAACAATGGACTATAGCAGGATGTGGTCAATCGGCCTTCTGAGGCCAGAAATAAGCATTTTTCACAGATAAGGCTGAATAAGGCAAGAGATAAACAAGAGTAATGGGCACCAGTCTTAGAGAAGTGGGGAGATGTAAACAGGGGAGGAGCAATGGGAGGAAGGAAGAGGAACGAATTACATAAATATTGTGTACTCATTAAACACGGTGTATGTGACTATTTTGTAAATAGACACCACACCCCTCTTGCAAGAGCATAATAAACGATACTACTGCTTCAGATCTTGTCTCGGACTGAAATTATTGAAGTGAGTGAGCTTCGTTTCTCACAATAGTGATGTATTTGTTGAGTATTTTAAAGGAACAAGTGACTGGCGAGTGCTGTGTTGATAACCATTCATTCAAGAACAAATGTCATTTGAACAAGAATGTCTTGGGCAGAAATTGAGGATTGATGTTCCACATCTGAAAATGATGTTGGAAACGAGATTCCAAAATTCAGTGGGTTGATCCAAGTCATCACCTGTTTGATTGCTTTACAAAAGAAGTGTTTGGCTCAACAAATTTCTGGATCGCCTCCAAGAGGGGATGTCTTGTATTTTAATGAATTATGAGAACTAAAAAAATTCATAATGTAATCTTTTTTATCAAGATTGCGGTGCATAGAATTTATTACAGACTGCATAATATAAGAATATGATTTTGTATTTTATTTTATGATCCTAATTAATGTAATCAATGACAAGCTAGAATTTGGCTTGATTTTATTTTTGGTTTTAATGAGGTGGTCTTTCATTAAAACACAAGTATATGTTGCTGCAGATTTGGTTTAAACAATAAAGAAGGAGCTTATGATGCAAAAGAAATGAAGATGAAATTGAAAACACTGAACTATTTTACATATAACACACATTTTAAATACATTTTAAAGATTTTATAACGTCATCATTACATCCAGCAGTTCTCCTTTAGCTACAGCACACGTTATTCCTGAAAGAACTCCGATAAATTGGTTAAGCCTGATTTCCCTTTCATAAACCATGTTCACTCTGCTTGATTGCACTGCATGCTCCCAAGTGGCCTGCTATAATTTCTTAAATAATAGGTTCTCGCATTTTCCTTTATAGCAGATATGTAATGGTAGACAGGCTTGAGGGGCTGCGTGGCCTACTCCCAATCTTATGATATTATTTAGCTAGTTGGGCTGCAATATCCTTTCTTTCTCCCTCCCTTTTTGAATAAAGCAGTTACATTCACTACTTTCTAAGGGGACCTTTCCCAAATCGGGGAATTTTGAATAATTAGAATTAGAGCATCTACTATCTCATTAGCCACTACTTTTCAGACCGTAACATGAAAGTCTGTCAGGACTGGAGAATTTGTCAGTCTGCACCTCCAGCAATTTATAGTGTTTGTATCTTTTACTTTTGAATTCCTCCTTCCCTTCTATTTCCTTATTTACAGCTATTTCAGACCTGTTGGTATTTGTATCTTCTATTGTGAAAACTGATGTAAAATACTACTTTAATTTACCCATCATCTCCTTAGCTTCCCCAGACACTCTCTCTGTCAGAATCCCACTCACTTTGATTTTTAAAAAGAATAAAGTTAATGGAAACTTACTATCAGTTCTTTTATTTCCAGTTAGCTTTCTTTCTTATTCTAACTTTCCCATCATTAAATATTTGCCATTCTTGCCTTTTATATTCTGCGTAATCTTCTAACTCCCATCCATCTTTGTACAATTGTATAGATTTTCTTTTAAGTTTAATAATATCTTTAACTTTTTCTGTTAACAACGAATGGCAGGTCCTTCCCTTGGATTTTTTTTCTCTTAGTAAAATATAATTATTCAGTGTTGCTTATTGAATCCACTTAAAGGTCTGCCATTGCATTTCTATAGGCCTACTCCTTAACCTAATTTGCCAGTTCACTTTAGCTAGCTCTGTTTTCATATGCTGTGCCCTGCATAAAATACCTTAATGTGCTATAAATGAAGTGCAAATAGTACCACTGAGTGAAGCTGGCACGTAGATTCATAGAGATGTACAGCAGAGAAACAGACCCCTCAATCCAACTCATCCATGCCAACCAGATATCCTAAATTAATTTAATCCCATTTGCCAACACTTCGCCCATATGTTTCTAAACTCTTCCTATTCATATACCCACCCAGGTACCTTTTAAATGTTGTAACTGTACCAGCCTCCACCAGTCCCTCTGGCAGCTCATTCCATACACGTACACACTCTGCATGAAAATGTTTCCCCTTAGATCCTGTTTAAATCTTTCCCCCTCACCCTAAACCGATGCCCTCTAATTCTAGACTCCCCCACCCCAGGAAAAAGACCTCATCTCTTTACCCTATCCATGCCACTCATGATTTTATAAACCTCTATAACATCACCCCTCAGCCTCCAGGGAAAATAGCACCAGCCTATTCAGCCTCTCCCTGTAGCTCAAACACTCTAACCCTGACAACATCCTTGTAAACCTTTTCTGAACCCTTTCACAAAATCCTTCCTATAGGAAGGAGACCAGAATTGAACACAATATTCCAAAAGTGGCCTAACCAATGTCCTGTATAGCCACAACATGACCACCAAATTCCTATACTCCATACTCTGACCATAAAAGAAAACATACCAAATGCCTTTTTCATTATTCCATCTACCTGCAGCTCTTCTTTTAAGGAACTATGAATCTGCACTCCAAGATCTCTTTGTTCAGCAACACTCCCCAGAACTTTACCATTAAGTGTATATGTCCTGCTCTGATTTGCCTCTCCAAAATGCAGATTGAATTCCATTTGCCACTCCTCGGCCCACTGGCCCATCTAATCAAAATCTCATTGTACTCTAAAGTCACCTTTGCATGCACTACACTTCCAGTGTTGGTGCCATTGTATAAAACTGCTGACATTTCTACCAAACTATACATTTAAATTTCCATTGTAATCAAGTTGGTGCTAAATGCATGATCTAAATCTACTTAAACTGCTTTTGCACCTCTTATTTACTTTGTGCAGAGTCAGTAATGATGGTAGCTTTTTTTTAAAACTTGTCTTGTAGCTGGCATCTTTTCTAAGACAGTCAAAAGATACAATAATCAGAATTGAGGTTGGGCCATTTGCCATCTTCTAATTGTTACACCATGCCATTCAGCTTCTGTTCAAAACTATCAGCACCATTCTTTGTTCTCCATTTGAAATCTGATGTTTCCTGAAGATTTATTTACTGTTTTGTGAATTGTGCAAAAAGTAACCAATTCATTGTAACTACTTGACTTGGTTAAAAGGTGAACTGTAGTTAAAGCATTTTTCCTCATGCTTTTCCTACTGTGATTTTATTTTTATTCATTCGTAGAATGTGGGATTGTTAACCTGGCCAGTATTCATGAGTTAACTTTAGTTAACTAATCTTGCAATTATAGCACTCTAAATGACAATATCTGGAGTTAGTTTGTTTATTTTCTTCATGGTTTGATCTTGAACTTTCTTCCACCTTTCATATAACTCTCCACCTCTCCACTCATATACAAATAAAGAATTCAAGCCAGAGCATTCATCAAGATCTCTCGTCACCAGGTATTTGGTTTAGTGATAGTACACTTTTTTCTTTGAGCTAGACAGTCATAGAACATAGAACAATACAGCACAGAACAGGCCCTTCGGCCCACGATGTTGTGCCGAACATCTATCCTAGATTAAGCACCCCTCCATGTACCTATCCAATTGCCGCTTAAAGGTCGCCAATGATTCTGACTCTACCCAGAGAGTGGTGGGGGCATGGAATGCGCTGCCCGTGGGAGTGGTAAAGAACCCACCCCTGACATCTCCCCTATACCTTCCACCCTTCACCTTAAATTTATGTCCCCTTGTAACACTCTGTTGTACCCGGGGAAAAAGTTTCTGACTGTCTACTCTATCTATTCCTCTGATCATCTTATAAACCTCTATCAAGTCACCCCTCATCCTTCGCCGTTCCAACGAGAAAAGGCCGAGAACTCTCAACCTATCCTCGTACGACCTATTCTCCATTCCAGGCAACATCCTGGTAAATCTTCTCTGCACCCTCTCCAAAGCTTCCACATCTTTCCTAAAGTGAGGCGACCAGAACTGCACACAGTACTCCAAATGTGGCCTAACCAAAGTCCTGTACAGCTGCAACATCACTTCACGACTCTTGAATTCAATCCCTCTGCTAATGAACGCTAATACACCATAGGCCTTCTTACAAGCTCTATCCACCTGAGTGGCAACTTTCAAAGATCTATGTACATAGACCCCAAGATCCCTCTGTTCCTCCACCTGACTAAGAACCCTACCGTTAACCCTGTATTCCGCATTCTTATTTGTTCTTCCAAAATGGACAACCTCACACTTGGCAGGGTTGAACTCCATCTGCCACTCCTCAGCCCAGCTCTGCATCATATCTAAGTCCCTTTGCAGCCAACAACAGCCCTCCTCACTGTCCACAACTCCACCAATCTTCGTATCATCTGCAAATTTACTGACCCACCCTTCGACTCCCTCATCCAAGTCATTAATAAAAATTACAAACAGCAGAGGACCCAGAACTGATCCCTGCGGAACTCCACTTGTAACTGGGCTCCAGGCTGAATATTTACCATCTACCACCACTCTCTGACTTCGACCGGTTAGCCAGTTTTCTATCCAATTGGCCAAATTTCCCTCTATCCCATGCCTCCTGACTTTCCACATAAGCCTACCATGGGGAACCTTATCAAATGCCTTACTAAAATCCATGTACACTACATCCACTGCTCTACCCTCATCCACATGCTTGGTCACCTCCTCAAAGAATTCAATAAGACTTGTAAGGCAAAACCTACCCTTCACAAATCCATGCTGGCTGTCCCTAATCAAGCAGTGTCTTTCCAGATACTCATAAATCCTATCCCTCAGTACCCTTTCCATTACTTTGCCTACCACAGAAGTAAGACTAACTGGCCTGTAATTCCCGGGGTTATCCCTATTCCCTTTTTTGAACAGGGGCACAACATTCGCTACTCTCCAGTCCCCTGGTACCCAGTCATAGATACAAGCGAGCTCTGGAGACTTCACATAATTTTTATAGAATTAGAAAAACTCCAGTGTCATTGAAAAATAGTGGGTGGAATTTGATTCCTGCCTCTTCCCAGTATTCCAAATTTTGCTGGATTAATGTAAGGATGAAGGTGGCTAGTCCACATCTTGCACTTCCACACTGGCAAGATATACTGTGGGAATAGTCTCCTTGTCTCCCACAATTTGCATGAAGTTAGATCAACTTCTGGATCACTCATGGCTCCTCAGAAAAGCTGTGAACCATAATTAGAATATTTTGAAAAATAATTTGAAAAAGCCTTTCATGTGTTTTCCGATCTCCCATTCCAACACAGTACCAACTCATATCCCCCTCCCATCCCCAACTACACAAAACCACTGATCTGTACAGTATCAGTAATGTGTGTGGACCTGTTCAGAAAACTACCCATCCATTCACAAATCATCTTTTGAAATAAAAAATTATTTCAGCAAGCCACAACACACTGCACCACAGAGGAACTACGTAGAGCAGAGAAAAATCACCTATACAGTGTATTCAAAAAGAACGGGTATCCAATGAAAACAGTCTGCCGATTTCTCAGCAACAAACCCCAACAAGCAGACAAGACACATCCAGAAACCCTAGCCACTTTCCCCTACATCAAAGACATCTCGGGAATGACTGCCGGACTACTCAGACCTCTTGGCATCATGGGAGCTGACAAACCCACCAATACACTAAAATAGCAACTAATGAACTTGAAAGACCCTATACAAACAAGAAGCAAAACTAATGTTATTTACAAAATACCTTGCAAGAACTGTAACAAACACTTACATTGGACAAACAGGCAGAAAACTAGCCACCAGGATACATGAACATCAACTAGCTACAAAAAGACATGACCCACTCTTACTTACAGATGATGAAGGACACCACTTTAACTGGGACAACATATCCATCCAAGGACAAACCAAACAGAGACACGCACAAAAATTCCTAGAAGCATGGCATCCCAGCCAAAGTGTTAACAACAGACACATTGACTTGGATCCCATTTAACATCTCCTGAGAAAAAGAGCAGGAAATTATATCACCAACCCAAGGAAACCTAAACACATAAATAGAAAGCAGGCTATGCCATCAGTGCTTCATTTGGAGGCTCACTGATGTTGTTACCTAGAATGGTGATGAAACATCTGAAAATGAACCTTCCAACTCAGTGAGCAAACCCACATCCGTAAAACCATTCATACAATCTTATGAAGAAGGGTCAAACAGATTGTTAAAGTATTCATGACAGGCTTCAGACACTTCACACAAATATACTTGTGCAAATAAACATGTGACATTGAACAGTGATCCCAGAATTTGCTTTAACCACTTAAAGATATCAATCAAGGAAAGTTAAGAATTCTCTTCAATTTTCAAAACAAAAGCTCCTACTGAGATAATTCTTTTGGGTCTGAGCTTCCAGCCAAGGATTCATAACACCAGGTGTAAGAACTCTTTCAGTAGAGTTGGACAGTCATGGGGTAGGTTGGTTGGATGAGAGGATTATGAGGAATGATGGGCATAAGGGGTGAGTGCATTGCATTTTTTAAACACAATTGAGACAATGAACTGAGGCAGGCTTTCTAAACAGCCTGCCATCATGGCCAACAAGCTCCTGAGGTCAGTGGGTCCTGCTTTATCTCATCTTCCCTAACCCCACACCAGAGTATTGATCATGGGATTTGGGGTCTTTTCTAATGAGACAAGTCAGTAAATTGGGAAATCCCCCAATTCAGCTCCCCACTATAGTAGAGAAAACCCAGCCTTAACGTGTCACTTTACTGAAGTATGGTTAGGAATTTTTATTTCTCAGATGATCCTTTAATTGAGGCACCACCTGCACTCTCAAATGAACTATTTTTTTAAAGTCACGTGGTAGAAGGATCTGAAAGTTTACTGGGGAGGAGCAGATAAATAGAGTTGAGGCCTCAATCATGGTCTACTGAACAGCAGGGTGGAACTGATTTGGTTAAATGAGGTGTTGAGCTCCTTTTGTTTACATACACAAGGGCTACCACATGGAAGTGTGCAACTTTCCCACCACCAAAATCACCTTGGCTTTTTTTAAAACTACCGCCAGTAATCATCTGTGTAGTTAATTAAATATTTATATACAGAGCCTGGTAGGTGCAATGCAAGCTATCAAAAATGAACAGGGAGTTAGGCTGAGAGGGAAAGGTCTAAATCAAAATGGATTTGTGCTCCTGTTTCTTATAATTACTATTATAATCAGAGTAGGTAAAGGTGACTTGGCTCATATTTAACCAGATAATTGGAGATACTGGTTGAAGGATATCTACTTTTGCTGTTTATGGGGCCTTGCCTGTGCAAATTGTCTGCTGCATTTCTCTTGCACGAATAACTGCATAACTAATATGTTTTGAGCAAAATACTACCAATGCTGAAAATCTGCAACAAATTCAGAAAATGCCAGAGGCATCGCCTGAATTCTGAAGACTAATTAAACTGGACTCGAAACGTTAACTTTGTTTCTCGCTCCACAGATGCTGCCAGGCTTGCTGTGGTTCTCCAGCATTTCCGGTGTGCATTTCAAATATATTTTTGGTTGTAAGAGTACAAGATTCTGCAAGACACTATAATAAAGCATTTTTTTTAAGTATTGCAATTTTAAAGGTCAGAACAGCACGGAACAATTAAATGTATTGCGATTTTTATGGATTATTAGATCATACCTGGCGCTATTCTGAACCTTTTGATTTAAACTAGGACTGGAAACACCAAGTTATTCGTGGCTTACAGATGTTTAAAGAGTACGAGACAAGTGATCTGTTGTATTTTTAAAGTGACTGCACCGTTAAGCCCCAGGGAGTTCCCCCACGATGTGCGCCAACCTCGCACAAAACTGCCATTCAAGGATAAATGCAATACATGTTTTCCAAGACAAAATTATCGAGCCAGGTTGTGGGAACATGCAGTGTTTTCACAGTATTAACCCCTTATTCACAACGTGCGGAAACCGATATCTGTCCTTTTTTTGTGGGGGGGCGTGAGTTCATTTGAGGGTAGGGAGCTGAGTCCACGTTAAAACCTCCCTCCTGACTTGGGGAGAAGGTGTGGTGGAAACCGAGCCGGAGAAAGACATATTCCTCCTCATGTCGACCGGCTGCCGGGGCGGAGAACCGTACCATAATGCAGACGGGTGCCAATGAGGTTTGGCTGGTCCTTCCCCTCGGCTTCGGAGTTCTGATTTCCAGCGGGACACCCCCTCCGTAATTGTGTCCGGCCGAATGCGGTTACTTTGTTGTCAGTGGCAGTGCAGTGTGTGACTGTAACACTGGGCTGAGGAGATGCAGAGTGTAGCGGGTTCTCCCTAGGTAGCGGGTGGTTTTTCCCAGATGTCTGCCTGGAGCAGTGTGTCAGTCTCAGCGACATTGTTGCCACATCACTGCCGGGTTAGATAGTTACAAAACAGCAGCTTCCCGTCCTGCTGACATCGTATCCGGGAAACCCACCTAACGGGACGTGATTTAATTATTTTTACGGAGAATCTCTCTCTCTCATTCTAGTCCCGTTACTCGGCCACTGTGGCTTTGTTTCGTGTCTTCCCTCTGATATGAAATTGCTCGCTTTCCTCCACCAGTGCAGCGAAGGCGAAAGGATGATGCCGAGCTGATCACTGGGTTTTTTTTATTGTCTCTGGCCGAGTTAATATCGCACCCCGGTGTAGCCAGCGTTCCCGGCGACGTGAAGATGTTCCACAAACGAGTCGACAATAAAACGGGCTGGTGTTCATTCGGCGGCACGATGCAATGACACTTGCTGGCATTGCTCTTCAGCAGACACTCTGAAATGAAATTTCTCGTGGAAATGGATGGCTGAATGCTCTATCTCTGAAACGTAGGAACCGCCGCCCGGTGCTTTTTTTCCACCTGTAATTGTATTCAATTTAACGAGGATTGCCCTTAAACTGGGGACAAAGAAAACCACGGAACACTCAATTGTATGATAAATGCTGAATTTTAATAAGTTATTGCAGAGTGTTTATGTTTATGGAGTATTATTAGTTAAACCATGAATATAATATCAAGACTGACAGTGGCGCGGCCGTACGCCCTCATACACGTCCAGATAACGGCGGAGTCATTTTTTTTAACCCTGATTTGACGCCAGGTAGACGGAGATCCATAAGTGATTGACAGTCCAACATTGGTGCAGGCTACAGCAAAACTGTAAAGGCGGCTGTGTACATTAGGTGGTTTGAATGCACACACGGATTTTGGTTGACTTCCTGCCGGCCTGGTTATTTGAAGCTTTGCTGCGGAAACGTTATTTATTATTGATACAAACGAGCTGGCCTTTTAATTGTTATCCAGAACCCAGTGTCAAAGCCCACGTAGACTTAAGGTTGTGACATTTCTGTTTACATTTTAACATCGTGACTGGTTGGGTTTTTTTGTGCATTTAACCTCCTTTTAGTGTACAGTCAAGTACAAGGCTGGAGAATGAAGGAGGTTTGTAGAATCTGTGCCCGGGAACTGTGTGGTAACCAACGGCGATGGATCTTTCACACAGCTTCCAAACTAAACCTACAGGTTATCCTGTCTCACGTACTGGGTAAAGAGGTATCTCGAGATGGCAAGGCAGAGTTTGCTTGTAGCAAATGTGCATTCATGTTAGACCGTATCTACAAATTTGACACAGTTATTGCAAGGATTGAGGCCCTGTCTATTGAGCGTTTGCAGAAGTTGCTCGTGGAGAAGGATCGTATCAAGTACTGCATAGCTAGTCTATATCGTAAAAATAATGAGGAGCCGAGTACTGACAACAAGGGAGAGGATGTTGCAGCGGAGAGCTCCACCCTGCCTGATGTTCGGTACCATGCTCTGCTACAGGATGACTTTGTATATTCTGGATTTGAATCATGGACAGAGCAAGGTGAGGAGGCCATGGAAACGCACAGCTGCCAGACTTCAGATACCTCCGGCTACAAATCCCGAAAGTGTCGCAGCTGTTCAGCCTTGCGTGTGACTGATGCAGACTATGAAGCAGTTTGCAAAGTACCTCGGAAATTGGCAAAGACTGTTAGTTCTGATCCTTCTATGAAATGTGGAAGTAGTGTGGTGGGCAGCACAACTGCTGAGGAAGGTCTTGCAATGCCAGTCATATGTGAAACTATGCCCATTGGGCAGTGTGAGTCTAGGACATCTGTCTATGCTGACTCACTGGATAAAATGTCTCCAGCCTCTTCTGTTGAATCTCTTAGTCATACGGTGGAGTCCGGCCCTGGGCACACTGGTGAAGCAGCACAAGTGGAAAAATGTGCCAAAGATGACAAAAGTCCCAAATCAGACTTTTCTGATAGCCAAGGAAGCCATTCTTTGTTGCACGGACTAAAGCTAGACTTTATCCTTAGCTTAGTGAAGAATGTTGAATACAGGCCTATATCAAGTCCAAAAGGCAGCAGATTGCCAATTCCAGTCAGGCCTGCTCCACTGGGGTCTCAATCAAGTAGTACTTCGGTGGATGGGATTTCCAGGTCTCATTTACAGAACAATAGTTATGAATTTGTTAACAAAGACCCTCTCAGGATGCACCTTAACTTTGATGTAGCAGATTTTGAAGAACTCTTTCAGGACATCCTAGATGAATATATTCCGATTTGTACCCAGGTATTTGAAGTGTGATGGCTATCTAATTTGTTATCTTCCTATTATTCCTATGACCCAGTTTAACAGTTAGAAACAACAGCCATCAGACAAATCTCTGTTTAACATTTAAATATTTAATTTAGTTACTCAGTTTTTAAAGTTTAATTATCCACCCCTGTAACTCAACATAAATAAACACACACAGTGCTAGAAAAGTTCTTAGGTCTGGCAGCATCTGTAGCAAGAGAAGCAGAGTTAACATTTCAAGTCCAACAACGATGAAGAGTCAATTAATTTGAAACATTAAGCCTCTCTCTCTGTACAGATGCTGCTGGATCTGCTGAGTTTCTCCGGCACTTTGTGTGTTTATTTCTGACTTCCAGCATTCACTAATTTACTTTTATTTCAGCATAAATAGTTGTTGAACATCTTCTGATGTGAAACCTAGGGCTTTTCTTTTTTATTGCTTTCATGTGCACCATTAGATTGAAACTTTCTGCCATCAGAGAGTGGTCCAGTGACAGATACGGATTGACATGGATAAATAGTTTGTGAAGTATTTAATGCATTCTGTGAAGTCCTAATGTGCTGATTTTTATCTTTGCTCTTCTGCCATTCTTTTTTTGCTAGATCTTTGGTAGGCTTTGAAAGGCTTGGGTGTCCACCTTAGCAGCAGTCAGAGCCCAAAGAATATTGAAGGACATGCACAGGAATAACATTGGCATTGGTGAAAATGCAGCATCTTGCATCAAGTGATTTATCACTCTAGTCACTTGGAGTAAATCTCCTTTTGAAATATTGGAGATTAGTTTTTTTTGTTTAGAAAGGTGGCACAGTGGTTAGCATTGCTGCCTCACAGCGCCAGAGACCCGGGTTCAATTCCCGCCTCGGGCAACAGGCTATGCAGAATTTGCACATTCTCCCCATGCCTGCGTGGGTTTCCTCCGGGTGCTCCGGTTTCCTCCCACAGTCCAAAGATGAATTGGCCGTGCTAAATTTCCCATAGTGTTAGATGTAGGGGAATGGGTCTGGTTGGGATGCTCTTCGGAGGGTCGGTGTGGACTTGTTGTGCAGAAGGGCCTGTTTCCACACTGTAAGTAATCTAATCTAATCTTAAAAAAAAAAGTGAGGGAAATCAGTATTGGCGAATGGATGACTCCTTCCAGTCCTAAGAACCACCTGGAAGGCAACAGTAAACGATTTGCCCTGGAGAAGTAAATCGGTTCAGCCAAGTTTAATGGGTTGATCTCATTAGGCTGTCATTTCCCTACTTTCCTGCCATAATGGCAGTGAGCTTTGTGGGAAATGACTGTCTGTCCGGCTTTTAAAATTGGGCAGTAGGGACCTGGCATTGGGAACACAGGAGAATGGTCCCCAGGACAGGCCAGTTGATTGTTGGCGCTTGGGGGAATTTAAGTTCAGAGGAAGGGGGGGGGGACTGAAGACCTTGTCATGTGGCCAAAATGAGCACTCCAGGGCCACAGTTTGCTGAACCTGGTAGGTGCTGTTCCTGGTAGGTGTAGCCTGGTAGGGAAGTCAGGACTGCTGCATTGCTTAGGCTTCGGGTTCACAAGATCCAGCCCCAATGATGTAATCAAAGATCTATTTTATTTAAAAAGACAGGACTGGCTTGGGATGGGTGTATTTGTCACCAGCCATTTAAAATTTATAGTCAGCAAAGTCGAGACTCCAAAGAGAATATGCCATCCCCCACCCCATACCATTTTTAACTGCCCCTTCTGATTTTTTGCCTGGTCAGCCAGCTATAATTAAAACCCAAATTCCATCGTCAAGCCATTTCAAGTCCAGTCTATCAAAGCTAGTTGCAGAATAAAACTTCCTCTGCTCTCTCAACCAATACGGTTGAAGTTGAGTCTGGATTAGAGTAGTGCTGGAAAAGCACAGCAGGTCAGGCAGCATTCCAAGGAGCAGGAAAATTGATGTTTCTGGCAAAAACCTTTCATCAGGAATAGAGGCAGGGAGCCTGTAGGGGGGAGTGATTTAAAAGATAGGGGGGTGGGGATGGGGTGAAAATAGCATAGAGTACAATAGGTGAATGGGGGTGGGGAAGGAGGTAATAGGCCAGAGAGGAGGGTGGGGGAAGGTAGCAAAGAGTACAATGGGTAAGTGGGGTTGGGGATGAAGGTGATAGGTCAGAGAAGAGGGTGGAGTGGATAGGTAGAAAGGAAGATCGGCAGGTAGCACAAGTCATGGGGACGGTGCTGACTGGAAAGTGTCAAAAGGATTTTGAGGTTAAAGTGTAAATTTTCTGTTTCACATATCAGTCTCCAATTAAGACTGCTAATTATTACCAGTTTTTGACAGTAGGATTGTGCTGTCTTGAGAAGAACAACAGTTACCACCCATGGAAAGGGCATACTTTTATATCATATGAGTCCAGATGTCTAAGAAAAGGATCAGAAAGACACTGGGACAGGTGACACTGTCACTTAGAGTCAAAATGTTTGTAATTAACACATTTAAATTTCTCTCTACTTTGATTTTAAAAAAAAAAGCGTCGGAGGCTGAGGGGTGACTTTATAGAGGTTTATAAAATCATGAGGGGCATGGATTGCGTGAATACACAAGATCTTTTCCCTGGGTTGGGGGAGTCTAGAACTAGAGGGCATAGGTTTAGGGTGAAAGGGATAGATTTAAAAGAGATCTAAGGGGCAAATGTTTCATGCAAAGGGTGGTGCGTGTATGGAATGAGCTGCCAGTGGAAGTGGTGGAGGCCAGTTCAACCACAACATTTAAAAGGCATCTAGATGGATATATGAATGGGAAAGGCTTAGAGGGATATAGAGTTCATGCTGGCAAATGGTACCAGATCAATTTGGGATGTCTGATCGGCATTGAACCGAAGAGTCTGTTTCCATGCTATACATCTCTATGACTAGGCATTCAGCCCTCTGAGCCAACCCTGCTGTTCAGTGAGATCATGGCTGGTCTTCTATTAAACACCATTTTCTTGCACTATCCATGTATCTGTTAATGTTTTAAGATGTAGAATTCTCTTGGTCTCCGTCTCAAATCTACTCAGTGACTGAGCCTCCACAACCCTCTGGGTGGTTAGCTCCAAAGATTCTTCATAGTCAGTGAAGAAATTCCTCATCTCTGTCCTGAAAGACCAGCCTTTGCTTTGTCAAGATTTCTAGATTACACACACATACACTGAAATACCCCCATAAAATGCAACTGTTATCCCTACAACTGACTCTTCAATACTTGGACATAGACCATCCAGGGGATTTATCTACCCTAAGTCCCATTCAATTCACATAGTGTTAGCCTTTAACTAACATTTCTTTTACATTAGTCTCTCAGTTCCTCATTACTTCTGGGAAGTTTTGTTATATTTCAGTCACTGAAGACAGACACACAGTATTTTTCTTTTTAGTTTCTCTGTAATTTGTTTATCTGCTATTATAAATTCTCCTGACCGTTTTTGCAATGGACCCTCACTTGTTTCTGATGATCTTTCCTTTGTTACATACATATAGAAGCTTTTAGAATCTATTTTTGTTTATTGATAGTTTGCTTTCATTCTATTTTCTTTTCCTTGGTCCTTCTTTGCAGAATTCTAAACTCTTCTCAGTCCTCAGGCTTACCATTCTTTTGTCAACTTTATAGGTTTTTTTTTCCTTTTGTCTAATACAATCCTGTAATTTATTTTGTTGGTCACTGTTAAAACATTGTCCCTGCTTTTAATGCATGAGAAGTATGCATTTTTAATGTAAGCGATGTATTAGTCCTTTAAATGTTAGCAATACCTGTCTCGTGTCATACCTTTTTAATGTAGTCTGCCAATCCACTATAGGGCAATTTGTGCCTTGAAGTCTCATCATTTTCTATCTTTAGATTTAAGTCTAGCTTCTGATTGAATACATAACTTGAAAGCTTAATGGAGAATGCTTTTGTATAATGGTCACTCTTTCCGAAATGCTCCTTCTACAATAAAAGTATTAATTAGCCCTTTTCTTCACACAATACGAGGTCTAAACTAACCTATTCCCTAGTTGGTTCCTCAATGTACTCTTCTAAAAGAAAACCTCATATACATTTCAAGAATTTGTCTTCCACAATATTACCACTCTTTGGGTAAACCAATCTATATGTACATTGAAATCCTCCATGATTACTGTTTTATCTTTGATTAGAATCATAAAGTCCTAAAGCACAGAGACTGGCTCTTCACCCCAAACTGGTCTGTGCTGACCAAAATGTCCATCCACGCTAACCTCGTTTCCCTGCACTTGGCCCATATCCTTCTAAACCTTACCTAACCATGTATTTGTCCAAATACCTTTTTAAATGTTAATGTACCTGCGTCAACCATTTCTGCTGGCAGTTCATTCCATATGCGTACCACCGTCTGTGACAAGCACCTCTCATTTCTTGATTTATATTATGACTTTCGTTGTCACTGCTGCTAGGTTGCTTGTAAACAATCAGTTTCTTCAACTGATTCTACATTTCAAACTCTAAAACTTGGGGGTCATCACTTCAGCTCAAATTCCCGTCTTTCCTAAATGTCAGGTATCCATGGGATATCAAGATCCCAATTTTAGTTTCCTTGTAGGCACATATCTGACATGGCTGTCAGGTCATATATGTGAATTTGTATTTTGGCTGACAGTGCATTTGCTTTATTACAAATTCCTCAGGATATCAGATGCAGAGCCCTTAACTCAGTTCCTTTTAATTATTTTTGTAAACTCTGACCCTGTCTGCTGGCAACTCTTATTGTAATTTTAGTCTCATGTCATTCTCTGATTATCATTACCTTTATTGCTGCTTTGATCTATTGCCTTATATTTCCCTTTAATTTACTCAATCTTCTGGGGATTGGTTGAGCTCAGCTGGCTGGATGGTTGGTTTCTAGAGCAGTGTGATGCCAACAGCATGGGTTCAATTCCCATCACCGGTTTGAGGTTACCATGAAGGACTCTCCTTCTCAACTTCTTCCCTCGCCTGAGGTCTGGTGGCCTTCAAGTTAAATCACCACCAGTCGCTTCTCTCTCTAATGAGAGAGCAATCCCTATGGTCTGGTAAGAGTATGGTGACACGACTCAATCTTCTCCAAAATGATCTCTGTTTAGTTTAAACCCTCTCTACTTCCCTAGTTATATGACTCAGTAGATTAGCCCTACACAGTTCAGTTATACCCATCTTACTAGTATGAGTTCCTCATGAATTGAAACTCATTTCAATTGTTCTATGTTCATTTCTCCACATTAGTTTTTTAAGCCATGCATTCCTTTTTCTAATTGTTGCCTTGCAGCAATTTGCATGTGGCATAGATAATGAAGCCAAGATTATTACCTGTGAGTTTGCTTTGGAATTTAGTACAAAGCTCCTCATATAGCCTATCTAGAACCCTATTCCCCAAACTTGCCAAGACTATTGATATATATTCGGACACACCCCCGCAACCACCACCACCATTACTTTCGTCACCAAACCCAACTTATTGCATATCCTCTTACTTCCCTGCATATCTGGGCAAATATCCTGAACTCTGGCACTGGACAAGCAATACTGCAATCTAGGATTATCACTCTTAGCTCAGATAAGTGTCTGATCTCCTTAAACATGCTATCCCCTACCAACAATTTCTATATTGGCAAGAATACTTACATCACTTCAAATGATAGAATAGGCTGGGAATTGTCGTCTTCAGATCCCTTCTATCAGAACCAGGGATGAAGAGTCCAGCAAAAGAAATAGCATGAGGCAGCTTGCTCTCCAGAAATACTCCATTACCACCCTTTGAGAATATACCACATTTCTTCCAGGTGATCGGCCTGTCACTTGCTCCCCCTCCCCATTTTCTGCAGATGTCTTGGAACCCTTGCCAGTGAAAGCTGTGAAAACGACACATCAGGCTTTGAATCTTTTATATTATCATAATGATGTGTGAACATGTCTGTGAACCATTCATGCTAGAAATTGATCAGCAAAAGTCATTACTACACAGTGATTACTGTTTTGTGTTCATCCACATGATAGATGTTCCTTCTCGAATGTGTGATCAATTTCAAATTTGGCAAATTATGCAGAGGAAAAGACCACCTGATTTGTCCAAATTAATGCCTTTTCTCACCCTGGATTTGTCATACCTACCACCTCTCTGTCCATCAGACAGATTTGAGGTATAGAATGTCTCTGTTTTTTTAAAAAAAAGAGTCAGTTAACACCCAGAGTCTAAAATGAAAGTGGAAAATGCAGGTTGTTGATGTCAATAACATCTTAAATTAAAATGGCATCCTTGTCATATTCCAAAAATGCTTCACAGAAAATAATTGGGAGAGATTCATAAATCTGAAAATAGTCATTTCACTTGACTGCCTGTTCTGTGCTTCACTTTGGACAATGTTAAACACCTGAATATTTAACATTGGCCAGCAAGTAGAATAGAAAATAACCATTCTGATTTCTGACCGAGATTTAGTATAGGCAGGATTACTTTGAAATAGAAGAGACAATTCACATTCACTATTAGAAAGTATAGGCCAGAGATAGAGCTATAACATTGAGTGGTGTAAATTCTCTTCCTGGGTGCACTCCTCATACACGGCATGTTAAGGATCCAATTAATTTATCCTTGTGTTATATTTCCTTCAGAGGTTACTGTTCTTTCCAGTGTTCCACCATTTGATCAAGGAATAATTTAACACCTCTGGTGACCTGAGAGTACTGCTTTTTCAGGGCAATTTAACTTTGCTAATAACATTACTGTGCACTACAGTAACTCAAGGCTCTTTCAACAGTACTTTCCAGACCTGTGATCTCTCTCTCACCTTGACTTATTGCCTTACCATTTCCCTGTAATTTACTCAGTCTTCTCCAAAATTATCACCCTCTGTAAATTCCTCTCTTGTTTTCACACCATACTGGCTTGGAACCATACCACTGGTTGACACTAGGTAAAACTTCTAGAACTCCCTTAACCGTATGTGGGTGGACTTACACCACACGGATTGCATCAGTTTAAGAAGATAGCTTAGAAGCACACTTTTTGGGCTGATTAGGTACAGGTAGTATGGTTTCCTACCAGTGATGTCCACATTCCCATGAATGAATGAATGCATGCTTAACAATTATACTGCAGATTTATACAAAGAATATATAAAATTGTTAAATCCAGAAAACAGCTATATATCCACTTATAGGTTTATGTCCAATATTGAATACAAGTCTGTCATGTTTGTGTTTTCAATCACGTAATTCTAATAAATTAACCCTAAACGTTAATTCTGCTTCTTTCACTGATCTGGCAGCATCTTTAGAGATATTTTGTGTTCAGTCCCAAAATTGCTGAGCCTTTCATACTGTCATGAAAAAATATTTTAAAAATCATCTTACAGTTTAAGAGCTGCTCTCAAATATGTTTTACTAAAATACTTTTTGCTTCTAAAGCATCTTTCTTATTCTCCATTGCACTATAAATTTCAACATTCTGAGAAATGTCATGCGGCTTAAAAGACTAACACTCAGCAATGCTATGCGGCATTTGCTACTGACATCATCCATCAATCACTGGACTGTCTTGTTCAGATAATGACATTGCTGTCAAATGCTCTCTTAACATATACTGTGCAGCTGACGTATGCTATGATGCAAGCATGCTGGTGTGAACTTGGCTAATGAGTTTTGATAGGTCCTTTCAATGTGGGAAAGGTATCACCATGAGCTAATTATTAATTCACCTCTACATATGCCTGTTTACCGAAAGCAAAGTGGAATTTTGCCTGTGGTCATTAATTTCAGCTTTACCATCCTCATCACTACCTTAATGAAAACAGCAAAATCAATTTACATGAAGAACCAAACCTAGAAATATTATAGGCCAAATGGCATAGGATACAGGTAGTGCATTTCCACACTAATCTGGGCTGTCCATTCTTTTTTTTTAAGAAAACAAATATACTGTGAGTGGTTATATAATTCCTTTCTTCATTTCAAACTAACAGTTATGTTCCTACTTTGCTCGAGTTTTTATTCATGAAGTCTGACCGTCGTT
Source organism: Hemiscyllium ocellatum (assembly GCF_020745735.1). Classification (NCBI taxonomy): domain Eukaryota; kingdom Metazoa; phylum Chordata; class Chondrichthyes; order Orectolobiformes; family Hemiscylliidae; genus Hemiscyllium; species Hemiscyllium ocellatum. The sequence goes on from NC_083409.1 coordinate 55,350,175, forward strand.
CAGAGAGCTTACAGAAGTGTTAAGAGTGTCCATTAGCAACCCTGTCTGCTCTTGGCTTCCTAAGACAATTACAAGATAAAGTCAGATCTCAACAAATAGGTTCCTCTACTTTGAGAGAAAGGGGCAGGAACATCAATTAGTTAGTTGTAAGTAGTGAGCCTGGGGTTAAACAGGGTATGAGGCAACTGAAAATTTAAGAAAGAAGAGTCACAAAGTGCCTAAAACTTGCTGAGATCTCTCTTCACCTCAGTGGTAAACAAGTCTTCATTTGTAATGGTTTCAACCAGCAGTGAGAACATTAACTCTACAGGATATTCTGATACCTCTTTTTCAATTTATTCAACTTACCCAATGCTACCTCCACTGAATGCTCAGTAGCAACTGTGCACCATCACCCAGTCTCATCCATTTAGCAGAGAAGCTGATCCGAATGATTGTCGGTTTAATAATCTACATGTTTGGGAGGCCCTGAGGATTGTTGCCTAGACCTGCTTCAGCAATAAGTGAAGATGCAAACCCGATATTAATTTTTCTCCCCTATTTTTATGTCCAATGAAATGCATATAAGGTTTATATCAGAAACAAACATACCTCCAAACTTAAGTCATGATTTCACATTTCAACTACTCAAACTTGCCATTGATTGACCTGGTGAATATTAAACATGTTTTCCTCGTCATCCAGGGATAAATCTGGACTGGGTAACACTTCTGATGCAAATGGTGGCAATCTTAATGTCAGCTACAATGATTTTAGTCTGCACTTGAGTCATCCCAATGATCTTTAATTTTATATTCTTGCAATCCATCAGAGAATGTTAAAAACACACAACACCAGGTTATAGTCCAACAGGTTTAATTGGAAGCACACTAGCTTTCGGAACGACGCTCCTTCAACAGGTGATTGTGCAATCACCTGATGATGGAGCGTCGCTCCAAAAGCTAGTGTGCTTCCAATTAAACCTGTTGGACTATAACCTGGTGTTGTGTGTTTTTAACTTTGTACATCCCAGTCCAACACTGGCATCTCCAAATCATCAGAGAATGGGGAGCTATAACATTGAGTATTAAATAGACAGATACATCCATGGACTTAGTAATTTTAAACATTGTCAGGTTTTGAAGTGATTTCTTGTGCAGGAGATTTTTTTCCCTCAAAGTCTGTCTCAGATTAGGAAGCTGTATGTATGGTGATGTTTGAGTATTGGAGCCAAATGGCTGAGGTTGGTATGACAAAGTTGATAGATCAGCTGATGAGCATGCAAACACCTTTTTGTTACTTTCTACGATTCTGGCTGAGAGTTGTACCACTTATCCCTGCTGTCAAGACATTGTGTTTGTTAATTAAATTTATTGTGATCATTTCCATTGAATGATAGTCAGCTATGGCTCATATTTGCTACTATCACAAGCTGAGAATAAAAGCCACAAAAAAAGCTGATGTTCAACTCACGAGTGGTATTTAGTTCAGAAGAAGCAGGCAAAATATTCCATGGTGATTTTTCCTGTGCTCTGTCAGTATTGTGCAAGCTGATAAAATAGATTTAAATTGGGACACCTTGCTGCTTCAGTTGTTTAAGTACAGTGTGTGATGTGACTCTTCAAGGGACTGTGTGGTCTGAGTTAGCTGATCTCCACAAGAACAGTAATTGGCCTATGTGTTGGTGACAGGGTAAGGAGAAAATAACAAGGTTCTTGTTACCCATTGGGTTTCAATGATTCAAATGTATGGATGGTAGAGGAGCAACACGTTTAACCGAGTAAGGAACTCATTTGTTCTCATGTCCTACATTGTTGAATATTTATGAATCTAACTATTATAGTGTGAATTATTGAGTATTTGGAGAGATTTTTGTTTTGTTTTCAGCACTGTCTGATCTCTTTGTGCCATTGTGATATCCGGAGTGTACTGAACGTCCGACTGAATGCTTAATTACATTTTGCCAGAGTTTAAAGACATCAAAATTCTCAATTACTAAGTTGCGTTATACTTTGACATAAATTTCTTCAACAGCACCTTCTAAACCTGCTACTTTGCTGACTGTAGAAGACATGGGCAGCAGCTGCTTGGAAACACCACTACTTCCAAGTTCCCCTCAAGTCTCTCAATATCCTGGCTTTGAACTGTCACTGGGTCAAAATCCTGGAACTTCGTTCCCAATAGCACTGTCGGCAACCATTCCTGGACTGCACTGGTTAAAGAAGATTCATCTCCACCTTCTCAAGGCAATTCAATATAGGCAATAAAAACTGGTCTCGCCATTGGCAGTTGCATTCCTTGTGCTAAATAAACAGCAACCTTGCCATGCATAAAATAACACAATATGAAGTATGTTACAATGTAGGATCACGACTGAGTTTTTTTTGTTACATATGCCTCATTTAGAGCAAAATGGACAGTTTGAAATAATGGAAGGAATTACTGCAAAATAAGTGAAACTCTAGGCAGATACTTGGTGACTGCATGATGGCACTGCTGAAATATTTGAACAATTAAATAAATGTTTGACCATTCTTTTTCTCCTCAGAACCTGATTGAGGAGCAGCAGCAGCAGTTGAACCAGTATGAGTCAGCAGCTGGACAATGTGTCACTGAACTACAGAAAGCCCAGGCCCAGGTACATGGGCTGCAGAGCAGAATCCAGGAAACAGAGTCTGCCAACAAGGTGAGCAATTTATGATGTTGCTGCTCACAGATATTGCTGTTTTGATTTGGATTTATAACCAAATACAGTAGGGAGTACTGTATTACTGTAGCCATAGCAAAGCAGTACAGGTCCTGGAAGCCTTAACCAAAGCAGAAAATTTTGGTAGCATCTGTGGTGAGAGCAGTTCACGTTTTGAGTTAAATATGACTTCTTCCAAGGAACTGTTGGACCTTTCTAAATCTTCAGGTACAGAATAATTTTACCGGGACTAGCCAGTAGATCACAAGTAATACATAGAGCACAAAACTGTTTTTGCTCTGTGGATCCATGTTGACAGGTGTCGGGAAACATGTTCATCTAATACTACTGGTTGGACAACCTTGCTGTTAAGGTACGTGGAAATACCAGACTGAACTACAATTAGACTTCAACTATTTCCCTAAAATGGTTCAAGGAGTGAGTAGAAGGCATCTTTCCATGATGTCAGTGCTTCCTAAGTTTTTTTTTCTCAATGTAATCCCATTTTGAGGCTTGAAAACTGATGTGATCCTTTGATAACCAGTGAAAGGGGAAAGAAAAGACCTATCAGAACAGGTAAGGGTCAGCCATTGCTGCTTCTGAGTCCATCATTTTGGGTCCCAGTTCCCACTTTGGGAAGCCCTGAAGTAGATGTCTTTAATTCTTCAAAACTATACTATTACAGTTGAAACCAGCTCATTATCTTTAGATCAGATTAGATTACATGAGATTCTCTACAGTGCTCTGTGGAATTTTTAAAACTTTGTTGTCAACTCTCCCATCAACTCAGAGTTTTTAGTAAATAGCCATCAAACAGGTGGTGGTGGTGGATGGGTGTGGAGGGGGTGGTGGGGGTGATGGTGGAGGAAGAAATGTAACAAACCCTCACCCTGCCCCCCCCCCCAGAAAAAAAAGTCTAGTCTGGATAATAATGCTTTTAAAAATTAAAAATAAAGAAAAGAGTAAAGTTTTTAAATAACATTTCTCTCACCATGCTTAGCACATGCAGCAAATCTATTGTGACTTTATTTCCCCAGATGCTGCAAGAGAATCTAAGAGAAATGGAAAGTGAATTAAAGGAAATGCGTTACACACTACAGAAGCAGGATCTAACCCAGTTGGAGCTGAAAGAGGCTTTGAAAAGCAAGGAGAAGGAAGTAAGTGTCACACATATATGTTTGAATGGAATGAAAACAAAATTGATGGGAATGAATGAAATCTTAAGCTGAGTTTTCTTGCAAACCTTGAGATCAGGCCCAAATGTGGGTCCCAAACTCATACTTACTGGTAGTGAGAGTGCATTGTGATAATCCTGGAGGAGGCTTCCTAATTGTTCAGAGCTCATGGTTCAGTTGAAGGGAAAATGCAGGCTCCAGTGCTGCTAGCCAAGTAAAAGGCTGGCAGCTCTGAAGCACCTGTAACCTTGGAAGGGCGAACGCTGCTGTGCTGATTAGGTGATCAAGAGTCTTTTTAGACAGGTCAACAAGATGCATCTGATGAAATGGAAGGCTAACCCCTCTGAATGACTGTTTGGAGCAAAGCAAGCAGCCTTTCTGGATGTCGGCTTCCTCTTCAGGTGATAGCGTATCTGGTTCTGATGTACCCATGTAATGCTGCAGACTATTGGTGGCCTTTGCAGACAGGAGGGGGCTAAACCATAGCTAGGAAAATGTCAATAAGTTCTCTTAAGTATCTCCAATCAGAGCCTTATATATGCAGTGAAAACCGAAAGAACTGTGGATGCTGTAAATCAGAAACAAAAACAGAAATTGCTGGAAAAGCTCAGCAGGTCTGGCAGCATCTATGGAGAGAAATCAAAGTTAACATTTCGGGTCCGGTGACCCTTCCTTAGAACTTGTATGTACAGTTTGGCTCCCCAATGAACAGCTAATACACGTCCTTACTCAGCTCTTGAGAAACTTTTTCAGAGTGTGGATGTTTTCGGAACATTTCCCAATGTGGTTCTGAATGTTTTTCCAGCTGCTCTGCCTTCAGGCTTGTTATCCAAGACAAAGGCTGTTCTCCTCATTGAAATAGAGGGAGACCTGTACCAGCTTCTTGAAAATGCTCTTGAATTGAGTCCCTAAATTTCCCTTTAATCATGCAAATTAATCATCTTCAAATGAATGCATACTTGCCATTTCATTGGTGGGTGTGATGGATGTGCTTCACCACCATTTCAGGTTGCATCATCTATTAACCACAACAGCCCTTTTTGTGCAAAATCTCCTCTTAGTTTCCATTCTCGAACACTTGTTAATTATTTTAAATGTGTGATCCCACTGATAACTAACCCATTTGTCAGGGGAAAACACTTCTCTTTTTTTCTTCATCTGTTAAAATCCCCAAATTTTCAATACAATTAGCTTTCCTCTTAAGCTTTTCTTGCTGTTGCGAATAGTGATCCCTGCCAGGAGATCTGTTGTCATGGTCTGCCACCCTTCTCTATGTTATGTCATCATAATCTATGCACAATAGCTCTCCTGCACCCATTCTGTGGCATCCAGCATCCAACCATGCATAGGTCAACCTCACTTTCTGATGTCCTTGCTTTGCCTCCGAGGAAAGTTCTTTGTAGCTTTTCTGCTCCAATCAAAAGACAAAATAGTGACACTTTCTTCTGTTGATGTCACTTCTTAGATTTTCTTTACTTGGAGATGCCGGTGTTGGACTGGGGTGTACACAGTTAAAAATCACACAACACCAGGTTATAGTCCAACAGATTCAATTGGAAGCACTAGCTTTCAGGTGATGAAGGAACGTCGCTGAGAAAGCTAGTGTGCTTCCAATTAAACCCGTTGCACTATAACCTGGTGTTGTGTGATTTTAACTAGATTTTCTTTAGTCTTGAAAATTCACCTTTTTATGGCCTATCTGTGGAATTCTTAGCATATACCTCGGCATCCATGTTTCAGACATCTGTCTTGTCTTCCGTGGATATTTATTCATTGTCTAAATATTTGAGGCAAACAAAAAGTGGATTGAAAGCAGTATCTTGAGATTTTACCTTGTTACAAGCTTGAAGTTTTTTTCCACAACATTCCGGCAACTTCTATCCTTTTTCTGAATTATGCATCACATCTGTCATCATCTGTTATCACTTGCCCTAAATAGATAAACTTGTCGACTTGTTCAGTGTAACACCATTCACTTGAATCTTCAAATTAGTTTCTTCTAATGTATTCCTTCAATGGTGTGGAAATTATGCAGCACTTTCACAGATGCTGATGCTGACACTGCAGGAGCTAGAACCTGCTGTTGGCATTGCCTTACCAGCAGTGGACAATGTAAAATAATGAAACTATTGTTTTCAAGGGTAATGTTAAATCCATGCTCAAGTCTAATAAGGCTCCACTCTGATAGCAGCCTATCAATATTTGCCAAAGCAGACTCATCAGGAAACCTTAGCAACTCTTCATAAAAATATTAGTCTTGATAGAAGAGACTGCAGGCATAATAGTTAAGTGAACTTGTTGTGTGCCATGTGCATTCACAGGCAAATGGGTAAAAGCAAAAAGAACTTGTTTAAACATGCTGGCAACAAATTGGTAAAGCAAAGTGTCAGCGGAATTCGACATTTAATTTCACTTCAGGATAACTGCCAATTATCCCTTGGAGTCTGTAGCCTACACAATTTTTTAAACAAGATTATAATTTTGGCTGTTTACTGTATGTATGTAAACAGCCTGGCTTATTGATTACCACAACTTCAGTTGGAAAGGGATCTGGAAATGGGATCAGCCTTTCTTTCTCACTTGCATAAATGTTTATTAAGTTATTAAAGTTCTCCTGCATCTATACTGCACGTTTACTGTCCTATATTTTACCCTAGTCTCAGTCACTTTACTGAGCTGTGCCTTCATATCCTTGTAAATGTGAATAAAAGTAACTATAACACTAATCTTAGAACCAAACTGCTCTTCTAGGTGAATCTAAAATTCTACATACTATGATCATTGTCACATAGAGGCTTCTTTACCATGTGCTTATAAATTAATCCTGCCTCTCTTGCTTATTAGCAGGTCTAAAATAGCCTGCTCTAAGAAGTTGCCCCGGATACGCTTTATAAATTAAATTCCTCAGCAATCTTTGCCAACCTGGTTCACCAAATCTACATGTCGATTAAAATTACATGAGTGTTGTGTACCTTCCATAATCCAATTATTTCTTCCAGTACACTGTTCTACACTGAAGTCATGATTTGGGGGCCCACAAATTGTTCCTGCAAATGATCTGTTGCCTTTGCATTTTCTTATTTATATCCAATTAATTTATATCCAAATTATACATCCTATTCTATCAAAATAAGGTCATTTCTCATAATTATACTAATAACATTCTTAAATAACAGAGCTACTCCTTCACCTGTTCCAGCTTTCCTGTATGTTCAAAATATCAAATAACTTTAAAGATTTAGGTTCCTCCCATGGCCATTCTGCAACCATGTCTCTGGTAATAGCTATCAGGGTATGTGTGTTTATTTCTGTCTCAGCTCACAATTCATCCATTTTGTTACCAAAGCTATCTGCATATGTATCCAGAACTTCTAAATTTTTTTTTCATTTCTTTCAATCTCTGGTCTTATTTATTGTTGCATTCTTAACTTCGTATTTTCTTACCTCTCCTGTTGCATTTTTATCATTACTCAAAACACAACTCTGTTTTATCATCTCTTTGGTTGCCTTTGATTTGCCACGTATTTTCTCACATGATCCTTTTCTGCCTCTATTTAGTTTAAATTCATTTAAACTGATGCCTAGATACTAGAGTCGGAATAATGTCAAGATGAATGTGATAAGTATTGGTTGACTGACATGAACAACTGCCATTTTCAAATGGGCAGGATGTGTTAGCAATTTTGTAATTGTTGTGAGAAGTTTTTGAAACTTTACTGCCTTCAGTAGAATTGTTGTGATATACTGATGTGAGAAATTGCAACCAGAGGAAACTCTCTCCCTGGAAGTATGGCCATAAAAGCCTTCAAGCAATTAATGGTTTTTTAGCTGGTAATAATAACAATGTGTTTGTCACCTCCTCACTCCTGCTCAACGCCCTTTAGGTTGAAGAGCTTTATTGTGTCATCGATGGTCAGAATGAGAATCAATCCAAATTGAGGGAAATGCTTCACAGATGTCAGGTTGAAAACCTGAAGGTAGGTAATGAATAAAAAGGTAATTTTTAAACTTCAAACATTTGGGCTATACTTCAAACATTTGTTGCCTTTTCTCTAATTCCGTATTTAATGTTCATGAATGGCTTGTTCAAAAATAGAAACTCTAAGAGAAACTCAGCCGTTCTGGCAGTAAGGCAAAAGTGATGCTGGAAACCAGAGTTTAGATCAGAGTGGTGCTGGAAAAGTACAGCAGGGCAGGCAGCATCCGAGGAGCTGGAATTCCTGATGAAAGGCTTTTGCCGAAACATCGATTTTCCTACTTCTAGGATGCTGCCTGCTGTGCTGTGCTTTTGCAGCACCACTCTAATCCAAGATCTGGCAGTGAGCAGAGTTAAAATTTCGGGGTCCAGTGAGCCACCTTCAGAACTGTTTGTAGATAGGAAATGATAGTGTAAATGCTGAAGATGGGATGGGGGGAGGAGGAGGAGGAGTACATGATATGTGGAGCCAAAAGAGAAAGACCAGAAGTTGGGCATATTAAGGGGTGGGTAATGGTCAACCTGGGAGAATCAAAAGCTGCTTATGGGGACCATTAATCGCTGACCATGGGTTGGTTGTATAAGCAGCCCATGTGACAATATAGCCTGGTTGTGTGAGGATAGGGGAAGGATATGAAGAAAATGCTCAGACTAAACTTATTGAACTCGCTATTGAGACCTGAAGGCTGCAGGGTCCTCAAGCAGAAAATGAGATGCTGTTCTTCTAGCTTATACAGAGCTTTGCAGGAGCACTGCCCAAGGCAGAGATGTTAGCCAGGGCACATCAGTTATGTGTTAAACTGGCAGGCAACTGGAAGCTCAGCATCATTTTTGCAGGCACAACATTTGTGTTCTGGAAAGCACTCGCTCAGTCTGTGTTTCATCTCTCCATTGTAGAGGAGACCATTAACAGCTATTGATTCTCCCAGGCTGTCCACAATTGTTCACTCCTCCCCACCTCCCCTCACCCCATCTTCAGCATATATACTAACCTTTTCCTCACTGGATCCGCTGTTTTGGCTCTGATTTCTTTCCACAAGTGTTGCCAGACCTACTGCGTTTTTCCAGCAACTTATTTTTGCTTCAGATCTTCAGCATCCACAGTTCAATTTTTTTTTGTCTTGTTCCAAATCAGCTTCAAATAATTCTTGCTCTCATTCTGTGTAAATCTTCAAGTACATTCTCCTAGATACTCTTATGCCTCTTTTTTATCCAATTACGTTGATATCAACATCAGCTTCTTAGTTGAAATCCTCATGGAAATTCATTATATCCCTCATTTCTCATTCTAAAACTTTGAAAACTGGGTTGCAGTTTTAAACCTCTGTTACTCTTTCATTTCCAAAAGGAAACCTAGGGTCAATGATTAGGACCTTACACAGCAGGAAGAATTTTTAGAAGTGAACTTATAATTTTCAACTGACTCTCCCTGCATAATCAACAAGGTGAAAAATAATTGGTCTTTTGGTAGAATTAGAACAGAAAATGCTCTAAATACTTGGAAGATCAGACAACATATGTAAAGAGAAAAGTGTTTAACAGTTCAGATCTGTGACCTCCCATTGTTTTTGTGGTGTTGATTGAAGGTGGTACGGATTCATGTACAAAAACTCTGCTTGTATTTTATACACTTTTAAGAAGTAACCACACAGTCCTGATCTTCTCCATTGAGCTGGATCATTTAATTAAGTATTTTAGACAGCAGTATGACATCATCTTGTGATTAAAAAGCTGCTAGTAATCCCACCATGTAGCTTTTGGCTATTGTGCTGACATTCATATTGAAAGAATGCATTAGTGCATTTAATGCAGTTGAGGGAGTGATGCATTGCTGGAAATGCCATCTTTAAGTTCTTTGAGATTAGATTCCCTACAGTGAGGAATCAGGCCCTTCGGCCCAACAAGTCCACACGGACCCTCCGAAGAGTAACCCACCCAGACCCTTTCCCCAATTCTCTACTAATGCACCTATGGGCAATTTAGCATGGTCAATTCACCTGACCTGCACATCTTTGAACTGTGGGAGGAAACCGGAGCACCCGGAGGAAACCCATGCAGACACGGAGAGAATGTGCAAACTCCATACAGACAGTCAACCGAGGCTGGAATTGAACCTGGGTCCCTGGTGCTGAGAGGCAGCAGTGCTAACCGCTGAGCCACCGTGCTGCTCCAAAAATTTTGAACTAGTGCTGCTTCTGCTTCTAACTCCATGAGGCAGGATAGGGAGGTTTCAAATAGCATGTGCAGTTACTGAGTATCTGTCCTGACCTTGGGACCCACCAGAAAGCTTCAAAGCCAATTAACTATTTTGGGCGGCACGGTGGCACAGTGGTGTCTGCGTGGGTTTCCTCCGGGTGCTCTGGTTTCCTCCCACTGTCCAAAGATGTGCGGGTCAGGTGAATTGGCCATGCTAAATTGCCCGTAGTGTTAGGTAGGGGGTAAATGTAGGGGTATGGGTGGGTTGCGCTTCGGCGGGCCGGTGTGGACTTGTTGGGCCAAAGGGCCTGTTTCCACACTGTAAGTAATCTAATCTAATCTAAAGTGTATTGATCACTATAGGGATATTGTGCAAACTAACCAGAAGTGAGATAAATGATGAGATCTGTTTGTAGTGGTGTTGAAGATATCATGAGACTTTCTTCAGATAATGAAAGGGTAGATAGGGTTCTAACATCCCATCTGGAAGATAGCAATACCAACAATGCGTCACTCCCTTGATGGCACTAAATGTGTGCTCAGGTTGCTGACTGAAAGGGCATTACCTTTGAATTGGGCTGAATGGAAGTACTGTCTTGAAAGTGAGCTATCTGTCTTTGTTTTGAGTTTGGAGGCAGTGTTCACTGGGGATAAGGAGTAATGTTGAAGTAAGCAATATTGAGGTAAAGAGTTGTATCAAAGATTTGAAAACTCAAACTGTTTTATCCTCATTACAATTTATGTGTATTCTCTATTCCTTATTCCCCTCCACTCTGTACGTGTTTCTGTTTTCTCTGAGTACAGCGTTGTGCATCCTGTCAGAGTACTGATGGACAGCTGGTACCACCACATGCCCAACAACAAGCTGAGCTGCTGGAACTGCAAAACGCCTCCTTTTCCAATCAGCTGGAGTTGCAGCAAAAGCAGAGGCTACTACGACAGAAGGAATACCAGCTCGTTGAAGCCAAACAGAGAAAAGAATTTCTTGAGACTGAACTCAAGGAGATGCATCAGCAGAAGGAAGCTACAATAACTCACAATCAAGTAAGCATCTGGTGTTTCCAAAGATACAATTTATACGAGGAAAGTGTAATAGTTAAGATTGTTTTCTGGTCCAGTACAGCTTTTGATGCTTGTTTTTCAAGTTGAGGGATGCCTGTACTATTGCTAGATCAGAAAGTTTGCACCACACTGAATATATAAGAGATTTCAATATACTTCAACAGTTTAATCCCTAGAAAAGAACCTTCACCTCAACTTATCATCCATGCCAATGAATGGTATCAAGAAAATCTTGGTATCATATTGACAATAACTGAGACAAATGAGACTTTCACACCATAACCTGGCTAGATTTGAAGCCAAGTTCCTGAGGTGGAGATCAAGTGGGCTAGATTTTCTAAGGAGTGACGATCTCTCACACATTACCACTTTGCTCCTTTTTTACAAAACAAAAGAGCATTTCTGATGGGAGATTCTGGTCAGAAATGTGGAGCCATGCTTCTATTCTGACTAGAGCTGAAAATGTGATGCTGGAAAAGCGCAGCAGGTCAGGCAGCATCCAAGGAGCAGGAGATTCGACGTATCGGGCATAAGCCCTTCTTCAGGCTTATGCCCGAAACGTCGAATCTCCTACTCCTTGGATGCTGCCTGACCTGCTGCGCTTTTCCAGCAACACATTTTCAGCTTTGATCTCTAGCATCTGCAGACCTCACTTTCTCCTCTATTCTGACTAGACCCTGTCAGTGGAAGGGAAACCACGCTCCCTTTTTGACATTATGTAATTTAAAGGTCCAGCATCACAAAAAGTCACTTTGACGTGCTATGGATGAGTAAATACACCAGGTGAGTATGGGATAGGGTGCCAGGTGGATCGGGAATGGGTGCCAGTTAAGTATTGGCATGTTTAGAGTAGATTGGTGTGGGTGGGCAATAGTGATTTGAGGTTGAGTGTAGTGTTGGGTTTGGTGGCAGTGTTTGGGGATTGGGAGGTGGAGGGGAGTCAGGCACTGGTTGTGGGAATGTCAGATTCTGGGGAAGTGGGGAGATGTCAGATTAGTTTCTGAAGGACTTGGGAATCTGGCACAGTGTATTTGACACTGAGAAATTCAATTTGACCGCTCATTTATTAGTTACCTAGGAGATAGGCTAAGTATTTAAGAGTCTAACACTTCCTGAGTAGCTATTTACCGAACTGTAGCAGCACCATCCAAATTCTGCAGCGTGAGATTTTCAGTTGTTTCCAAGCATAAGGGAATTGCCAAGCAGAATTTTCAATTTCCAGAAAATTCCTTCAGACTCCGCTAAGTTGGGGTTTCTACAGTGTCCCCGTGAGCAACTCCTATCTGAGCCAAAGAAACAATCAACTGGCCAACACACTCACTTCCCTCCAAGGCCCCAAGGGATCCTTCCATATCCGCCACAAGTTCACCTGTACCTCCACACACATCATCTATTGCATCCGCTGCACCCGATGTGGCCTCCTCTATATTGGTGAGACAGGCCGCTTACTTGCGGAACGCTTCAGAGAACACCTCTGGGCCGCCCGAACCAACCAACCCAATCACCCCGTGGCTCAACACTTTAACTCCCCCTCCCACTCCACCGAGGACATGCAGGTCCTTGGACTCCTCCACCGGCAGAACACAACTACACGACGGCTGGAGGAGGAGCGCCTCATCTTCCGCCTGGGAACCCTCCAACCACAAGGTATGAATTCAGATTTCTCAAGCTTCCTCATTTCCCCTCCCCCCACCTTGTCTCAGTCGGTTCCCTCAACTCAGCACCGCCCTCCTAACCTGCAATCCTCTTCCTGACCTCTCCGCCCCCACCCCACTCCGGCCTATCACCCTCACCTTGACCTCCTTCCACCTATCCCACCTCCATCGCCCCTCCCCCTAGTCCCTCCTCCCTACCTTTTATCTCAGCCTGCTTGGCTCTCTCTCTCTTATTCCTGATGAAGGGCTTATGCTCGAAACGTCGAATTCTCTATTCCTGAGATGCTGCCTAACCTGCTGTGCTTTGACCAGCAACACATTTGCAGTTCTAATCTGCATGGCATAGCACCTTTGAAGTTTCTATGCAGACCAAGTAGAACTTGGCCTTTTTAAGCAAAATGCAAAGAACTTTAAAAGGCTGTCATACTCGGATCTTCAGGCTGTGTACAATACAAAAAATAAAGGTGCTTAGAAAGAACAATGGGCTTAACTCGTGTGAAGTAGCAATCCCCATCAGATTGTTAGGCCACTCCTTTGATTTACCATGTCCAGAGTTCACTGTTATTGGCCTGAACTTTCAATTTGGATCTCTTGAGAAATGAGCAGCAAACCTGATCTGGGAGTATTCCACACAGCGCAAGATCAGCACTGGCGGTAAAACCACACCCCTTTTTCACAGCAGTGACAACCGAATTCTAGCATTTGACAAGCTGCACAATGAATGTAGGTGGGTGAGGGGTATATTGGCTGGGGAATGGCTGAAGTAGAGTGGCAGCTGGGTGGTTGAGGTGAAAGGGTGCCAGCTGGGTGAATGCAAGGCTAAGGTGGTGATTAAGCACCAGGTGAATGGGGAGGTTGGCAGGCAGGTGGGTCAGGATTACAGGTGCTGTATAAGTAGGTGAGAGAGTAGGGTGGATCAGGTGCAAGTTGGGTTGTGCAGGAATGTCAAATATGAGGGATAGGATGTTTGGGTATTTTGGGGCCTCGACTCTGGTATCCCGGGTGCAAGGCAAATGGTAGATGCGTGGCGACATTGTTCAGGAAAGGCTCTGGTATTGAGTGAGGAATCCGGGCTGGTCTGAATGCATGCAAGGGGCGGACTAGTTGAGGTGGTGTCAGGTCCGGTGTTCAGCAATTGCGAAGTGAGTAAATCTGAGAGATTGGGGGGACAGTTATATAATTACCCATCTGTGATAGGTTTTGATTTCTCTAACTTCTGGGTAACACAAGGGCAATACTCAGTGGTCATGCCACTCAACTACTAAATCAAACCCCAGGCTAATGTACTTGGGACCTGAATTTGATCTCACAATGGGAAATACTGAATTTCAATCTTCACTACGATTTGGAATTAAAAAGCTAACCCAATGATTACCATGTAGACATTGTTGATTGTCTGTCTTCTTTAATAATGTCCTTTTCAGAAAGAAATCTATTATCTTTGTGTGTGCAGGCCTATTTCTGACTCCAGATCCATTGCAGTATTGTTGCCTCTTAACTGCCTCCTAAGATGGCCTAGCAAACAACTCAGTTGTATCAAACTGCTACAAGGTCTAAAGAAAGGGATGAACCTCTTGTCGATCCCCTCTCATTCCCACCTCTGCTAATGAATCCGTACTCCTCCATGTTGCCACCCTCAGCACCACCTCCAAGTGGGGTTCAAGGGCACAGGATGTACACCAGATGGCAGCCTTCAAGTCCATCGTCAAGAGTGGCTCAGTAGCACCACTGCTGACCAAGATTTGCAAGCCCTAAAAGACATAAGAGCTAGACTGGATCTGTGGTAAATAGTGAGGGAACCAATGAGGAAAAATTGTTGAACTTGTCCTCACCAAATTGCATGTCATAGATGTATCTGTCCATGATAGATTAGAGAGAATGACAAAGTCCTGATTTTATGTTGAGAATGATCTCCTTTTGCATTGAATGGCACTATCCTATATTAAATGAGAGACAGACTTGAAGTAGAACTAGCAACACTAAACTATTACATGAGGTGCTGGGGGGCATCAACAGCATTGTACTTTACCACCATCTGTAAATTCATGGATTGGCATCACTCCCAACTCGATCATTACCATCAAGCTGGAAGGTCAACCCTAATTCAATGTTGAGTGCAAGATGGTAAGCAAGGAGCAACATCAGGGGTCAACCTGGTTAGAAAATAGGATAAAATAAACCATGGATGCAGCATGTAATAGACAATGCTAAACAATCTCAGAAGCAATGGATCAGTTCTAAGCTCTGCAGTCCTGCCGCATCCAGTCATAAACTAAACAACTAACAGGAGGAGAAGAATCCATAAACACCCCTATTGTTAATGATGGAGTAGCTAAGCAAATAAATGTGAAAGATGACACTAAAGTATTTGTGCTGAAAACGTGTTGCTGGTTAAAGCACAGCAGGTTAGGCAGCATCCTAGGAATAGGAAATTCGACGTTTCAGGCCAGAGTCCTTCATCAGGAAAGTATGGACACTAAAGTATTTGTGTCCATCTTCAGTCTAAAGAGCTGAACAAATGATCCCATCTTGGCCATCTCCTGAGGTCATCAGTCAACCAATTTGATTTACTCTGAGTGATATCAAAAAATGGCTGAAGACGCTGGATAATGCAAAGAATTTGACCTTGACAAAATTTTGACAATAGTTGTTGAAGACTCGTGCTCCAGGAATAGCTGCAACCCTAACCAAACTCTTTCAGTATAGCTATACAGTGCTCAGTAACATTCTCATCACATCTCAGAAAATAAAGCACTTTATGTCCATGTCCAGCAAGATCTGGACAAAATCCATGTTTGGACTGATGAGTGGCACAAATGTGACATGAATGTTGCTACTTAAGTGCCAGGCAATGGCTGTTTCCAAAAAGAGAGAATCTAATGATCACCGCTTGACATTCAACAGCATCGTCATCACTGAAGCCCTCACTATCAACATCCTAGGGGTTACCAGAAATTGTACTTGACCAGACATGTAAATCCTGTGGCTACAAGAGCAGGTCAGAAGCTAGGGATTTTGTGGCAAATAGCTTACCCCCAGGTCCCCACTCACTGTCAACTGTCTACAAGCACAAGTCAGGGTGTGAGGGAGTATTGCCCCTCTATCTGGTTGAATGCAGTTCTAACAAGACTCAAAATTTAACACCATCCAGGACAAGGCTGGCTCACTGATGCTCAGTTCACCATCTTCCTCAATCACTCCCTTGCACAATGCAGTGGAGCAATGTGCACAATCTACAAGGTACACTAACTCAGCAAGGCTTCTCAACAGCAAGTTCCGAAACACTGATCTCTACCATCTAGAAGGACAAAGGTAGCAGATGCAAGGGATCATTGCCACCTGCAAGTTTCCCTTCAAGTCAAACACCATCCTGACTTGGATGTATATTACTACTACTTCACAGTTGCTGGTTAAATATAGAATTCTCTTCCTAATAGCACCCTGAGAGTCTCCACAGCCAAGAGGTGCAGTTTAAGAAGATGGTTTATCACCATCACCTCCTCTTGGAGATTGACTATAAGTGCTGGCCCAACCGGTGATTCTATATCCCATGAATGAAAACTTTTAAAAAATCGATTCACGTATGGAAATTGGAATCCTCTGCAGCCTGTGACTCAATGCCCCTACTTCCTCAGAAGGCTAAGGAAATTCAGCATGTCCACAATTACTCTTACCAATGTTTATAGATGCACCAAAGAAAGCATCTTATTTGGATGCATCACAGCTTGATATGGCAACTATACCTCCCAAGACCTCAAGAAATTACAGACAGTTGTGAACATAGCCCAGTATCACGCAAACCTACCATCGACTCCATCTACATGTCCCCCTGCCTCAGGAAAGCAGCATACGTAATCAAAGACCCTTCCTAGTTCAGTTATACTCTTTCGCGTCCTATTCCATTGGGCAGAAGATACAAAAGTTTGAAAACACATACACAGCCACTTCCCTGCTGTAATCAGACTTATGAACAGTCTTCTGATATATAACAGTTGATCTGCACCTTTTCTGTAATACTATATTGTGTTCTGTTACCTGATGTACTTAATATATGATTTGTCTGATTAGCATGCAAAATAATACTTTTCACTATTTTGGTACATGTGGCAATAATAAATCAAATTTAATCCTAATCTAATGTCTTGACTATATCCAAGTCACCCAGCTCTGAAATTTCATTACAAAAGACCATCTACTGTAGATGTAGATTTCACACTAAGTTCTTGTTGTTTCTGGGTCCATGATACTGTGGCTAATTTTAATTTTGTTGCATATATGCTAATTCTATTTTGTTTTTATGATTTGCTCATTGATGCAGAGAATCTGTATCCCTTTTGTGGGATGCTACCAATAATTTTAGTTATTTATAATATTTTTCAGGAGCTGCGCAACACATTGCAACAAGTCCAGCAGGCATTCCTGGAGAAGGAACAGCGCTATCAGGCCCTGGAAAGAGAGCATCAGCGTGAAGTCGCTGTCCAGGAGGAGAACATCCAGTGCCTGAAAGAGCGGTTACAGGACAAGGAGCATTTCTTGCAGGTGAAAATAGGCACCCAACCCTGGAATATCTGTGACACAATCCAGTTATTCTCTGCCATACAGATAGACACACTTCTTCTTTCCGTTGGCTTCATTCATTTACTTTTTTATTTGTGTGCCATTCCTCCCCATCTCAGCTCTTGTAGAGATATGGTGCTGTTTGGTATTTGCAACTTTCCTTGAAATTCCTGTGTTTCATTGGTGGATGAGCGCGCACAGTGCTCAAACATCTCGGTTACTGATTGTATTACAGCTGAGTCTTTTTCAGGTCACTTTCATTTTCTGGGGAAGTCACCAGATCACAGTCAGAAGCATGATGTTGCTTCCTGTTAGTTTTGTACCATGTATTGATATCATTTGGCACTTGGGTGTAGAAAGTTAACTGTTAGGCACCTGAGGACGGGACAGAGTCCAAGTGAGGAGAGTCTAAATTGTAGTTTGATAGAGCAATACCTGTGTGTATTCTGGTAGGTAGTTCAGATGCCAAGTTGGCAAAGTCCCTCTTGGATAAAATGTGCATGCCAGCATTGTCATTTGGGTGATTCCTTATCTTTGAGGCAGAAGATTGTATGTTCAGCCCTCACTCTGGGTCCAAGATCACACTTCAGTGCAGTGCTGGGGAGTACACATTCATGAATACTATTTGTATTGACAGTTTGTCTGTATTAGTAATTCAGATGGACATTAAAGATTCCATACAGCTATCTCTTTTTTCTTGAAAAAAGAGAGTGCTCTCACCTGTCCACCAACCAACAAAAGCAAAGAATATAAACTGTAATAAATTCTGAAATAAAAGCAAAGTGCTGGAGAAACTCAGCAAGTCTGGCAGCATCTGTGGAGAGAGAAAACGAAGTTAACATTTCAAATCCCGTATGACCTTTCTTCAGACCTTATAATAAATTTTAATTCATTTCGGTGCAACATTTGTTTGAAAATGGTTGCTGCTTTTACCTATAAATTTAAAAAAAATTTAACTTAAGTCTTTGTAAGTGAGATACTTTAGGATATTTCTGAAAGATGTGATAAAGTGCTGCAGAAATACAGGTTTTTATGTAATATTTGTCAAAAAGTGCTTTCCTGACTACTAGTAGGCTTAACAGGTTAAAATCAGAAAATGAACCTGATTTTGTAGTCAGCAGTGACTGAACAATGCCATTACACTAGGTCTTGTCTTGACTTTCTATGGGTTTTTGCTTTGGAACTGATAGTGATTATAAATCCATTTTGGCAAAACACCCCCCTACAGCAGAACCAGTACCAGTTGGACACAGCAAGCAACTATGTCTCTGTCTGACCATAAAATTAAAGAGTCCTGACTGAGGCTTGCCAAATCTGAACCAGGAAATGAATGTTAGAATATTCAGTTCAAAGTAAGATAATGTACATAGAGCAAAATAAAGAAAGCAAGAAGTTCTGAACTGAGACGGAGCGAGAGAATAAACTAGAAGTAAAATGGTTTAAAGAACCTTTTGTAGTTTCAGAAACAATTAAAACCCAAAATTGTGCAACTGTATGCTTCTGATACTTGATTCCCAGTGCTGAAGAAGCTGATTGACATAAAATTAAGAATTCATCATTCTTAAAAAATTTGCTTATGTAGAATTGAACACGCCATACCTTTTTCTGACCTTCTTGAAAGAAAGGTGATAGTGAGTCTCTCACTTTTAATTAAATGCAAAGTAACTTGGAAAGTAACTTCTTGATTTCGACATTGAATTTAAGTTGCTGGAAACTTCTGTCCGATTTACACTTTAATAGTGGTCACCACTAATAGTCTCAGTATTATGGCTTTTGCCTGAAACATCGATTTTCCTGCTCCTCGAATGCTGCCTGATATGCTGTGATTTTCCAGCACCACTCTACTCTAGACTCTGATTTCTAGACTCTGATTTCCAGCATCTGCAGTCCTCACTTTTGCCTAGTCTCAGTATTATGTCTACAGCAAAAAATAGGTCAGTGTATAAAAATGCCAATTACATTTTCCAAGCAGTCTCTCTCCATCTTCCTGAAATCTTGGCATATTGAAAAAGATGGTACTGTTCTGATACCAGTTGTCTTGACAGTGAGTGAGTAAGTTTGGTTTCAAAATTATAACAGGGATTTTAGTGTTATACCTGCACATTGTTGGTTGAATTCTTCACTTAGATACTTTAGCAGCTCTTGTACAGATATTTTAGTTCAAGCAACCTGGGCTGGAGTCACAGCCAGATGTCAGTAAAAAAGGATTCTGTTGTAAGGCAATCACATTTCATCAAGGATTTATCTTTGTATGTTCGCAGCAATATATTGAACTCTTTGAATGCCAGCAGAATGAAGAACAAAGTGGAGAAGAAAGAGATGTGCTGGTAGATAAACTGCGAGAGCGAATCAAGGAGAGAGATAAAGCTTTAGAGGTAGGTCAAACACACTATGCTTTCTATTTATTACTTCAGCTTAATGTACAAATTATATTGTTTCTTTCTCAATTCTATCTTTTCGGACTTTTGCTGAATTGATTCCTAACAAATAAGTATTTATTCTATTAAACTTGTTAATGACTAAATTAAAATTTGTCTCTCTTTTGCAAGCCTTGTTCCTTTAATTTCTCAGTTTATCTTAAATGTTCTTTTCCATTACTGCATTACAGTCCAATCTGGGGGAGGAAAAATTCCATCCCTGGCCAGCATCTATTCGACACATTATAATCTTAGTGGAAGTAATTTTTGTGCTAACTGTTGTAAAAAAAATCATAAAATGACCCTCAAGATTGGGCTTCTGAGAGCTTAAGAAATGCAACTTATGAGATTTCAATATCTGTCTGCGTCCCTTTCCTGTCATTGAGAAAAGCACAATGAATTAGAAAATACTATTTATTTAATGCGTATTTGTTGAGAAAAGGCATCCCATTTGATATATTTATGTAGAGAAAAATGTATATATTTAAAGTACTGAATTTGAAACTGTTCATGGATCCCATAAATGTTGAAAGCATGAGCTGTCCATCAGAATAGAAAATAAAAATTTCCTCTGTGTGGAGAAGGGAATACATTTTAAGAAAAGCAATCTGCAATGACTTACTTAGATTTTTATCACAATGTTTTGTTGTTTCTTTATTAGTTTTAAAAAACTATAAAAAGAACACAAGTTAAAATTTAAAGCAACAAACGTCTACAACAATTCAATTCACATTACTAAGACAAAGATGTTGAAATACATAGAATAAAATAGATGTAGTGTGCAGGATCAGGAAATTTTCCTGCATTCGTAGATATATAAGTAAGATTGAATATATATTACTCAGATAAAGGTTGACCTTTAAATTGTATGTTGGAGAAGAAAATAGGCTTGGTAGGTATATTTTCATATTCAATGCCCTCTTAAGTCAAAACTTTCAGCAATTTGGACAGATTTCAATGATTGCATGAACAAATGCATGGAAAAAGAGTGACTAAATTCTTATGACAAAGGGAGAAATTTTAACAAATGGTAGAAAATCCATGCCGTAACATTGCAATTCACAATGGTATGTATTTCTAAAGCCCCTTCTCACGTGTTAAAATATCTCAAAGTGCTCACTACTATTTACTACTCATTTGTACTTTAGTGTTAAGATCCCAGATCTCAAGGTCTCTGCAGCTTTCTAAAAATTAGGCGCGCATTTCTATCTTGTAGTGAGCTAGAAATACAGGGGGAACTAGCCATTTGGATACAGAGCTGGCTCAAAGGTAGAAGACAGAGGGTGGTGGTGGATTGTCATTTTTCAGACTGGAGGCCAGAGGTATAATTAGTAAGTTTACTGATGACACCAAAATTGGAGCTGTGTGGACATTGAGGAAGGTTACCTTAGATTACAATGGGATCTTGATCAGATGGACCAATGGGCTAAGGAGTGGCAGATGGAGTTTAATTTAGATAAATCCGAGGTGCTGCATTTTGGGAAAGCAAATCTTAGCAGAATTTCTCCACTTAATGGTGAGGTCCTAGGGAGTATTGCTGAACAAAGAGACCTTGGAGTACAGGTTCATAGCTCCTTGAAAGTAGAATTGTAGGTTGATAGGATCGTGAAGAAGGTATTTGGTATGGTTTCTTTTATTGGTCAGAGTATTGAGTACAGGAGTTGGGAGGTCATGTTCCGGCTGTACAGGATATTGGTTAGGCCACTTTTGGAATATTGCGTGTAATTCTGGTCTCCTTCCTATCAGAATGTTGTGAAACTTGAAAGGGTTCAGCAAAGATTTACAAAGATGCTGCCAGGGTTGGAGGATTTGAGGTTTGGCGAAAGTTGAATAAGCTGGGGCTGTTTCCCTGGAATGTCGGAGGCTGAGGGGTGACCTTACAGAGGTTTACAAAATCAAGAAGGGCATAGACAGGATAAATAGACAAAGTCTTTTCCCTGGGACGGGGGAGTCCAGAACTAGAGGGCAGAGGTTTAGGGTAACGGGGAAAGATATAAAAGAGACTTAGGGGGCAACTTTTCCATGCAGAGGGTGGTACTTGTATGGAATGAGCTGCCAGAGGTAGTGGTGGAGGCTAGTACAGTTGTAACATTTAAAAGGCATCTGGATGGGTATATGAATAGGAAAGGTGTGGATGGATATGGGCCAGCTGCTGGCAGATGGGACTAGATTCGGTTGGAATATCTGGTCGGCATGGATGAGTTGGACTGAAGGGTCTGTTTCCGTGCTGTATATCTCTATGACTCTAAATCATTTATAATGTTTATTTCCAGTATGCCATTGATGAGAAGTTCAGTACTTTGGAAAAAAAGGAGAGTGAAATACAGCAGCTGCACCTGGTTATACGTGAGAAAGAAAAGGATCTGGAAAGATTTCGCTGCATCTTTTCCAACAATGAAGAGACTATCAATGTAAGTGGGCACACTGCAAAATGACATTAATATTTGCAGGAAGTAAAATGGGTGGAGTGATCAACAGAGCAGTGGAAGTGAACATATAGGTTTCCTTTACTCTGTTTCATACCCAGATGCTTTAAGTGGAAACTTAGACTGTTCCAAACCTGTGGGGGCTATTTTCAATTCAAACCCAATTTCCTAATGGGTGCAGTAACAGAGTACTGGAGGATACTATCTGAAATAAAAATAGGAAGTGCTGAAAACACTCTTCAAGCTGAATCAGCATGTTTTGAGAGAGAAACAAAGATAACATTTGAAGGTAATTGTCGGGAATCGAATGTGAATTTGCCTCAAACAGGGTTTGTACTTGACGTGGCATATTGTAGTATCGAAGAATCTATCAGATTTATTCCAAGTAACTATTGTGTACAAATATTACACTCCTCAGAAGTGCATGAGCTAATATTAAGCAATTCGATTACAACAGAGGGGCATGTTTCTAGTGGCGTGCAATGGCTCCAGTGATCTGAGGTAAGATAGATTAAGACCTTTAAACCCTTGGGTCACGTGTTATAATACGGACAACATGAATGTTTCTTCAGGGAATACTGACAGTAATTGTGAGGCATAATGCAACAGAGGCTTATCAGAATAATCACTGGGAGGCAGGATTTACCTATGAGGAGAGATTGAGGAAACTGGTCCTCTATTACCTTGAGTTTTGAAGAATGTGAGGTGATCTCATCAAAACTGAAGACTGCGTAAGTTCAGTCATTGAGCAGGTTCAAGATAAGAATCAGTGGCATTCTGGAGACTGGTGATATAAGGTATCTGTGCCCACTATGGGAAAGTGGTGATGAAGTAAATGATCAGCCATCATCTAATGATGGACCAGACTTGAGGGGATGAATGGCCTACTTCTGCTGAAATGTTCCTATTTCCTGTCCTTTGAATGGATATGCAGTTGAGTGAAAGACACCTGGTGCTGCTGCTCCTGTTGGAGCAGATGTTGCTAATGTGACTTCTGTTCTTCACTCTCATTAGAGCTGAAATCTGGATCTGTCTAAACTACTCTCGTGCTGTTCTGAAAGCTATCATCAGGGTAATGCCACTGCAAGTAAATGCAGTCCTATTTAAGTGGACTGGTTTCTAAGATGTTACCATTCACTGCATGACACTGATTGCTTTGCACAGGTGTTGATGGTAGCATCAAATTGCTGCAACAGAGCTTTCTGTGCTAGGGTATACTTCTGCATATGAAGATAATGCCTAGTATCATATAGTACACTTCAGAAATAATCACAGAAATTTCCACTAATTCCTTTTCTCAGAGATTTTTGCACTGAAATCAGTATTCAACAGTACACAATGTCTTAGATTTCAGAAAGCTAATTTCAGAAAATCAGTAAATGACAAAGATTCCTTTCAACTGAAATAGTGGAGTAAATAACACAAAATAATAGAGGCAATGTTGGACAGTTGAGTTGCAGAAATTTTACAACGGACTGAGGATCTGCATATTTTACCATGAGATTATTGTGAAATTTGGTAAGTCATAACTGAGAGCAGAGAATCAGCTGAGATACAGACACACCTCCGCCCCCGTCCCTCTCTTACATAAATGCAATGGCTGACATCACTTAATCGGAATATCAATTACAACAAGAACCACATGGAATATTTCCATGAAGGAACCCATAAATTGTGCAGTGCATTTTTAGATGTAATCTGTGTCTGTGCACTGCTGCAGACAGTCTCTCAGAATTAAAATCTGAAATGAATTATTTCCAGAGCCTTACGTTTATGCTCTGTGGGATATCCGTACTGATGTTCATTTTACATGATTGTTTATGATGTGTGGTAGGCTAAAGCAGCATGTTGACTCAGTGGTTAGCACTGCTGCTTCACAGCACCAGGGACTCGGGTATGATTCCTGCCTCAGGCGACTATGCAAATTCCATACAGACATTTTCCCCATGTCCTCATGGGTTTTCATTGGGTGCTCTGATTTCCTCCCACAGTCCAAAGATGTTTAGATCAGGTGTATTGGCCATGTTAAATTGCCCATAGTGTGAAGTCAGGGGTAAATATAGAGTGTAGGAATGGGTCTGGGTGGCTCATTTTCAGATGGGTGGTGTGGACTTGTTGAACCAAATGGCCTGTTTTCATACTGTAGGGAATTTAATCTGAATTTGCCTCCAACAGGGTGTTGTACTTGATGTGGCATATTGTAGTATTGAAGAATCTATCATATTTATTCCAAGTAACTATTGTATACACCTCTCAGACACAGAAGTGAATGAGCTAATATTAAGCAATTAGATTACAACAGAGGGACATGTTTCTAGTGGCATGCAATGGCTCCAGCGATCTGAGGTAAGATAGATTAAGACCTTTAAACCCTTAGGTCACGTGTTATAATACAGATAACATGAGAATTTTTCTTCAGGAGATACTGACATAGTAATTGTGAGGCATAATGCAACAGTTCATTTGCTTTAATTTTGAGCACAGGTTATGACATCAATATAAGATATGGTTATGATAAAAAAAAGTAGAAGATTCTTTAGAATATGATAGCAAAGGTTTGATGCTGGACATTTTTGGTTTTTTTTCAGTTATATTGCTTTCAGTTTGGAGTTTTCTTCCAAATATGTGGATGAATAACAACATGACTGAGGGATGGCAGAAATAGCCAACATTTGGTGTTATATATTAGTACACAGGTTCAAGTTACTTGTACAAATGATGATAAACAAATCCTAAAAGTTAGATGTACAATATTTTGATATACACAGGCAATATCTCTTAAACTTCAGTACATATGTAATTTGTTGCAGGTCTAAACCTTTAACTGCTCATTCACTGACTGCAAGTTCAAACAATTCTAACATCCCTCAGCAAAGCAGTGGGAAAGTTTACAGCAAAGCTTGGATAAAGTCAAAGTTATGAACATGCACCCACACCCCGCAATTTTGTTTTTGAGAGCTAATGGCAATCTGTAGCATAAACCAGTGTCAATACCCTGCTTACAGCAGGTTTGTGGACACCGATTCTGAAAGAAGTGTTTCCCTAATTTTCCAGATGTGTTAGCCATCAATACTGAATGGAAGCAATTTGCATTTATAACCAGATAAGAACATCTGTGTAAGAGGTTACATCAACTTCCCTCTCGAGATGAACCCAAGGGGCTTTTTTTAAAAATCTAAGCAAAACTGGTTATTGACATTCTCATACTGCTTTGCCTGACATTCATGCAGTTACATTTGATCCCAGTATAAGCCCTCTACTTATGTTGGCACAATGGAGCACTCCATTCCCATATAATGTTCTGAATAGTTGATTTCAGTGAAACAACAGTGAGGGGTTTGAGTCTCTCCTGCACAGTCATTATAAGGGCAATGCTGTCTATATTAGTTGTTGCAGTTTCATTGTTTTGTTTTGAAGTACTATAAACCTGTTCTTTCTACATGTGTGCACTCAGTGCCCCATCTCGAGATGTGGCATTGACAACAAATACAGCTGTTTCTTGAAGAAAATTGCTGGGGTTCTTCACTGTAATTCCTCAAAGCAAAACCTTTCCAACTTTTCAGTTTTATTGAAGAAGTTTTTCTCACTCTGTATCCTGTTCAGTGGACCTGATGAGGTGCAAACAGAAGATGAAAACAACATGTTCTTGGGAAGGACGAAGTAGGCGGCCTGTCTCCCCAATATAGAGGAGGCCACATCGGGTGCGCGGATGCAGTAAATGATGTGTGTGGAGGTGCAGGTGAATTTGTATACAGCGTATCATCCGCCGTCCTTTCCGCCACCTCCAAATGGACCCCACCACCAGGGATATATTTCCCTCCCCTCCCCTAACAGAGTTCCGAAAAGACCACTCCCTCTGTGACTCCCTCGTCAGGTCCACACCCCCCTCCAACCCAACCTCCACTCCCGGCACCTTCCCCTGCAACTGCAAGAAATGCAAAACTTGCGCCCACACCTCCTCCCTTACTTCTCTCCAAGGCCCCAAGGGATCCTTCCATATCCGCCACAAATTCACCTGCACCTCCACACACGTCATCTATTGCATCCGCTGCACCCGATGTGGCCTCCTCTATATTGGGGAGACAGGCCGCCTACTTGCGGAACGCTTCAGAGAACACCTCTGGGACACCCAGACCAACCAACCCAACCACCCCGTGGCTCAACACTTTAACTCCCCCTCCCACTCCACCAAGGACATGCAGGTCCTTGGACTCCTCCATCGCCAGAACATAACAACATGACGGTTGGAGGAAGAGCGCCTCATCTTCCGCCTGGGAACCCTCCAACCACAAGGGATGGACTCAGATTTCTCCAGTTTCCTCATTTCCCCTCCCCCCACCTTGTCTCAGTCGATTCCCTCGAACTCAGCACCGCCCTCCTAACCTGCAATCTTCTTCCTGACCTCTCCGCTCCCACCCCACTCCGACCTATCACCCTCACCTTGACCTCCTTCCACCTATCACATCTCCATCGCTCCTTCCCCAAGTCCCTCCTCCCTACCTTTTATCTTAGCCTGCTGGACACACTTTCCTCATTCCTGATGAAGGGCTTGTGCCCAAAACGTCAAATCTCCTGTTGCTTGGATGCTGCCTGACGTGCTGCGCTTTTCCAGCAACACATTTTCAATTTATTGATGTGCCCACTTTGATTATATGCTCAAGTCCTGAAAATGAGCAACTTCCCTGGACTTTCTGACTGAAAGGTAAGAGTGATATTTCCTGATTCAAGACTGACTGGGTGTTTTAACTTTATTTTACTGATGAATTGGGCAAAGTATGTTAGTGCTGAAGCTAGATAAAATCATGCTTTGGTGAGGACTTGGCATTTGGGATTTGTTCCATGTAGTAAGCCAAAGTTGTTGGAATTCAGTAAGTTCATTTTAAATATAAAGAATGCTTTTGCTGTATTGAGCAATGGGGGGAATGTCTGTATCACATCCGAAATGGCAGATGTTTGATTTAATGAGCTGTTTGGCCTTGATCTGAACTACGCATGTGATTGCGATCTTTTAATTCTCTGATATTTCAGAGTCTGGAGAGCCTCATGAAAGGGAAAGACCTGGAGTTAGAGCAGATTATGATGGCATACAAGAAACTCCATTGGCTGAAGCAGGAGATGGAGGAGAAGCATGTTCGTTTCTTGAAGGAAAAGGACGCAGTCAACAGTCAGCTGCAGGCAGCACTGCACAACAGCAACAAGGAGGTTGAGGTAGGAAGCTTGTGAGGCCACTTGAAAGAAAATCTCAATCAAAGTTTTGACACAATAAATCATATTCATGATGATGCAACAAAATAAATTTCTGGAGATTTGCTCTGGTCATAAAAACAGTTGTCATTTTTTTTCCATGATCAGCCAATTGTGTTTGATTAGATTAGATTAGACTTACAGTGTGGAAACAGGCCCTTCGGCCCAACAAGTCCACACCGACCCGCCGAAGCGCAACACACCCTTACCCCTACATTTACCCCTTACCTAACACTACGGGCAATTTAGCTTGGCCAATTCACCTGACCCGCACATCTTTGGACTGTGGGAGGAAACCGGAGCACCCGGAGGAAACCCACGCAGACACGGGGAGAACATGCAAACTCCACACAGTCAGTCGCCTGAGTCGGGAATTGAACCCGGGTCTACAGGCGCTGTGAGGCAGCAGTGCTAACCACTGTGCCACCGTGCCGCCCACAATTTTTGTGCTTGATTATTTTATAGCAGGATATTGAAGTTCATAATGAGCCCAGGGAGCCATATATTGCAAATTTCTAGTGCTCTGTGCCCTGAGAAAATCTGTGGTTCCTATAGCTTTCATCTAGTTCTGACCCTGATAGCAAATCTGCCTACAGGAAAAGTAAAATGCTCCCTTTAAGTTATAGAGTCTCTGAAATGAATACAGGAATAGGCAATTCAACCCTTTTAAGCCTATACACCATTTATTAAAATCATAGCTAAGGTTGAATATCAGCTCCATCTTATTGTGTTATTATCATTGCCCTTAATTCCCTACTATACAAATATATATCAGTCTCTGACTTGAAATTGCTCAATAATTGAGCATTCTTGGCTCTCTGGAGTAGGAAATTCAGCTTTCACAGCCCTTTGATTGAAGAATTTATTCTCATCTCTATTTAATTTGAATAGAACTATTGGTATATAACTATCCACTCTCTCAATGATGTTCCCAAAAATCGCGGTGCGCTGCATTTAATGCATTTAACTGGTTTGGTAGTTGACATCAAAGTTGATAAATGGTGCACACAGGAATTTTACCTCAGCTTGCTAATTAATGAATTTCAAAGTTTCATTGTGGGAAGTAAAGAGTGCCCCTTTTCAAATTGTGATGCAATGTATGAGAGATCTTTTAAGTGTAGCTTAAATAAGACATTCACCTAATGTCTGTATGGCTTTCCTCCCACAGTCCAAGGATGCACAGGTTAGGTGGATTAGCCATGTTTAATTGCCCCATAGTGTGCAGGAGTGTGCAAACTAGGTGGATTAGCCATGGGAAATGCAGAGTTACAGGGATACGGTAGGTGGGTGGGATGCTCTTCCGAGGGTCGGTATGGATTCAAAGGGCCAAATGGCTTGCTTCCTGTAAGGATTCTCTGAAGGACATCTGAAAGAGGCAAAGTCAACATAAAGATATTGTTTAGGATTGGCCCTCAGTAGCATGTTGGCAGAACACCAATTCCTACTCTGAACTTTTTGTTCAAATTCCCCGGGCAGGACCTGACCGTAATGTTGATGAGCAAGGTTAGCGCTGGGTCTGATAACATGATGGAACAGCTGAGGCTGCGGCTGCAGCTGAAGGAGCGAATGCTGCAGGAAGTGTTAAAAGATAGAAGCATATTGACAACTGATCATGAGCAAGAGGTGGCAGAGCTGCTGCAAACCATCAACTCCCGTGATCAGCAGATGAAGGTAATGTGCTGCTTAAATGTTCTGTTCCTGTTTCTGTGTGGCTTATTTCCCTAAAAATCTAAATATCAGTTCCTTGTGTACCACAACCTGATTATAAAGCACATATTGGTTAAGGTCTCTCTACATCCTATAGTTGCTACTTTTCAAATAACTTTGATTTATCTCTGTAATTGGTCTCTCAGTTCTTAGTAATTATAAACCAAAACTGTTGACGTTATTTATAACTCCTTTTGAAGAACTATTTCCACTTTTGTCTCTAACGTACCATTTTGTGAATAAGTTTGCAATCCTGCATGACCGTTTTTGTAGTAGAGAAATGCTGACTGAACACTGTCACTGTAATGCAGGTTTTATGTGCCTTCCAATAATACCTTTTTGTGTTGCTGTTTCCGAAGGTTTATTTTCTGATCAATATCTTGCAGCTGCCGACACTGTTCGTTGCACATGCATTGACAATGACATTCTGAAATTTTATTATGGTGTAATAAGGAAAGGCATTTTTTTTTCAATTAAGCAATCAGTACTAGGCAAAGCCAATCTAGTAAAGTAGATTGTCTTAATCGCAGCTAACGTGTGTTTCTATGGAAAGCATGAAATGACATTTGAAGAATCAGATGGAGACATGTTGCTCAGTACTGGTCCCCACACACCATCTTGGAAAATTTTACAGTGAAGAACAAAATCAGTTGCTAAATACATTTCTAGCTTCAATTGTAATCGGTAAATTATAGAACTAATTTTGAATAGAGCCATTCCCATTAGTGAATGTGACTTATAAACATCCAGCAGCATTGGCAAATTGACCCTCTGTTTAATTTCTTGTCTAATGGGCAACACCGCTAACCAAGGAATAATTGTGCACTGAAATGACCTTTTACATCAAGTAGTGAAGTGTGGGGCGCAGTCTCCAGGACATCCTGCCACAGCAATGAGAATGTTAGCAACCAAACAAAGCTGGGACATTTAATTTGCTGCTATGGTCAGATGAGAGCATGTTTAATATTTCCTGTGTACTATTTTTCAGAATGCAACAGAGAAGTTGATACATACCTTTGCAGAGAAGAACCATGAGCTTCAGACATTACGCCGCCAGCTGGCTGAGAAGGATCGAGAAGCAGCAAACTTCACCGAGCAGAATGTGTCCTCATTGGAGATAACAACAGAAATAGCTCACCTCAAAGAACTTCTCCAGGAAAAGGATCGAATAATCCATGTAAAGCCTTCAAGTGTTGTTTAACAAAAGTATTTTGCCCTGCACTGAATTCAGCAGTTTGTAGTGCTTATTAGAATTCCTTTGCTGCGTAACTAGACGCAAAAAAACGTTATGGCTGTACAAGTACAAAATGTAACTGTGTAATTATGTGAGCCAATGCATGAGTTACCTGTAACAACAGAATTATCATTCAATGCAAGCTGTGCATATATTTGTTGCAAGCCAGAGCCAGAAACGTTGGCAACTGAAGGTAAAGATCCACTGTATGCCTACCATTGTTTGAGTCTATGACTCAATTGCTGTCCCAGTAAAATGTCCCACTGCAATATTGATGCTGCAATCTGAGGAGATGGTGGCATATCAGTAACCATAAGATATAGGAGCAGAGTTTAGGCCATTTGGCCCATCAAGTCTGCTCTGCCATGATTGTGGCTGATATATTTCTCAATCCCACTCACCTGCCTTCCCCTTGCAACCTTTTTGATTCCCCCTACTAATTAAGAATCTGTCTATCTCTGTCTTAAAGATACTTAATGGTTTGGCCTCCGCAGACATCTATGAATAACACAGATTTGCTTCCCTCTGAAGAAATTCCTCCTCATCTCAGTTTTGAAAGTTTGTACTTTCACTCACTCTGAGGCTGTGTCCTTGAGTTCCAATCTTTCCCAGTAGGGGAGCCATCTTTCATGTCCACTGTATCCAGCCTTGGCCGTATTCTGTAAGTTTCAATGAGATAACCCCCTCGTCCTCCTAAATTCCATTGAGTGCAGTCACTAGGTTGTTTGTTCAAAAGCCTAGACTGAATAGGCTAAATCACAAGTTAAAATCCTAATTTTGAAATTGATGGAATTTAATTTCACTGAAATGGTTAGAAGTTGGGAAGTGTTGATGCTCAAAAGGATCTGTGTGGCCTTGTCTGTGCATCACTAAAAGTCCAGTGTGCAGTTGCAGCAAGCAATTAGAAAGGTAAATGGGGCTGTGGCCTTCATCACAAGAAGGCTAGAGTACAGACATAAAGATGGAGGGCAGGTTCATAGTTCCTTGAATGTGGAGTCACAGGGTAGATAGGATAGTGAAGAAGGCATTTAGTTTGCTTTCCTTTACTGGTCAGAGCATTGAGTACAGGAGTTGGGAGGTCATGTTTGGAATACTGCATGCAATTCTGGTCTCCCTTCTATAAGAAGGGTATTATGAAACTTGAAAGGGTTCAGAAAAGATTTACAAGGATGTTGCCAGGGTTGGAAGATCTGAGCTATAGGGAGAGGCTGAATAGGCTGGGGCTATTTTCCCTGGAGCATCAGAGGCTGAGGAGTGATCTTAAAGAGGTTTATAAAATCATGAGGGGCATGGATAGCATAAATAGACAGGCTCGCTTGCTCTCTCTCGTATGCTCTGGGGCTCACTCGCTCTCCCTCTCTTGCCACAAAGCAAAATGAAACATTAGCTGCTCGTACACATTCACTTTCACACAAAGAATAACCGGTTGGATCAGATACTGGAGCAATGATAATATTCAAGTAAATACATCCCAAAATATGTCAGCAGCTCGAGAAGTACACTTGATGGAGGAATCTTAAAATATTTAGGCCAAAGGTTAATTCATCTTTTACTTGAGAGCAGAGCTGCACTTTTCACCTGTTTCAGGTGTATGTTCTGTACTTTAGAAGGGCACAGATGTAAGTAGCACATATTTCCTGAACTATAGATTTATTGGTTAATCAAGAAGTGCCACATGAGATTTCTTGGGATATCCATCCTGCCTGGAGCATCTTAGCTTTCATACCAGATTCTGTCACTGTGTTGTGGTTTAAAACGCATTGAGATATTTTATAAAAAAATTAACTTTGGTGATCAGCTGAGAGTATTTTACTTGGAGTGGTAATTATTTCCAAACAACTAATCTGAGCTGTTTCTGTTCAGGAGCTGGTGCAGGATTATCAGAGCAAGAATGAGCCTGCCTTCCAAACTGAGAAAATGGAAGCTTCTGAGCCTATCGACACTCAGCAGAAAGCAAATGGAAGGGAAGGTAAGTGAAATTAAGTGAGATTCGTAGGCTTTTAGCTTCTTAACAAACACAAAATAACTTTTCTTCACTATGTCCTTAATAGAATTATGACTATTGCATCTCTGTATTGTCATGATAGCAAAATAGAAGTCGTCATCATTATCAATATTGAATTCTCATGTTACTAGCTGAATTCAAAATTTATATAAACTGTAAAACTTCAGTGATAAAGGAAGTGGCTAAAACAAGAGCAACAATCACATCTAGAATGCTCCGATGTCCTTTGGTCAGCATTAAATAGACTTCAGCTGCTAGTTTAACATCTAAAAGTATTGAGTAAAGAAAGTGGGAAATGTCTCTTTGATGCAGTTGGGCCTACTCTGCTGCATTGTTTGGTCAGAATTTCTAGTTTTCATGCAGTTATGTAGGGTGAGGAGAAAGTGAGGTCTGCAGATGCTGGAGCTCAGAGCTGAAAATGTATTGCTGGAAAAGCACAGCAGGTCAGGCAGCATCCAAGGAACAGGAGATCCGACGTTTCGGGCATAAGCCCTTCATCAGGAATGCCTGACGTGCTGCGCTTTTCCAGCAACACATTTTCAGTTATGTAGGGTGGGTAATTTATATATATTTTAATATCTTTTTAAAACTTTTGAGTTTTATAATAAGGCCATGTGGTTTTTTTTTGTGTTTGAAGAGATTAATGATCAACTTGTAAGCAATTTTGTTGCCGTGGTTATTTCTTTTCAATATTAGCCTGTAGGACGAATAGGGTTTTTTTTATTACAGTAACAGGGTGTATTATTGATCATGTTAAACAACATATGAAACATGTTTCAATAAAGGCTTCTGGACTTTATTGAGTTCAGTGAAAATACCCATAGCCAAATGGAAAAAAAAGGTTCTGTTTGAATTTCAGTTAGGGGCAGGTTTGCAGACATCTTGGATGGAGGTGTAAAGCAGCGTCCTTGAGAAAGCAAGTGGAAAATAGGTTACCTTACCACTGGAGGAGGAGGCTGCACAGATATCCCCTTCCTAAGTGGTAAAAGAGCTCAGCACATCAGCGCAAAAGATGTGGTGTAAGCATTTGCAGTAATCATCAACCAGATGTGCCAAGTGGATGATCCATCTCCGCCTTCTCCAGTGGTCCCAAGCATCTCAGATCCCAGTCTTCTCACAATTCAATTCACTCCATTTGGTATTAAGATAAATGTTTGGAGGCACTGGAACATGCAAAAATTGTGGGTCCTGTCAACATTCTGCCAGAAGATTTGTGCTCCCGAACGTGTTACTCCCTTAAGTGAAGTTCTTCCAGTACACTACAACACCGGTAGCCACCCAATAAAGTGGAAAAATGCCCAGGTATGATCTGCAAACAAGAAGCAAAACAAATCAAACCTGATCAATTACTACCCCATCAGTCTATTCTCGATCATCAGTAAAGTGATGGACAGTGTCATCAGCAGTGCTATGAAGCAGCACCTACTCAGCAATAACCTGCAAATTGACGTCCAGTTTGGGTTTTGCCAGAGCCACTCAGCTCCTGACCTCATTACAGCCTAGGTTGAAACATAGACAATAGAAGTGAATTCTAGAGATGAGGTGAGAGTGACATCAAGGCTGCATTCGACCGAGTTTAGCACCAAGGACCTGTGCAAAACTGGCATCAATGGATATCAGGAGCAAATTCTGTGCTGGCTGGAGTCTTGCCTGGCAAATAGGAAGATAGTTGTGTTTGTTGGAGGTCATCTCAGCTCCAGGACATCTCTGCAGGAGGCCCTCAGGGTAGTGTCCTAAGCCCAACTACCTTCAGCTGCTTCATCAATGACCTCCCCTCCATTATAAGATTAGAAGTGAGGATGTTCACCAATGGTTGTGCAATGTGCAGCATCATTCATGACTTCTCAGATATTGAAGCAGTCCATGTTCAAATGCAATAAGATCTGGACAATATCCAGCCTCGAGCTGACCAGTGGATAGTAACATTTGCCAGTAACAAATGCCAGGCAATAACCATCTCCAGTAATGTAGTTTAATCACTACCCCTTGTCATTCAATGGTGTTACTGTTGCTGAATCTACACTATCGACATCCTGGGGTTACCATTGTCCAGAAGCTCAATTTGGATTTGACACATAGATACAGTGGTTACAAGAGCAGGTCAGAAGCTCGGCATACTGCAGTAAGTAACTCACTCCTGACTTTCCAAAGCCTGTCCATCATCATCAAGACACCAATCAGGAGTGTGATAAAATCTTCCCCACCTGTCTGGATGGGTGCTACTCTAACAACACTCAAGAAGCTTGACTCCATCTAAGACAAGACAGCCTGCTAGATGGGCACCGCATGCACAGACATCCATTCCCTCCATCTCACTAGTAGCAGTGTGCGTTACCCACAAGATGCACTGCAAAAATTCACCAAAGACCATCAGACAGCATCTTCCAAATCCACGACCACTTGAAAGACATGGCAGAATTAGTTCAAGACTACTCACCACCACCTTTTCAAAGGCAACTAAGACGGATAATAAATGCTGACCGGTCAGTGATACCCACATGTGATGAGTGAATATAAAAGTAAGGATTTTGATCCAGACAAGAAGTGCTTTGATAAAATCCTGAAGAAATTTCTTAAAGTTGAGAACATTTAAACTGATGTGTAAAAGCTCCAGGAAACGGCTGTCAGATTTTCCAAACTGGGAGTTGGAGTTACTGTCAAAGTAATCTTCTAGTCGTGTTCAAAAAGGTGATTTTTCTCTAATGTATTGTAAAGAGCATTTTTGGGATTTGTAAAAGGACATTTTGGGTGACTGAGGTTATTAATTATTGTGTTTTGCAAAATCTTTAAGATTTTGCTGTATGTAAATAAGCTGGTTTATTCTATTTTATTTTTATTCCATTTGCTTGATGAATTTGTTCTATTGTTGCAACCAAATCTACAACATTGTGTGCTTGTGTTCTAATGAGAGACTACCTTATTAAAATCAAAAAAAAATCAACCAAGCCAGATTTCAGTCTGGGATCAGACTTATCCAGTAATATCATTGGCTGGGATCACAACAAAGGCTAGAACACAAATTACGCAAGGATTGCAGTTGATCAGGGAAACAATGTGGCTTCACTGAAATTTCCAGTTGGTTTTGTGCTGAAACAGGGGTGGATTACTGAATGAAATAGATTGAACTAATCATTACCTTCAAGCTACTAGAAAATGCAAGATGCTATATGTCAGTATCGAGGTCACTCATCTCTACTACTGTCTTCCCAATGCACAATATGTAAGAAGCAACAATCCTATTGTGAGTTAATTCCTGTAGGTTGTTTCCAATGTGTTGCACAGTCTGTAAATTAACCACATCTTTCTGTCTTAACAGCAGAACAGCCAACTTTAGATGGAGATGAAGCAATGGCTGACCCAGAACCAGAAGATATCAAGCAGATTGAGCTGGACCAGATAAAAGAGGAATTGCAGCTTGCTTTGAGGAAAGAGAAAGAAACTAGGGTGGGTTTTCATATAACTAGGGTTTTAACATTGCAGTATTGAGGTTAGTGAAATAGTCTGAGGTTTCCAGGTTTGGGGTGCATTAAAAGTTTTGCCTTTAGAACATTTTGGTTCAAATGTCATCTTCGGCATGGTAATGTGGGAGATTCATGACTTTAATGCAGACATAGAGTTCTTGAAATACAAATTTGAATCAAAAATTCCTATGGGAAGGATGTGATCTCACTATAGTTAATTTTGACTGTTAGCCAAGTGGAAGAAACTCACCTAGGTTGCCCACTCCTGATAACTGTCCAAATATCCTACTGGAAAATATGTATATGTGGATGTTGAATGAGATTCTGATGCTTCATGAACAAATAACTGCCAGTACTTTATAATAATTCAAATAAAGAACAGGAGGTACCTTAAGGAAAAATGGGAAGAAATTGGTGTGGAAAATTAAAAACAGGAAACTAAAGCTTAGATTTTAAGAGTTTAAAGATTGTTGGAAAGCATCAACCCTCTGATGTTAAGTAGCATGAGATGTGAGACAAAATCTGACAGGCATTCAGGCAAATCAAGTTCCAAAGCCAGATCAATATCCATCCAGCTCTGTTACTCAGAACAAAGTAGGAGAAATTCATCCTATTAAGAAGTCGAGCAAGTAAGTTTTCTCTCCAAATTTGATTTGAAGGTGCTGGTGTTGAACTGACGTGTACAAAGTTTAAAAATCACACAACACAAGTTTTAGTCCAACAGGTTTATTTGGAACCACTAGCTTTCGGAATGCTACTCCTTCATCAGTTGGTTGTGGAGAATAAGATCATAAAACACAGAATTTATAGCAAAAGTTTACAGTGTGATGCAACTGAAATTATATATTGAAAAAGACCTGGATTGTTCGTTAAGTCTCTCATCTTTTAGAATGACTATGTTGGTTTCAGTTATTTCATGTGTAAATCTGTATTTGAGAATGTAACTTTTAAAAAACGTTCTGGGATTTACATATGAAAGAACTGAATCCACCGTGGTCATTCTAAAAGATGGGGCGGCATGGTGGCTCAGTGGTTAGCACTGCTGCCTCGCAGCGCCAGATCCAATTCCTGCCTTGGGTAACTGACTGTGTGGAGTTTGCACATTCTCCACGTGTCTGAGTGGGTTTCCTCTGGGTGCTCAGGTTTCCTCCCACACTCCAAAGATGTGCAGATTAGGTGAATTAGTCATGCTAAATTGCCCATAGCCAGGGATGAATATGGGGAATGGGTCTGGGTGGGTTACTCTTCAGAGGGTCGGTATGGATTTGTTGGGCTGAAGGGCCTGTTTCCACACTATAGGGATTCTAATCTAAACCTGTTGGACTATAACCTGGTGCTGTGTGATTTTAACTTTGTACTCTCCAAATTTGAGCTGCAGAATGAAGAACTAAAGAAACTGAGTTGAAAAAAAAAGAAAACATGCTCAGAATAGGAAGGGTAAACTTCAGGGCAAGAAAGGAAGATGTTCTGGTGACTTTGCAGCTGATCGAGCAATCTGCAGCAAATTTCATGATGTGCATATCTTTGTGTATGGAATAAAGACTAAATAAGCCAGTCACAATCTAATTTATTCATTCTCAAGGTCTCCAAACGAGAAAATGATTTGCAATTTGTCAACTTTCTCAAACTTATTTAGCTTTAGTTAAATTGCTCCTTAATTTTAGACAAAAGGAATATACTGTGGGTGTCGCAATATCTGAAATAAAAGGAAGCAGCCCTGGAGAAGTTCAGCTCTGGCAGCATCTCTGGAGGGAAAAACTGAGTTAATGTTTTGAGTCCATTATGACTCTTTGAAACTGGGTTCCACCCTACTCTTTTCATCTTTAGTGTTTTGCATTGTGGGTGATATTTAACTTTCCTACTTGAATCATAAGTATTAAAAAAAAATTATTGGCATCGGTGAATCTGTAATGAGTGCTGATTCCGTGCCCTCACCTCCAATACCTTTCAGACTATACAATACATATATAGAATGCAAAGCTGACTTTTAAAACAGTTTTAAATGTTTAACCCTTTTCACTTCACCGATATACTTTTTTATCATGTTTTCATTTGTCAGTGTTTGCTAGGTATTTATCACTCTTTATTTAAATATGTTGTTGCTAGTGCACATGCTTACAGGTATCAGGAACTGCAACCTAAAAAGAATGGTAAATTTTGGGACTTGGAGTGAATCATGAGTATTGGCAAAAAATGTGACCATATTTTGGGTTAGAGATGGTCAAGTGAAATATTCTCAAGTTTTGAGTGTTTTTAAATTTTACCAGCCTCCATACTTGATATATGATATGAGGGCATATGTCTGACTGTGGTTTGTGTTTATTATTTCTCAGCTTGAGCTGACCAGACTGCAATCTGTACTGTCCAACCAGGGAAGAGAGTTCCAATGTCAGACTGTGGAGACAGAAGTTCTCTCAAGCAACATTCCTATCAATGAGGAGTGTACTAAGGTCTGATGTGATTTATGCAGAAGTTAGCTTTTTGACATAAATGGAAGACCAGCTTCAAGAAGATCATGTGATTTTTGTGATTTTACCCTTTGTGATCACTCTTATAGTCACCTGTCAGTTAATGAGGGTATTATATTATGGTAAGTTAGGAGCAACTTTGCACTCTGAACACATTCTAATTAGGAGGTGTACAGTAAGACTTGTGCAGACTGATTTCATAAGGGACTTCCATGGTCAACAGATAAATGAACTATCCATTCAGTCAATCTGGACTGAAACCAAACCTGGATTCCTAGGATAGAGGAAAGACATCCTATCTCTTGCCTATTTGAGAAGATCTTGTTCAGCTGTCATGTAGCTAATGAAGACATTTTAGAAGACGAGTAAAACCTCATGTGAATGGTTTTATAAGTCTGCCAGCATATTTATACATAAAACCTTGAACCATTGATCATATGCTACACCCATATCTGGATGTATATACACCAGGCTTGGTGCTATTTGTGATTTAACAGATGGATTGCTGCAAAGTTGAAATAGTAATGTTTGTCTTGTTCTGCCATAGGATCTGCAAATGCAACAGGTACAGCAATGTGAATCTCCAGACATGGAGAGGCATAAGCAGGAGCTCCTGGTCTTGAGGGAACATGTGGCAGAAATGGAGTCATCTACACAGGAAAACATAAGGAAGAAGCACCATCAGGTATTTATATGTGCATGTACATCTGTGCAGGGAAGTATAATGGAAAATGTAGTGATAATTTAATGCATGGTTTAAGTTAACTTTGTTGGGTTATGACTCTTCTGATTTATGCTAAATAGCAACTAGATCATTTCCTGCTTATTAACAAGTCAAAGGTCATGCACATAAGAAACTGACCTGAAAATAATTGGCAGATAATTGTAAGGTTGGTCCTAGAATTCGACTTCAGAATGAGTAAATGCTGTTAGGACGCATGAGTAGCTTTTAAACAAAACCTTTCCCAAGTAAAGCAGTGCTAATCTAGTAATAAGGTAATTTGCTTTATATCGTTGGAGAGAAATGGCAACATGATGGTAATGACACTGGATTAGTAATTCAGAGGCCCAGAATAATGCTGTGGGATCAAGGCTTCAAATCAACCACATAAACTGATGGAGTTGAAATTAACCTCATAAATTGAAGTTCAAAAAAAAATTTGAAAGTTACTCAACTGTGATAGTTAATATGAAAGCATCATCAATTATCGTTAAAAACCCATCTCATTTAAAATCTGCCATCCTTTCTTGGTCTTTAACTGTTAGTTAAGAGATGGACAAGTGTTAGACTTTGCGGTACTAGTATTCCAAGAATGAAGAAAGCAAAACTCAACAGTGCTGACTGGGTCAAGAGTGAGTGGATATTGCAAAATTTCCAGCACCGATGAGAAATCTATGTCAATTCAACCTCGATCATATTTGAAACTGATAGATGTTTGAGAGCACTAAAAAAGAAGGCAGAAATGATTCTTTTAAACCCATCAGGAATGTATTGGTTATTTGTCTACTTTTTAAACATAGTAGTTCCTGTACCCACGGAGAATACGTTGTAAGACCTACCTCGGATAGTAGCGAGCCCATTCATTTAAATGGGAAGTTTACCTTCCTGGCAGGTCCTGGTTCTGGAATGTTCCACGTAATATGTTTGGGCAGTGGTAAACCGCTGGTAACTGAGACAGCAGAAACCACGTCCATGGATATGGCGGTCGCAATGTATCTATTATCTTGATTTTCTTTCCAATTTCTTAACTGTTCCAAAAACCATCTAGTTTTCCCCCTATACACTGGTATTGTCTACAGATATTGGTTGCCTGCTGGTGCTCTACCAATCAGCTATTATTTACATACGCCTTGACAATGAATGTCTGCATATTATTCAGTTACATGGTAAAGTGGGTATCACAACCAAGCTTCATCTCACTTTTCATATGTGTATTTCTAGCAAGGTTTTCTGGGTAATCATTGAAAGTGAATAAATAATTCCCTCCCTAACATGTAAGCTGAAAAACCGATTATAATGTTCTAGTGTTCGAGCTGAAAATGTGAAAATTCAGCACTGACATTTGAACAGATATTTAAATTAAGAGGAGGCCCCTTGACTTTACTCCATCATTTCATAAAATCATGACTGATCTGATTATTCCATATTTCTGCCTATCCACAATACCTTTCACTCCGCTTATCAAGAGAGTGTGGCATTGGAAAGGTACAGTAGGTCAGCAGCATCCGAGGAGCAGGAGAATTAGCATTATGGGCAAGAGCCCTTCATCAGGAATGACCTCTAAGTTTAAAAATAATCAACGTTCCGCTTGCATCATCTTTGGCAGAAGAGGATTCCAACAACTCTCAACTCTGAGAAAAACTTATGCTTATCTGTCCTAAATAAATGACTGCCTTATTTTGAACCAGTGATTGATTCTAGAATGTTGCACTGAGAAACATCCTTCCCACATGCACCTGTTAAGACCACTCAAATCTTAATTGTGAAAGTTATAAATGTTTCAAATGAATATCAATATTTAATAATCTATTTCATTCCTTGAAGTAGTATGCTATTTATTCCTAAATCATACGCTTGCTGTTGTTTACTGGCAGCTGATCTGGGCCCTCGAAGAGCAAGTTCAGGAACAGTTACGATTGAGTGAAGCTCTTAGATCTGAACGACAACTCTACATCAGTCTTGTTAAATTCCACAATCAAACTGACAGGTAAGATAAGGACCTGGAAGAACGCAGAACATATACAGTCCTGTATGCATGTGTGTATGCCTTGAGATTGATTGTATGATTTTGCATTTCTGCATCAATATCTAATTAGTGCTAGCTACCACCTTTTGGAAATGAGTGGTGTTCAATTTGATTCCTTGAATTTCTAAAAATGGATACTTTTTGTATGTTTCTGCTCCACTTACTAAAAAAGTGAAATCATTAAAATTAACCCATGTAAAGCATTGAATACCACATGCATCATTTATGATGTCTGGCTGTTATTTTTGCCATCCTGTCAAACATTGCTCTTAATCTGTATGTTGTAGCAAATAACCTCAGTGAATGACTGTTAACTGTGTGCTGGTACAGCACAGCATGGGAATGTGGTTGCCTTGCAAATGTTGATAAAAAGGAAATGTCTGCTTGCTGCAAACTGAATGTTTAATACTTATTAACTAAGCATCTGCAAGTTAATTGACCTGAATTCAGAAAATCATGACTGTTATGGGTTTCCTTCTGTTTCCTAAAGGTTATGATCCACAATGTGCTGCACGCATCCCTCAGAGGGAAAGAAAATTGTTATTTTCTGTTATTTTCTTCTCCCCACTTGTGTTAGTCAAATAAGAGCATTGTTCCATCGTGCTTTTTTTTTATTCAAAGGATGAGTCACAGCTTGTTATTTTTTTTCAGGACATCCAAAAATAAGCAATATTCTAGCATTTCGTTAATCTAACTTGTATAGAACTTTTCAGATATCTGCACCAGTGAGCCATTTTATTGCTGATTTGGTGTGTAAATATTCAGAATGAGAATTGAAGAATTGTGTGTCTTCATGTGCCAGTGAGCTGTGATTCCCTGTACCTTTTATTTGACACTTTAAAAAAAAACACCATTAGGCAATTCATCTGGTCTGCAACTTTCTTGTTGTTGAAGTTATTTTGGTTTTGCTAATATATTTGATGTCATTGTTACAGGGTTCAAAATATGGTTTACCATGTTTCTTGACCCCAATAAATTCACATTATCGTCAACTACAAGCTGTATTTCTTGGCAAAATCTGATCTGGTTCATAATCTCGTCTGTGTTGCAAAGCCAAACTTCAGTCCATTGTTTGGTAGTTCTTAATTCGGACCTCTTTTCCCTTCCAGTTCACTCTGACTCCTAAAATCAACACTGTAATTAAGACAGAATTTTACAGTTTTACACCAGCAAGTGGGTTGAACCTGTAATTTTCCCTGCTGAAGAGGGTACATTCACATTCTCCCGAACAGAGGTTAAGGATGCCTTGCTGGAATTTTGAGGCTGGCAGGAAAAATTTGGGGTCAGAAGGGTAATCAAGAGATCACATTTGGA
This sequence comes from Hemiscyllium ocellatum, assembly GCF_020745735.1. Taxonomy (NCBI): domain Eukaryota; kingdom Metazoa; phylum Chordata; class Chondrichthyes; order Orectolobiformes; family Hemiscylliidae; genus Hemiscyllium; species Hemiscyllium ocellatum. The sequence continues at coordinate 55,392,484 of NC_083409.1, forward strand.
CAGAGAGGACAGAGGTGTGCATTCTTCAAAGGACTCCCTGTCCACATCTGGTCTGTCTACCCCTCACCACCACCACCACCACCCACATCACTGGGCCTCATTTCCCCTACCTAGTGAGAGAGCCCTCTGTACTTATCTAGTACTTGACTTTGGATAGAACCTGGACAGTGCCTGCCATCCCACTGAGAGTGTTAAATGGCCATGGAACTGCTGTGATTCACCAATACTTCAGGTAATGGAAAGGGAAACATGATTTGTCACAGACCTAATACAACGTTAGTAGATTGCGGAAATGGAGTGAAAAAGAACAACATTGTTTTATAATGATTGTGCCCTGCAGTCCTCCAAGCTAAGGGTGCATGTGACTGAGTCCTCTGTCTATTGTCCATTCATCAAGCACTATTTGTGATAATATGGCACGGTTGATATTTGTCTCCAAATTCACATCTTTACTTAACTCTGACAGAGAAGATACGCTGCAGGCCGAGCTTTTGGCTATACAGGCACTCCGTGGACAACTGGAAGAGGCCCTCAGGAGGAGTCAGGAGCAGATCAGCCGTCTGGAGAGAGAATCTGAGATGCCAGCAGATTCTGGAGGTGGGGGAATGGAAAGACTGGGAAGTCTGCAAGAGCATGCGGTCTCCCTTACTGAGGGGTCTTGCGCCCAAGCAACATAGCGTGCTACTAGGATGGTGGTTTTCTTGAGAACCTTGCTAACAGGAAGTGCCTGCTTAATGCAAACAAGTTATTAACTGAAAGTGTGCAATGTGAACTGACCTGGATTCAGAAAATCATGATTGTATCCTATTTGAGTTTTCTTTGTCTCCTAAAGGTCATACACCCAAATGTTTTGCATGCAACCATTAGAGGAAAAAAATACCATTCCGTTTTAAGTTATTACCTTTTCCCTGTTTATGTTGGTTAAATAAAAGCATTTTTCCATCATGTCCTTGCACGTCCTCCATTTTGAATGTATGTATCACACTTTTCCTCCCATTGGTTTATCCTCCCTATTAAAGAAAAGGTCAAGAATCAAATTGTTAAACAAATCTAGTTACAATTTCCTGAATAACTGCAACTTACTCTGACAACTTAATTGTTTGAATATATATAAAATACACCGTGTGAGTCCAGTTGTAGGTATTTGAAAATTGTAGCTTTATTAATCTGGTTTGCAACTCTTGATGCAGATTTCCCATTCACAGATTAATTTTGTTACTCTAAAAGCTGTTTTGTTGTGGATAACTCCAGAATTGGCAAAGTAATAAACCTCGTCCCGAGGTACACTGCCACTAAGGTTTGAGGGTCTTGCTCTCCATTTGGGGAAGGACTGAGTTTTCACGAGGACCTTAAGTGTATTGCATCGGTTGAGAGTGAAAGCACAGACCCTAACCTCTCTGCCATAATGTGGCTAAGGAGACTTGAAACAAATCAAACATAGAAGGAAATTTGAGAACTCGTAGCATTAATAAACTTAGTATTTTAAAGTTCTCCTTTGATGTTAGATGCATGAGAATGCAGAGCATGTTGCTAATATTTGCAAAAGCCAAAATTGAACTTAAGACCACATTGTGACCAATTATTATCCAGTCATTGTACCGTTAATAGCCATGAGTTTTATGTGTAACACAATATGCCACTGGATGTTCTAGTCTTATACTAATGCATCTTGCATTAATCATATCACTGAAAAATTATCTATTGTTAGTTAGAACTTACATTACAAATTGATGGTGGCTTGCATAATTCACTGTGTACTCTGTGACTCTTGTTGTATTATCCTCCTCCCCATGATGTTATCATTCAGTATAGAGGCACACAGCATTGAAACAGCATAGACCTTCAGTCCAACTAGCCCACACTGACCATGTTCCCAAACTAAACTAATTCCATATGCCTGCATTTGGTCCATATCCCTCCAAGCCTTTCCTATTCATGTGCTTATCCAAATGTCTTTTAGATTTTGTAACTGTACCTGCATCCACCATTTCTTCTGGCATTTCATTCCACACATGAACTACTCTGTGCGTAAGAAAACAACAGTTGCCCCTCATGTTTTTTTAAAACTTTCTCCTCTCCCCTTAAAAATATACTCCCTAATTTTGAACTCCACCACCATAGGGAAAAGACCTTTGCTATTCATCTTATTTATGCCCTGCATGATCTTCTAAACCTTAGTTAGATCATCCCTCACTCTCCTAGTGAAGTTAGACCCAGCCTATTTTTATAACTCAAAACATTCCACTCCCAGCAACATCCTGGTAAATCTTTACTGAAGCCTTTCCAATTTAATAATATCCTTCCTATAACAGGGTGACCAAAAGTGCACACAGTACTCCAGAAGAGATAGCACCAACATCCTGTACAACTTCAACATGACATCCCAACTCCTATACTCAATGAAGGCAAGTGTGCTAAACGCATACTTAACCCACCCTGTCTACTTATGATGCAAATTTCAAAGAAGTATATACCTGAACTCCTATGTCTGTCTGTTCTACAGGTCTACCCAATTGATCAAGATCTCTTTGTATTCTTAGATAATCTTCAATGTCCACTATACCACCAATCTTGGTGTCATGCACAAACTTACTAACCATGTCTCCTATACTCTCATTCAAATCGTTTGTATAATTGACAAACAAAAGTATCCTGGATTTCTCATCTGTTTTGGAGTTGGTTAAAGGATGTTACTATACAGAAATGTTTTTTTTAATTGTAACGCACACCTTGGAAAAGCATGGAACAGTTTAATACCTTCTTACAGGAGCATTCAATAAGGTGTGTTAAAACAGATTATTATGTCACTATAGCCCAGTCCCTAAGACACACTGCTCTTCAGCTCCAAACCCAAAAAAGGTTGACAAAGTACTTTTTCTCCATAAAAGTATGGCACCAAGGGGTTTAATTCTGCAAATACTGCAATTTCCAGAAATTCCACCCAACTAACTATCTTTAATGGAAGTGTCAACAGACTATTCTTCCATAGGGAACTTAGCATGCATGATTGGCACTCAGTTGGATAGCAATCAGGAATGGGAACACAGACCTGCTAATTCACATTTGATATTCTATCCTATTCCTCAAAATCATAAAATCCTTTTTGTACTTGCATTCTGCCTCAGTCTGGTATTTGCTAATATTTATTTGCCAGTGTGTGAAGAAGCAACTAAGGAAGCAGAGTTTGCCATAATTCATAACAGTAGTAAAAGCACATACTTAAATCCATAGACCCTATAAATTCAATAGAATGTGTTAGCAATTGCTTTGAATGCAGGGAAAATGTCATGTCCATTTTTTTTCATTTTCTAGGTAAAGAAAACAATGATAATACTTCAAATATCATAACATTGAGGCTGTGATGGGGGGGAGGGGGAGAAGGGAAGGGGGAAAGAAAGGAGAAAATTAGGGAAAGACTGTAAACAAACCAAATGAAGCTAATCACAGTTTTCTGACATCAAGTTCTGCCTAGCGAGCAAACTGGTGACACCTCAGGGGCTTCAAAGCAAACACTTAGTGCAGTTTTCCATTTCAGTTGGGAGCTGGTTTCTAATTTGAGGTAGCAATTTCATTTGTATTTAGGTACATTATTTGCTACCTTGTGCCTCTTTGGTTAGTTGTTAGTATGCACTGAGATAAATTTGACCTCATGGATGAAACCTATCTCACTTATGCAAATGAGCAACTCGTAAGTATAAAGTTAAAAGGTGCTGCAAATGTGTTGCTGGTCAAAGCACAGCAGGCCAGGCAGCATCTCAGGAATAGAGAATTCGACGTTTCGAGCATAAGCCCTTCATCAGGAATAAGAGAGAGAGAGCCAAGCAGGCTAAGATAAAAGGTAGGGAGGAGGGACTAGGGGGAGGGGCGATGGAGGTGGGATAGGTGGAAGGAGGTCAAGGTGAGGGTGATAGGCCGGAGTGGGGTGGGGGCGGAGAGGTCAGGAAGAGGATTGCAGGTTAGGAGGGCGGTGCTGAGTTGAGGGAACCGACTGAGACAAGGTGGGGGGAGGGGAAATGAGGAAACTGGACAAGTTCACCTGTAACACCAACCCAACCTCCACCCCCGGCACCTTCCCCTGCAACCGCAGGAAATGTAAAACTTGCGCCCACACCTCCACACTCACTTCCCTCCAAGGCCCCAAGGGATCCTTCCATATCCGCCACAAGTTCACCTGTACCTCCACACACATCATCTATTGCATCCGCTGCACCTGATGTGGCCTCCTCTATATTGGTGAGACAGGCCGCTTACTTGCGGAACGCTTCAGAGAACACCTCCGGGCCGCCCGAACCACCCAACCCAATCACCCCGTGGCTCAACACTTTAACTCTCCCTCCCACTCCACCGAGGACATGCAGGTCCTTGGACTCCTCCACCGGCAGAACACAACTACACGACGGCTGGAGGAGGAGTGCCTCATCTTCCGCCTGGGAACCCTCCAACCACAAGGTATGAATTCAGATTTCTCCAGTTTCCTCATTTCCCCTCCCCCCACCTTGTCTCAGTCGGTTCCCTCAACTCAGCACCGCCCTCCTAACCTGCAATCCTCTTCCTGACCTCTCCGCCCCCACCCCACTCCGGCCTATCACCCTCACCTTGACCTCCTTCCACCTATCCCACCTCCATTGCCCCTCCCCCTAGTCCCTCCTCCCTACCTTTTATCTTAGCCTGCTTGGCTCTCTCTCTCTTATTCCTGATGAAGGGCTTATGCTCGAAATGTCGAATTCTCTATTCCTGAGATGCTGCCTGGCCTGCTGTGCTTTGACCAGCAACACATTTGCAGCTGTGATCTCCAGCATCTGCAGACCTCATTTTTTACTTAATTTAAAATTATGCTGCCACCTTTTAACTTTAATAATTCAAGGCATTATGTACATGCTGACTTAGACCATGTTTGATTATTGCTTTGATAAATTAGAGATGATGGGCATTCCATTCATCATGGAATTGTCTTCTAACCCTGACTGTGTTTCTGTACACCATTCATACATAGTGGGAAATGGGGTCTCGCTTCATTAGTAACTGTCGCACCACTCTCAGAATATGTAAAAAGGTGGTAAGCACATGTCTCAATTAGACAGCAAAAGTTTTCATTTCAAAATACCGCAAGAAAGCAACATGGAATTCAAGATGCAACAGAGTGCAATCCAATTTTTTCTTGCTTCTGCCCACCTAATTCTTGAATCAATTGCTGTGTGGGGAAGTAAGAGAGGCACAAGTAAATGGTGGGTACTGATGAAAACTTCTCCACTATGCAGTGAACTGTGGTATTGAACTAATCTGCATATGTAATTACAACTGATGAATATTTCACTATTAAAGGACTAGATTTGATGAAAAGACTCATTTTAGTAAGCATCGCAAATTATTGATTTAGTTACATTCTCATGCAACTCGCACAGATATCTGGTGCTGGAATAAAGTCCTGTATGATCGCTACATATTTGAAACTGAGTACTGCTTCTCTGGGCCAATACATATTTATGTATTTGGCATCAGGAGGAAATTATTCCACTGCCTACAGTTTTACAGATTGCAAGGCAGTGCTCCTCTTGCAGATCCAGCTTCATTTTGTCAGATTGTCCTGGTCTAGGTATAGTAAGTTTTGTGAATGGTGAGGTTTGCTGTCAGTATCCAGCAGTGTGCAGCCAAAAAGATTTTTGTACTATGCTTTCAATGTGACCTGTTCACGAGTAACACTTTTCTGTCCGTTCTGTATTCATCGAAAATATAGTAGCGTTTATCTTTCAAAGGAGTCACCCTTGATCGTTGATTATACATGGCTCTTAGTTCTGAGGAGAAAGTGAGGACTGCAGATACTGGAGATCAGAGTCAAGAGTGTGGTGCTGGAAAGGGCCGATGAAGGACTTATGCCTGAAAAGTTGATTCTCCTGCTCCTCAGATACTGCCTGATCTGTGCTTTTCCAGCACCTCACTCACGACTCTTAGTTCAGTGAATATGGCAAGAAAGGCCTTCTGCATGTTTTCAGCAGCATCTTGCATCTATGTGCTGTTTTAGTGATCAGGGAACTGGAAAGAATGTGGTTTATATCAGCATGTTGATGAAGAAGAGAACCTTTATTGAACTGTTTCCTTTGTGATTACACACATGCAGCTGCAATTGAAAAGCTATAGGTGAGATACTTTTAATTAAACTAGCGATGTTATGAAACACTTCTGGAACAGGTAAGACTAAAACCCGGGCCTTCAAGCTCAGACGTAGGGACACTACCACTGCACCACAAGAGCCCTCAAAGGTGTTCAATACAACATAAGATTTCAGTAATGAGCATTTCAAGAAATGCAAAAGTTTTAGGTGAAGTTGTAATGTCAAGTTTCCACAGCTGTGTTACCTACATTAGGTATAACGGGAGGCTATTCAAATCATCAACTGCTAAGTCAGTATTCAATATTGCTTTAGACTGTTTACAATTCTCTTCTATCTTGGTGTCATCTTTTGCCTCTTGTGAAGTTTGAATCTATTTCCCTTTTTAAATTCTTAAACTGTCTATATGTTGAGGCAATGCCAATTGGCTGTGTAAAAAGAGATTTCCACAAAACAAGCCCAAATCTTTCTAGGGGTCTTGAAACAAACTTTCTGTTATTGCATCTCCAACCAGTAGTTTCTGCAGTGGACGTTATGTGGAGCTTCCTTCAGCTTGAGTCCATTCAGCTTCTTATCACCACTAACTGTAATATATGCTTATTCTGAAAATACTCAAGGATAAATAGATAAGCAGTACTGACTTCAGATTTGGTCCAGGCCCTCGTTCTTTCTCAAACTGAGTCCTAAGGCAAGTCATAATTGCTAAGGCAATGATTCTCACTCTGCCACCACCAAATCTCCTTCCGTGAACACTGGTTACTTCAGCAGTGTAGCAGTATTTTACACATCAGTTCTCAGCATCTGTTGTTATACTGGAATTAATGGGATTGGTTTTGCTGTCCACAGGACTAGGCAGAGCCACTGTACAAAGGAAATTAAATTACATGGATAGACCCTTATAAAGCTGGAGAAAATGAGGACTGCAGATATTGGAGATCAGAGTTGGGAGTGTGGTGCTGGAAAAGCACAGCAGGTCAGGCAGTATTCGAGGAGCAGGAGAATTGACTTTGCGGGCATAAGCCCATTTCTGATGAAGGGCTTATGCCCGAAACATAGATTTTCCTGCTTCTCGGATGCTGCCTGACCTGCTGTGCTTTTCCAGCACCACACTCTCCGTATATACAAAGCAGTCAGTATCGTTTCCCTGTAATCTGTGGTTAAGGTGGATCTGTAAATCCACTCAAATTTACCCTTTGCAAATTTAGCACAATCCTTAGAAGGTTGCAAAACCAATTTATCATACTTGAGAGTTGAAAGCATGGTAATCTTCATTTCATTTCATTTGATATCTTCAAACATGATGCGGGTGCATTTCAGTAGAGGTCACTAGCACAGCCCAGAAACTGCATTTGGGAAATTCAATTATATATGGATTGGCACTTCACTAACCCAGTGCCTTTGCCAACTAGCTGTGGAACAATAGAGTAGACATTTTTACAGATCTGTTCGGGCTTGTGTGGAGAATAACTTGTACATGATGATTAAATAAAACAGATATCTGTTGATGCGTTGTAATGATAAGCATCTGGTTTAGTACATTTACTCTCTGGTGTTGTATTCTATCTTAAGCTACTCAAAGTTAATCTTTTTTTTCAATAACGGAAAAGATTTTCAACTTCAAAGTTGAGGACAGCAAAAGTAAACAGATTTGTTTTATATCAAATTGTTGTTCGGTAAGGTTTGTCAAATACTAAAGCAGCTCTAATTTGATGTATGCTGAGTTAGTAGGGCTCAGTTAAGGTGCTGGTAGGGGCACTGCAGTCAACCTTAGTGGAATATTCACAGGAGAGCTAACTACTAATAGCTGCCTGGGTTGGCAATATACATGTATAAATGTCAGGTGACATTTCAATTGGCGATGGTTGTAATGCTCACAAAACCCTGGTACAATAGCCTGTTGACACTGAATGTGGGAATGAATTTTTGGAAGGTAATTTTACTTCAGCAAGGAACCAGTAACTTTGGGAGTGTTTAGAAGGGGAACAGCAAAAACTAATGTGATGGGAAATTGCTATCTGGCCACCCAGTTTCCCACATTGGGACATATTCAAAGTTTCTGGGTGACTTGCCCTCTCTTTCTCAGTTGCTTTTAACAAAGGTTGAAGAGCAGGAATTCTATTTGCATGATCCACCTCTACAAACAAAAGTAACAGAGTTTGGTGAAGAGAATTGACACTGCCCAAACACTGCTTCCAAATTTCATGCTAGAAATTACAGAGATTACTCTACAAGTTAATCTGAAAAAGCTTAAAATTGTGCCTAACATTATAGGAGCTCAATCAGCTTTTTAAATGTTGGTCGATCCAAGAAATGTTAAAATTATGCTGATCCTGAAGCTTAGTTAGACTGCATGCAATAAGCATGGGCTTGGTTCAGGTTTATTTGGTGTTTGTATGTATTGATAAATTTGTGCTAGAAGAGCAATTCTAGTCTGTCTGTTTTAATGCCTTTCTGTTCACAATAAAATATCATTTTAATTACTTTTGAACCAAGTTCTTCTAAATACAATAGGAATAATCTTTGATCTGAGTCAGGAAACATCAATCCATTCACAGAGATTTTCAGCTCCTGAAAGAGTTAGTTGCTTGGTGTGTGAGAGAAAATTTTCAAATACAATTCTGAGTGTTTATTTGGTTCACTAATTGTACCTGATTGAGCTATTCAACCATTACAGTGCTGCTGAGCCAAGAAGGATATGATGGAATCAGCCAAAACCCTGATGGCAAACCAGTGGTCTGTGGTGGAAATTTCACATGCACAGTGCTGAGTAGGAACTTGATGTAATATACTCTTGTTGAAATAGTCTGCAGAGATTCATTGTCCATATTCATTTGAAGCATTGCCACTTGGTAATGTGAAAAATGACTCCTCAGTCCATCATACTCCAGTGTGAATCAGTCCCTTCAGTTTCCAAGTGACTTCTGTAGGACCTGTTGCACAACGTCCCAAATGGGAAATATTGCTGGTAAGCCAAAGCTGTGGGAATTTCAGTTCTTTTCCGGGTGTACCACGCATAGCAGGGTTACAAAAAAAAATCACTCTTTACTGTGATTAACCTGTTTGCCAGGAGAATAATTGTGTTGGTATTTCATTGATGTGGTTTACTGTGATAAAGCTTAAAAGAGTTTCAAAGGCATAAAATACCACCTGCTTCACCACACAGGAAAGCAGAAGTCATTTGATAATGTATACAAGTGTAGAACATTTATTAGTATCAGATTATCAGACAATAGGATAAGACTGTGAATGAGTTTGCTAGTGTGTTGCACAATGCAAATCTGATATACTCAATTATGCTGTAATCTCCTCGTACATCAATTTGCAATGCAAACTTAAATTATAGCCACTTACACTAGAGACCTCTGGTATACCCACTAACAGAGGGAGGATCTCACAGAAACTGACAAAATTCTAATAGGACTAGACAGGATAAACATAGGAAGAATGTTCCCAATGCCTGGGGAGTCCAGAACCTCGGGTCACAGTCTAAGGATAAGGGGTAAGCCATTGAGATGAGAAACTATTTCAACTACAGTGGTGAGCCTGTGGAAGTCTCTGCCACAGAAAGCAGATAAAGTTCTTAAGGGTAAGGGGAGAAGGCAGGACCAAGGAACTGAGTTAATGTTGCAAACGTTTCGTCCCCTTTCTAGGTGACATCCGCAGTGCTTGGGAGCCCAAGCAGGCTCCCAAGCACTGAGGATATCACCTAGAAAGGGGACGAAACGTTTGCAACAAAAACTCCCAGCTCGGCGAACAGAACCACAACAACGAGCACCCGAGCTATAAAACTTCTCCCAAACTTTGAACTGAGTTAATGATCAGTGATGATCAGATTGAATGGCAGAACAAGCTTGAAGGGTTGAATGGTCTGCTGCTTCTATATTCTATGTTCACACTTACTATCACTACAAACTCTGAGCTACCTGTTAACATCACAAAACTTTGATGTACTCACTTAATGTATATCTAATCACCTTGGGAACTGTCACAATTATGAAACATTGTGTAGACTTAAGAGTAATCCTGTATGCCACTTTTGCAGATCAGTACACATTGGTCGTGCACTTTAGAAAATTAATCAGATGGAAAATTTAGGATTTGTGCATGCAGTTTCATGGTGTATCCTTCAGTTTGACAAGGACCTGTGCCAAGAGCAAGTGGAAAATTTAGCCTTCAATGAGTATTCAAATATTTTACACAGAAAATTGTGTTTTTCTACAGGCTAGACATTTGTTTCTTTGTTTCCTCTCCAATTCTCTTGGCTCATCTTTGGGCTGAGGCTCAGTGGTGTAGGATCTGACCCACCATCTGACATATGGCTTAAGTTTTGGTCTTCAGTAGGTTGGACTACAGTTGCCAACTCTCCAGAATTGTCCTGCAGTTTTCAGCAATTAAAAATTGAATTGCTTTGAGCAACACGAGAGATAAATATCGGAGCCATTGAAAAGCTATATTCTTGTACTTTACTCTGGACATTTGCTCATTAATGATAAAAGTGTTGAAGATGATAAGGAAAGGTTGCTTGACTATAGATTATGCTTGACTATGAAGAGTTGGGCAGTCAGTGTTGGATATGTTGCTCCAGATTGATGGACATGATGCGTCATCAGTGGTGAGTGAATGGAGCCAGACAGTTAAGGAGAGGTGATGGCCTAGTGGTATTATCACTAGATTATTAATTCAGAGATCTAGCTGATATTCAAAGAGCCCAGGTTTAAATCCTGGCAAGGCTGATGGTGGAATTTGAATTCGATAAAAATTTGGAATTAAGAGCCTAATGATAACCATGGATCCATTGCCGATTGTCTGAAAAAATAACTCATCTGGTTCACTAGTCTCCTTTTTAGAGAAGAAAACTGCCATCCTTACCCAGTCTGTCATATATGTGACTCCAGACCTGCAGCAATGTGGTTGACTTTTAATTGCCCTCTGAGCAATTAGGGATGAGCAATAAATGCTGGCCTGGTTGGTAATCTTCTCATCCCATGAATGAAGAAAAATTATGTATTCTCCAGCTCGTATTCTCCTTGGACCAGAGAAGATGCAGAGGTGGTCTTATTGAGGTATTCATTTTGATAGGATAAAGAAGAATATTCTATTTCCATCAGTTGGTATGTCAGTAACTAAGGGTCACAATTTCAAGACTGTGAGCAGGAGAGCTAGGAGTAAAATGAGGGGAAATGTCTTGACTCAAAGTTCTGAGGATTTGGAATGAGCTGCCTGGAAGAGTGATGGAGGCAGGTTCCATGCGAGGTTTCAGAAAAAGAGAACTGCATATATGCTTGAAAGTGATGAATTTAGAGGACTACAGAAAGTAGGGTTGGGGAATGGGACTAGCTAGGTAGCACTATCAGGAGCTAGTACAAACATGATGGTTCGAATGACCTCCTCCTGTACTCTAAATTTCTATGTATAACTAGGGTTGGCAAATGAAGCCTAAATAGTAAGTAAAGGTTGAGTACTCATTCTGGGGGTTGAAACAAATGCTGCTTCAGAGTTGCAGGAATGATAATCGCAAGTAGGCATTGTGCCTGAATTTTGTGATGCTTTTCACATTACCCTTAAATTAGGTATTTCTTCAGAGCAGAGACTTGGGATAATATATGAAAAAAATCCAATTTATAAGGGTCAGCAGTAAAAGGAAAAGCTGCTTTTTTTAAAAAAAAACTTGAGCATATTTTAAAAATTGAATTAGAGGTAAGCACTTCAAAGTGAATTTTAGTACAGTGACAGCCTTATGAATGTGGCTTTGACTCTCCCCAAATTTTCTTAGACTCTGGCTCATTGCAAGCATGGCTGTCACTTTAAAAACTCTGAACAGGTTCAGTCAGTTTTTTGTAATGTGAACATCAAGCTCCGTTGCTAAAGTGAATTGTTTAATTTGATCTGCTTCTGTTACACATTTAAGGTGATTGTAGTCAAGAGAGAAAGGGATGGGGCATGGATGCTGGAAATCTGAAGTAAGTTAGAAATTGCTGAAATCTGAAAGTGAAAAGACAGGCCAATGTTTTGGTTCTTCCCTAATTTTTTGCTGGCCAATTTCAACCTGATCTCATTTTTGGAAGAGCATTTTCATCTTTTATAAATGTTCTTTCAACATTGCTTTTAAGATTTTCTATTTGCGATTTCAGCAGTTGGGGGCTAAAGGAAGCCTGTTAAGTTTTTTGTTTCCACCTATACTGGAAAGACAACACATATTTTAATTGAATATTTTAAGTGTAAGCTACTTAACATCAAAATAGTGAGAGGCTGAAAACTACAAATATTTACCGAAGCCCTCAGTGTACCCACTTAAATTGAAAATCGAATATCCATTTTTAGCACTAGAAACCCCTGATATCTACATTTGTAGTGCAAACCTAGTCTGTTCACCTATACTGCAAATCAAGAATCTGTCCTTTCATATTATATTGCAAATGTTTGCGATGTGCACTTAGCAATAACATTGCCAGGCAATTAATTTATATTGAATAATGAAGTCCTCCTTGTTTTGATATGTTCCAAAAAATGTGAACATCTGCCTCGACATTGCAGAATAATTCCAGGCTATCTAATAAAAGAATAACATAGTCCATATTGCAGAATTGTGAAATTTGTGTAGTTTCACAGAGACCCTTGTTACAAAAGCCCAGCTTATGTGCCATGCATTGACTGCCAAATAAAATTTGGCAGCATGATAATATATTTGCTACAGAATAAAGTGTTGTGATTCAGTACCTTCAAACTCTAAATGTCAGGGTACAATTATGGTGCACTTTCAACTAATATTTCACCTTTCATTCCTTTTAAATAATTTCTTGTGTTCTCTGGCATTTAAATTGGTTTCACTTGCTCTTTAATGAGTAGTTGAGGAGACAGCAGGAGAAATCAGTTTCATTGTGGTTTGGTCTGATTTGTTTGATCAGAGCATCTGCTTTCAGTACAACCCAATTCGAGATTCCAGGAATACAACTGGAAGAGCTTTAGCTTGGTAATGAAAAGATGGGTTATAAAACCAAATCCAACTGATATTCTACCCACAGTAGCAAGAAGTGCTTTGCTATTCATCAGTCTGAGGTTGAGGATTTTAATCAACAGCATGGAACAGGGAACATGAACATAATGCTTTAATATTTTAATCTCCTGGGAAGATAAGTTTACTATTTCAGAATACATTGCAAGTAAAATTTAAATAAAATATGTAATCTTAAACTGGTGATAGTTGATCTAGATTCCTGTTTAAAAATGTTTGTAAATTTGGAAAGGATTTTTGTTTTGTTCTTGAAATGAGTAAGTGTCAACTATTTGACATGATCATCCATTTATATACTCTGTCTTGAACCCTCCTTTAGAGCACCAAAGGGAGAATGCAGCAGGTGATGGGAGCAGTCAATGTGCAGACAATGCCCATCATGATGTGTTGAAAAAGCATCTAACACTTATGGAGCAGACTCAGCAGGTAACATCATAGACAACAGCTGAATCTATCTCAATAAAAGCTATTCGGAACATAAAAAGAGCATGCTCTACCCATTTAGCCTGTCCCAACCAATTGCACAAAGGGATATATGATCTTTTAAAAATGTATTTGTTCAGGTGGACACAAAGCTAGTGGTTCTGTAGGTCACTGTGATTGTAATAGAAAAGTTGTTACCAACACACTTTCTCAACAGCACAAATATGAAACCAAGATTGAGTTTTAAATTATTATACATTCCTGAGGATACCATTTTAAAAAAAAGAACTTCCACAGTTCTGATATGACTAAATTAGATTCCCTACAGTGTGGAAACAGGCCTTTCAGCCCAACAAGTCCACCCTGACCCTTCAAAGAGATACCCATCCAGACCAATTTCCCTCTGACTTAACACTATGGGCAATGTAGAATGGCCAATTCACCTGACCTGCACAAGGAAACCCACCCAGACACAGGGAGAATGTGCAAACTACACACAAAGTTACCCAAGGCTAGAATCGAACCTGGTGCTGTGAGGTAGTAGTGCTAACCACTGAGCCACTGTTCTATTTTGACTCAAATGTAAGACTGAGTTTGAACAGGATACGATGGAAGAGCCTCTAGTAGGGATAATTGTGGCTTTTAAGAAGCAGGTTCCACAATACCGTGACACCAAAGTACACAAAGAGAAGAAAGCATTAACAAATGTTGCAAGTTTCTGTTTAAAAATAATAAAAAATGCTGGTCAGTCATTAACTATACATCAGAAAAGATTAACTATTTTAACTGTGTGTCCCCTTCATCAGAACTGAATAGGAAAAATGGAGAGAGAATTAGCAAATACACTGGTCCACAGAGGAAGTTAATGGGAAATTGGGAAACAACATGAAGCAGCAGTGAGAAAGTTTAACCTGGTTCCCCAGTTCATTTGAGGGCCTTGCAGGTCTCCTGGTGAAGTTATGGTCGAAGATTAGTGGACCTCTATGATTCCTGAAGAAGGGCTTATGCCCAAAACGTCGATTCTCCTGCTGTTTGGATGCTGCCTGACCTGCTGCGCTTTTCCAGCAACACATTTTTCAGCTCTGATTTCCAGCATCTGCAGTCCTCACTTTCCCTCTGTGGACTATTGCCCAGTTTAATCATAAAGGAGGTGTTGGGTGAGTGAGCAACAAGGGAACCTGAACTTACACAAATATAATTTAAAATTCAACATTGAATAGTTTCTGGTGGGAAGTTAATTTATTCAGAAAGGAAAATACATCACCACAGGGTGGCACTGTAAACAGCAAGGTCATTGATTACAGTACATGAAGGAAGCCAGAACAAAGGATGATGAATCAAGTTCCATCATCACCTTATTCAGGATTTTACTGCTTTGAAATAAATCATACTTTTTAAAGGAATATTCAAACATTTTATTTTTTCCCTTTTAATTTAAGAACACTGCATTTTAGCAGCTTTTTAAAAGAATAGCGACTGACTCAGTGATTTTGACAGTGTGGCACCAATTGTTTTTGAAAATATATTTTCTCTTTTACTCCTTTATATCCCTTCCCACTACCTTTCCTGAAGAAAGTGAGTCCTCATTGCAACTGGCATATGTTGTCAGGATGTTTAACTGTGAACCCAATGTTGTTGTCATATAATATTTGAAATGTGTACAGTAATTTCAGAAGGGGTCACTGGATAATGATCAGGAACATAGTTAATTTTACTTTCTGTAACTAAGGGGTGATGAAGCATCATCACAATTCATACTGTGATCAGTGAATTAAAGGGCAAAGAGACATCGAGGTGAAACTGGTGATTAAAGTGGGACAGAAAGTATGTGAAATACAGACCAACTCTTAAAGGGACCTTACCAGAATTACCTACTGGAATCTATTTATCTTATTTTTATTTGTGACTAACATGTTATGAAATAGTTTTTTTTTACCTTTACAGAAAGCTTTGTCTGATTCTAGACTTAAAGGATTTGATGGAAAAACAGATAATAGCATGCTGTCTCACATTACATTGGCCAACACTACAGATAGTCTCGACCAACTCCAGAAGATGAAACTCGAAATGCACAGATTAATAGAGCAGAAAAAACTGGTTGAAGATGAACTAAATGAACTGAAGGCACAGATTGAAGTATCTGGATACACCTCAGTGCTTGAGATGAGGTAATGAACACATTGCTTCTTGTATTTATTGAATTTTGGGGTTCTCGTTTTACAGTCAAGCCTAGTTTCTATAATATTTCTATAGCTTGGAGAATTTTGAGTGGCTAAGCACAGGTTAAGCTGGTTTTCAAGCTAAATTGATGCTGTTGTACAAAGGTATAGGATCAGTTTCTGCCCTTTCTTTTTTATCATTTACTTGCTACCTCTTGGTAATATTATTCACAGACTTGATAACAGCTGCCACATGCAAAATATTGCTATTTGGACCAACATTGCACTACTTCTCTTCATTCTCCAATACTTCGTTGTAAGACTACTTGTTCAACATCAAATTAGATTAGGATGAAATTTCTCAAATTCAATGTTGGAAAGACCAAAATCATCATCTTTGACCTCCTTCCTGTCTCCATCCACAAACTCACTACTCATACCAAAGATTTTCTCTTCCCTTTGGACAGTATACAATGGTGAAAGACTGCTCACAACCTTGCTATCTTGTTTGACCCTGAACTGAGTTTCCAACCAAATATCCTGAACATTATGACAACTTACTCAAACCTTACCCATCTCTTCCTCCACCTTAGTCAACTTGCTACTGAATCTGCAATTATTCCTTTTGTCACCCTTGGAGCTGAATAATCTAAATGAACCTATTTGTTTCAGTGGTCCAAGTTCTAATAGATTGAGTTCAGTCTGGTTATTAACTGACCTTTCTTTCTATAAATGTTGGACATGTTGATTTTTTTTTCCTTTACTTGAGATTTTGAATTTTAACACTAGTAAAGAAATACGTAACTTGGAAAATGAGTCTAGGTTCCAACGTTTACTTTCCTAATATGCGCCTTTAACCCAAAAGCAAATTTATAGACTCATTATTATGGTGGACAACTCATGTGCATCCAGCAGTGTGACCGACAGAAGGGGAGTTGCGTTTCCTGTTTCCTTTCATATAAAAGCACCAATTATTCCCCAGACAATGATCATATCCCTTTCTCTTACAATTATCTGAGAATGAAGCAGACTGTACATAACCTTGCATTTTACTTGAGTCCAAAGTGATTTCCTATCCATGACTTGTGCCATCATCAAAGTTGCCTTCTTTACCGTGGGATCTTGAAAACTTTAAAATGAACATATTTTTAGACCATAAGGCAACGTAGGTCAGCCAGCACAGCGATAACAGCTGAACAAAATTTGGTGTGCAGTTGGTCACAGGTAGCAAAGTTTTAGATGAGTGTAAGTTTATGGAGGATACAAGGAGGAGTCTGGCCAAGAAAGATTTGGCATAGTCACCAAGAGCCAACAAAAGCATATATGGGGTTTATAGCAACTGAAGCAGGGTTAGAGAGGCAATGCATGAAGGTGGAAGAATTATTAATGTTGGATAGTATATAAGATTGGAAGCCCTATTGATGGTCAAATCGTGCACAGGTTGTCAGACAGTGGCTAGGGATAGGAATACAGTTGATAGCAAGGGAATAGAGAATAGAACTATG
The DNA here is from genome assembly GCF_020745735.1 of Hemiscyllium ocellatum. Lineage (NCBI taxonomy): Eukaryota > Metazoa > Chordata > Chondrichthyes > Orectolobiformes > Hemiscylliidae > Hemiscyllium > Hemiscyllium ocellatum. The sequence goes on from NC_083409.1 coordinate 55,409,689, forward strand.
ACTGTAAATAATATGATGAAACTGTCAGTAAAGGTATTCAACTATTGCATTTGATTTTCATTGCAGCCTTGGGGATAAATATCTACACAGCAGTTGATTCCATTGAAATTAATTGCTTAAAAACCCTGCAAAATTGTATGTGTCCTGCAGGCAGAGTTAGATTAAGCATATGATAGCCATGGGTTTCCAACCACTGGAGAGGCCAACTCAGAGACCTCTTTGTATGTCCAGGATTATTTTCATGTGTGGTTTCAAGCCTGAATTCCCCAGAATACAACTTGCCCCACTTCTATTCAAAACTGAATCAGTAAGATGACAGAAATTGATAAGGCATTGAAAACTAACAACCCCAACATTGCTGCTTAACGTCATCACAAAATGTTTCCCAAAGTTTCTGTCTATTAGTTACTTATATGTCAACTTTGAGTTTTTGTTGCTACTGTATGAAGATTAACTCTTATTCATTCATTCACAGGCCACTGGTCAGGCTAGCATTTATTGTGCATCCCTAATTATCAAGAGGGCAGTTAAGAGCAAATCATATTGCTTTGGGTCTGGATTCACATATAGACCAGACCAGGCAAGGGTGGCAGTCATCTTCCCTAAAGGAGATTAGTGAACAAGGTTTTTATGACAATCAAAAATGGTTTTGCTGTTGGATGCCAGTTCCAAACCCACGATGTGCAACTCTACAGGAACAAATCCCTAATGATCATGATGTCTTTCCTTAAATATGCAGATCCTTTCCCAATGGTAGTTTAATGTTTGCCCTGACACAGGAAGTAGTTTTAGCTTTCCTGACAGGCTGAAGCTAGTGAGAGCAGGATCAACAGGAGAAACAAAGTCCTCCTGGTAAGTTTAATTCTTATGGGGATCAGGACACATGGGATTGCTCTATTAAGTCTCAGAAAGGGATAACCAGATCACTCTTGCCTCAAATTCCCTGTCAACCTTTGCTGACTGATTTAGAATCCCCAAATGAGCTTAGGCGGCAGACTGCCAGCATCAATAACTACACAGCTACTTAGCACCAATCTCTTGCCCATTTTAGTCAGGGAAATGGCCAACTAAGAGAAGAGATTAAATTAAAAGGCAAAGGAGAATTTTAAAATAGCAGCTAATGGGAATCTGATTTAATACAAATTAATCTTATTATAATATAGAAGTAACTCTTAACTGTTTATTGTTCCCACATAGGACCATATACTTCACTTCTGAGTGTGACCATGTTAATTGATCAACTGGCTAATCACTTGAATAAACACAACTATTATCAGTAAATAAGGTGGTGGTATGGGGGAGGGATTTGATCGCTCTGTATCATTCTCTCAGACAATGGGCCATCTAATCAAATTAAGTAAACTAGATCTGCAGTTGTCCAAAAGTAGAAAATGCTGAACAGGTCACACAGCATTTGTGAACAGAGAAACAAGGCTAACATTTCAAGTAAGCCATAGTTCTACAATAAGATTTGTAAAATTTTGGAGCTGTTGTATTTCTTAATCACTCATTATCTGATTTCAACAAATAATTATTGAACAGGAAGTAGGAAAACAGTTTGTGGTGAATGAAACCGTGGTGAAGCAGGTTTGTCTTAATAAATGTTTTGAATGTGTGACCTGTCAATTATCTGCAATATCAGAATTTGACCATTGAAATATGCTACAGTATTTTGATATCCTTAGCCCTATATTATTCCTATCTGGATTGTACAGTGTATGTGTCTATTGGATTTCTAATATATATTCACCACTGATAATATTATGCATTTAAATTTGAATTATCTCTTTGACAGAAATGCATTACTTAATCTGAATTCAGAGAATGCTAAGCAGAAAGAAAGTGTGAGAGAGGACCGATCACTGCAGGTATGTTGGAAGGAAGGAAAGGAAAATCTGAATTCGTTGGACCAGAATGAGGAGGTCAGAAATTTAACAGTGAAGCTCCAAAACTCGGAGACTATCATCAGTCTTTTGAAAGAACAGCTGGAACTTAACTCTTCCCAGACTGGAGAAGGACATTTTAATCCTGAGCTCATTGTAAATATGGCAAAAGAAATTGAGCGACTGAAATCACAGCTTAATTTATCCCAGACGCAACATTCAAGGATCGGGGCATGTATTCGTGACAGAGGGACTAAGAGAGCCAGACCTTACTCATTGGATCTTGGAACTCTGTTGTCACAAAGCAACAATGAAACCCCAAGTGTGAATGCTGTTGCTCAGCAGGTTAGTTTGAATATACTAACTGTAATTTCACAGAAAATGAGCACTATTCAATGATAACATAACTTGCACCTCAGCTTTATTTTTAAATTAATTTGCTGAATTATATTTCTGGGAACCATTACCTGTTTTGATTACGTGATGTTTCCAGATGCAATGATGCTGAGAATAACACTTGAAAAGTTTGAGCCTGCTCTTATTGTCCAGATTTCTATAATTTGTCTGGAGCAGCCCTGTGATTTAGTAAAACTATGGAGACACAAACAAAAGATTGGTGAGAAACATAGTTGAATAACTTCAAATTCTGGCTAGGATTATTTTCAAAGTCTGTCCAGTGAAAACCATAAAGCACTTAAGAAACTAAACTGAATATCATTTAATCCAGCTCGACAACAACGTTTCTTTGTATGATATACACACTAATATCAAAGCTTGTAAACTTTTTAAAAATATTTTATCTACTTAAAATTTCCTTAATGTTTCTTTCACTGCTCTCCTTAAGGTGCTCATTCTTATTGGTCTATAAGGGAAAATACAATGAAATTATCCTTTCCCCCAAATGAATTTCTACTTGAGTGCATAAATTGTAGACAGGGATATACTGTAATCTGAATGTGATCTGTAGTTTTGTGAGTACAGACCACCTATGGTGCCTAATTCTTTTTAATGTTTGAGCCTCAACCCTAGATGAAAGGCTATGTAAGCATGTTTATGACAGTGGTGAACTACCCTTTTTCATCTGTTTTCAATCTGTCCACAACATTTTGATGTAGTGAACCACACTATTCTCCTCTATTGCCTCTCCATAATTATCCAGCTCTATGGGATTGTTCCTTCCAGATTATATTATTATCCATCAATTCATCGTCAGAGGAAGGTATGATTCTTTACATATTATACATATAAAACAAAGGCAGAAAATACTTCAACAATAAGGACACTTGTGTGGCATCGGTGGGACTGCCTTCACTCAGGTCATGCTTAAAAGACTTGAACGATCTGCGGACTAAGTATATTCAGGAATATATTTTGCCATTTCTGTGCTGCCAGATCCAGGAGCTATTTTCTCCTCCATCTCTAGTATCTTTTGTACTTCACACTGATGTGTTCAATACTGCATGTCAGACAACCTCCAAAGATTTTGGAGAAAATTGTCTGACTGCCAAGGCTCCATTCTCATCCACTCCCCTCGTTAAAACAAGCACTGCACTTTACAGTTTGATGATACTACTTCAGACAGTTTCAGGATGAAAAATAAAATCAGACAGGGCCATGTCCTAGCTCTCACTGTTGTTCAGTATTTTCTTTGCCTTGCTCCAATCCTTCTTGTCTCTCAGATATAAGAAGAGTTTGCTCACATAGTAGATCAGGTAGCTAGCTCTATTGTCTATCCAGACTGAAAATGAAAACAGAAATTTGTCACACCTTTTTAAGAGAACCCCTCTGCACTGCTGCTTTATTTGCTGTCACAAGCACCGTTGGACTATCTCTCCCATGTCTGTGTTCTCCCTAACTTTAAGCATCAAGAAACCTGTTGTTATGGGATAGAAGTCACTTTTTAAGTTTATTCGTTGGACATGAGTGTTGCTAGCTAGGCTATCGTTTATTGCCCGTTCCTAGATGACCTTGAGAAGGTGGTGGTTTGCTGCCTCATTGAACTACTGCAGACCATTTGGTGTAATACTGTTAAGCAGGGAGTCCAGGAGTTTGACCCAGTAACAATGAAGGAGTAATGATATATTTCCAGGTGAGGATGTGAGCAAGCTTGGACCAGAACTTCCAGATGGTGGTGTTCCCATGTATCTTCTGTTCTTGCCCTTCAAGATAGGTGTGGTCATTCTTCCAAACTACCTAAGGACTCTTCATGAATTTCAGCAGCAGTGCATCTTGTAGATGGTACATACTGCCATGACTGATCATTAGTGATGAAGGGAGTGAATGGTACCACATACATAAAAGAAATCAAGCAGGCTTCTTTATCCTGGTCAGTATCAAGTTTCTAGATTGCTGTTGGAGCTGCATTCATCCAAAAATGTTGATCATTCTGAATAACACACATTATTCTACTACAGACAGTCTGTCTTGATACAATAACTTGTTACCTGCTTGAGGAAAACAGCAATCATCATTGGCCAACCCCAAAAATATACATGTTAACATCAGACTAACTGGAAGGACCAAGGTACTGCTTTATGGGGCCTCTGTTATCACCACCTTGTGTGACTGTGAAATATGGATGACTTAAAGTTATCAAGAAAGAAAGCTCAACAACATGCGCCTTTACAATCTGTAACATATTCAGACATCTTATGGTTAGTGAATGTCAGATGAAGTGGTCCTATCAAACATAAATCTCCCAAATAACTTGGCAGTCATCAAGGAGAGGCAACTTCGCTGGCTCAGGAATGTTTGCAGAAAGGAAGACAGACAGGTACCTAAGGATGGCAAGTTAGCCAGCCTCCAATAACTGGTATGATGCCCAAGGTTCTGCTTCCACAGACTTAGCGTTACCCATCTATGCATCGGTGTCCTTTCTTACTCAAAGTTCTTTTCACCCATCACCTCTGTGCTCAGTGAACTACGTTGGCTCCCAGATAAGCAATTCTTGATTTTTAATTCTTGTCTTTGTATTTTAAATCCCTCAGTGGCCTTGTCTGTCCCTCTCTCTACAATCTCCTCCAGCCCTGGAACCCTCAAATATTTTTACTTCTCTAATTCTAACCTCCTTTAGCATCCCTAATTGTAATTGTTCCATCACTGATGGCTATGTCTTCAAATACCTCATTATTTCAGTGTCTCCTGACACTTCTTAATCTCTCCTGTCTCACTTTCACCCTTCTATACATTCTTTAAGATATGTTTCTTGGCCAGGTTTTTGGTTGTTTGCCATAATAGCTCCCCATTGATTGGTGTCATATTTTGTTTTATACTGCTCCAATGAAAGGTTTCAGGTGTTTTTAAGTGCTATAAAAGTATAAAAAAATGCATTTTTATGGGTATCTTTTGAAGTTTAACCTGTTCAGCATATCTGTAAAATGTCCACTGAATGTACTTCTAATGACCAGTTTGTGTTGAACCTGATACCAGTAAATGTTCACAAGGGGACTGAACAAAATTCAAATGGTATCATTGTCTCTATAATGTGCTTGAAGCTAATTTTCTAAGAGATTGTTACAGAGAAGATAACTATGAAGTATTTGAAGTTCTGCTGGTCAGAAATTGCCTTTTAACTATTCCCTTTTGTTATGTTATGTTGCTCAGGTAACTTTGCAAGGTCTCAGCCCATGGCATCCTGCAAATTCAAGTTTGGGGCAGCAGTCCAGTCTTCGACAACAGTCCAGTCGGCTTCAGACCGAGCTAGCTGAATACAGACAACAGAACAGGGAGTTGCAGGAGAAACTTGTAGTTACTGAGGCCACGGTCAAGGCCCAGGACAACCAGTTGCAACAATACAGAGACTTACTCAGTACGTATCAGTTCAGTCTGCCAATTAGTAGAAAGACCAATAGCAATGTCTTGTACAAGGGTTGATTTGGTTGTCTGCCGCTGTCCTTTTGGAAGGAGTTATATTTACTTATCAGCTTAATGATTTTCACCGTCAATAAATTATCAATATCAGAAGACATTAGAATGGGGAATGGGGTGGTTTATATCTGGGGCATAGTGTAACTGTCTGACCTACTGACAATATGCCTGACACTGTCTATGTTATCAGAGAGTATGCCAATTTAAATGTTCTGTGTTCGCATCCATGGCATTTGCAGTGCAACTTCTGAAGTGAAATGTGCTTAAGTAGAAAGAATGGGTAACATTTTTGATCTTGCATTCTGCTACAAATTAGTAAACCCATTGACTTGGTGAGAGAAAACAAAGTAACTTTAAGTCAAGGCTCATTTTTTCCTCTTGCCACTTGCAGCAAAGTTGTCTAGTGAAAATTGACCAATAGATTTTGATGCAGCACGTTCCCCTCTTTCACAAATCTCTGATGATGTTGAAGGACAAGAACCCTGATATCCATTGATGATAGAGCCATAAATGAGGAAAGTACTATGTATGACACACTGGACATCCTCCGTGTTAGAACACACTTGTTCATTTATGGACACATAAATAGCTGATACAGATTGTACTTCACTCTCTTGCTGTCCGTGCTATGATCTGGGAATTTTGGGGTTAATGTGTATTCCTCTTCAGGTTTCTATTTTTCACCAAAGTTATAAATCAAAATTTCTTGTCAGTAGAAAATTAGATTTCTATGCTACTCAATTAAATGAATCATTCAGGATGTTACTGTTTGGGAAGGAGAAACTGGAGGCACTAAACATACATTTTAAAAAGTCTTTGAGAAAACCAATGGGTAAAGACAAGAGAGTGAAAAAAATACATTCTGTTCATGGAGAATAAACAAGGAAATTAAAGACTTTTAGTTACACCTCAGTTGTAACTTTGACTCCTGTATTCTGGGCTGTATGTATAACACAACTATTCAGCATGGATTTAAAAAGAGACAACTGAACTTGATATTTTGAGAAATACTACATTTCCAAAATACATTTGATAAAGTGTCACTTAAGAGCTTATATTAATTATGAGTGAAATGGTGCCAACGGGACTGTAACAACATTGAAGAGAGGTGCAAATTGCAGAAAACAATATGAGTGTTTGGCACCATAAATGGTGTTGCTAATTTTATTTGAAGACTTTTGATATGTTGAGTTTCTATGTATATCTGATATATTTTTGTCCTGAGAAAGAGAGCTAACAAAATCACTATCTGAAGAGGAACAGCACAAACAAAATCTTCCACCTCATGGTACAATGTATTAAAGTTGTCAATTACTGCACGAATGCGGAACCTGCAGCAATGTTTTATCTTACCAATAGAAAGATGTGTTTGAAATTTACTTGATTTACTGTGATGTTTGTCCATTTCCTAGCTGAATCATCAGTGGAACAGGAGAGTAAACAGGTGCAAGTGGATCTGCAGGATCTTGGTTATGAGACTTGTGGAAGAAGTGAAAATGAAGCAGAAAGAGAGGAAACCAGTAGCCCAGGTAAATATTGGAGCAACTCAGTGGGACGTTCTATCAGAAGGTGGATTGATGTTCTGATGGTAGTTTTTTTTTTGTAGATATTTTTATTGAAATTTAACATTTTTGCAAATTTACAAAAATAAACAAAACTCTCAAATACAAACATTGATGTACAATTAAATCATATATACAATAGTCATAATTTAACAAAGAAAAGAAAAAGAAAGAAAACAAAAAAAGAAAAAGAAACGAAAAAAGAAAAAAAAAACTCAACTTTCTACTAATCTAACCTATAACTAACCAGAGTGTATACCTAAGTCTCTTACATGCTCGGAATGTATAAACATCAAATATAATAAAACCCGTATTCGCGCAGGATTCCTCTCCCAAGGGGCCCCGGAGCAGCCCGGTCTGAAATCTTCACTAAATAAAAGCCCTTGTTAGGATAGCCGAAATATCTGCATTTATACAATACAAAAAGGGCTGCCATATTTTATAAAATAATTCAGTCTTTCGGTGCACCATATTTGTAAGGAAGTCAAGGGGGATATATTCCATAATTAATCTGTGCCAATTTGAAAGTCCAGGGGGGCCCTCAGCCACCCAGTTCACCAAAATATTTTTCCTTGCACAGAAAGAGAGAATAGAAAATAGTCTCTTCCCATGCATATCCAGAGATGAGAGGTTCGAAAAGCCCAAAAGGAGAGATACAGGGTCCACCCTAATTTCCGTTCCTAAAATTTCTGTCAGGGTATTTGCCACTTTAGTCCAGTATCTGCGGATTTTCTGACAAGTCCACAGACAATGTGCAAGAGTACCCACCTCTATTTTGCATTTAGGACACATTGGAGATGCTCCTGCCTTAAATTTTGCCAGTCGAGCCGGAGCTATGTGGGCCCTATGAAGTATCTTTAGTTGGATAGCCTGAGTTCTGTTACAGATAGCAATTCTTCTAGCATTTTCCCAAATGTCATTCCACATATCCTCAGAGATTTCTAGCCCCAAGTCCTGCTCCCATGTTTTAAGCAGGTCATCCATGTCTCCTGAGACTCCATCATGTAGCAAATGGTATATAGTACTAACGGAGGATGCCCCCGCTGGTCGTAAGACATTACGTTCTCTGTATGATTTATAAAGACTATCTATTAATGTAGTCTTCCTCTGTATATAATCTCGAACTTGGAAGTATCGAAAGAGATCCCCATTAGGTATTCCGAATTTCAGACGCAGCTGCTCAAAGGACATCAGGATCCCATCTTTAAATAGGTCCCCTAAGCATGAGATGCCCCTGGATCTCCAGAGTTTAAAGGTGGCATCTGTAATCCCCGGTTGGAATCCCCATGCGCCTACTATTGGTGCATGGGGGGATGTTTTATGTGAGTTACCCTCATTTTGCCGCATTATATTCCAGGCCTTAATTGTGTTTAATATTATGGGATTTTTACAGTGGTCTGTAATGATTTTCCTCTTATCTGAAAATAAAAGGTTAATAAGTGGGTATTTTACTTGGGAGGCTTCGATATCCAGCCAAATTGATTGTGGATCAGATGAAACCCAATCAGCTATGTAACTTAGTAGGGAGCTTAACTGATATTTCCTAAAGTCTGGGAAGTCCAGTCCTCCCCTTGCCTGTGGAAGCTGTAGCTTCTTCAGCTTAATAAGGGGCCGTCTATGGTTCCAAATAAAGGAGCCCAACCAGCCATATAATTTACGTAGGGCTAGCCTTGGCAGCATCAGCGGGAGCATTCTCATAGGATATAAGAGACGGGGCAGAACATTCATTTTAATTAATGCTATTCTCCCTAGCCAGGAAATCGGAAGGTCTCTCCATCGCTGGAGGTCCTGCCTTATCCTTTCCATTAATTGTACAAAATTAGCCCTATACAGCTGATCAAATACTGGCGTGATAAAAATACCTAAATATAAGAAGCCCTCCAGGGACCAACGGAAGGGAAAAGGGGATCCGTCCATTAAGTGGGGTATCATAGCCAGACCACCCATTGGCATGGCTTCCGATTTTGAAAAATTAATTTTATAGCCTGAGAATGCACTAAATGTATTAATAACTTGAATTAGACGAGGCACTGACATTAAAGGATTACTGAGGAATAAGAGAACGTCATCTGCATAGAGGGTAATTTTGTGTTTACCTGTACCAATCCTCGGGGCCGTTATATTAGGATCAGTCCGGATGGCTTCTGCTAATGGTTCGATTATCAGTGTAAACAACAATGGTGAGAGAGGACATCCTTGACGGCAGCCCCTACCCACACTGAAGCCATCCGATCTTAACCCATTAGTAATAACAGCTGCTTTGGGGTCATTATACAATGTTGAAACCCATTTGGTAAACACCTGTCCAATGCCAAACCTTTCCAATGTGTAAAATAAATATGACCATTCAACCCTATCGAATGCCTTTTCCGCATCCAATGAAATTACTACTCCTGGTATCTTTCCCTGATGACAGGCTTGGATCATATTCAAGACCCTTCTGATATTATTGGATGATCTGCGGCCCTTAATAAATCCCGTCTGGTCCTCCTTTATAATATATGGCAGTACCCTTTCTAGTCTTAGTGCTAACATTTTTGAGAGAATTTTAAAGTCTACATTTAGTAAGGATATTGGTCTGTAAGATGCACAATCTTCTGGGTCTTTTCCTTTTTTGAGGATAAGAGAAATATTTGCTTCTTTCAGCGTGGGCGGGAGACAGACCTGACTATGCGCAAAATTATACATATCCATAAGTGGGTCAACCAATATTCCTGTAAATTCTTTATAGAATTCAGCTTGAAAACCATCCGGGCCCGGTGCTTTTCCGCTCTGAAGTTGCCTAATTGCCTCAAGTATTTCTTGGACTGTTAAAGGGGTATTTAGGGCCGACACCTGTTCCGGAGTCAGGCCCGGGAAGGTCAAATTTTTAAAAAATGACTGCATCCTCCTAATCCTATCTTCACAATCCTGCGATCTATATAGTTTAGAATAAAATTCTTTAAAGGTCGCATTGATCTTTTTATGATCATGAGACAGGGTACCTGTACTTTCCTTGATGGTCGGAATAGTTTGAGGGGCTTTCTTTTTCTTTGCAAGAAATGCTAAGTATCTACCCGGTTTGTCGCCACATTCATATAATCTTTGTTTCGCAAATAATATTTCCCTTTTAGCCGTTTGAGTAAGCGCGGTGTTTAAAGCTGTTCTAAGAGCTGTAATCCTCTGCAATTTTGTGATAGAAGGTCTATCAGCGTATGCTGTTTCGGCTGCTTTTAGGCGAGCTTCGAGCAGACGCTGTTGCTCTCCCTTCATTTTCCTCTGGGTCGCTGAATAGGAGATTATCAAACCTCGTGCATAAGCTTTGATGGTCTCCCACATCATTGACGGATTACTAGCCGTACCAGTATTAATTTCTAAAAAAGTTTTAAGTTCTTGGGAGAAGTACTTTAAAAATTTGCTATCTTTTATCAGGAAGGGGTCCATACGCCAATGCCGAGCAGATGTCCCATTGTTCTTTACCTTAGTTTCCATGTATACAGCAGCATGGTCAGAGATTGCTATAGTACCTATTTTACAGGTTGCTATAGAGTTTAGAAAAATCGATGGGGCAAAAAACATATCAATTCTTGTGTGACATTTATGTGGATTAGAGTAGAAAGAAAAATCTCTACCCTGTGGATGGAGACATCTCCATACATCTACCAATCCTAATTCTTTATTCAGGTCCGCCAGTTGTCTAGATCTGGGAGATACTCCAGCGGCACTCTTGGGAATCCTGTCTATTTCCGGATCCATAATACAATTATAGGGGGAGACTTTAATTGTATGACGGGCACCAAAGGCCATCAGTTTTGAAAAAGCTTCCGTTATGAATTTAAAGGGGTGTGCCGGGGGGCAGTACACATTTAAGATCCCATATTCCTCTCCATTTATGAGGGCTTTAATCAAAATATATCGTCCAGATTCGTCTTTTATCTGATTTAGAATTTTCAAAGGGAAGTTCTTCCGGACAAGGATAACGACTCCCCTGCTTTTTGAATTAAAAGAGGAAAAAAAGGCCTGATCAAATCCGCCCTGTCGTAATTTTAAGTGTTCTTTATCCGACAGGTGTGTCTCCTGTAGGAGAGCTATATCAACTCTCTCCTTCTTAAGATTTGATAATATTTTCTTCCTTTTAACTGGCGAATTACTCCCCCTGACATTCCAGGTGCACCACTTAACCGACTGTTCAGCCATAATCATCTGGACAGATCCGAGACCCCTCGGGAGGGGAAACCCTATCTAGAACATCCCGAGCATGGAGCATACAAGATTTACAAAAGTAAAGACTCTCTGATACACTCAAAACAATATAACAAAAAACTCTTTCTAAGTATAAAAAATATAAAACATTCCGAATTGGAGATTTTCTCCCTTGTTCCCAGGGAGCGTCACTTCCTCTCCCACAGTCCAGCTTACCCTCTTCCAACCAGTGCCCCACCCTTGACCCAGGTGTTCCTCAATAAAATGAGAATTCAAATATAATATAAAGCTAGAGTTAACAGTGAACACCCCACCCCCACCCACACCCACATCTAAATATATTTGGGAATATTAATACCATATATAACTATAAGATTACAATCTCAACACGTAATACTTAAATATAATACCACAAAATAACAGGGGAAAGAAAAACAACCCCGCTCCTAAAAACAGAAGTAAAATAGAATAAGGTAACCACCTCTCCCCATCAACATTAACCAAACGCCCCAACATATATATATACATACACGCATAGGGGGAAAGATAAGAAAAGATGAAGGGATGTAAACCAAAATAATGGGAAAGGCAGACCAGCGTCCACAATCTCTTACAGTTTATTTAAGAGAGTCCAAGAATTCCTTAGCCTTCTCTGGTGATCCGAAGTTATATATGGATCCTTCGTGGCTAAGGCGTAGCGTCGCTGGATATCGTAAGGAGTACTGGATATTTAAGTCCCTTAAACGCTTCTTCGCCTCATCGAATGCCTTCCTCTTTCGGACCAAAGCTGGGGAGAAGTCCTGGAACAGCATGATCCTGGATCCTTTGTGGGTCATAGCTTGGGGATCTTTTCCCAGATTTCTTGAGGCTTCCAGGAGCATCTGCCTCTCCCTATAGCTCTGCAGCTGGAACAGGACCGGGCGTGGGCGCTGGGTTGAGCCGGGCCCACGTACTGTGACCCGGTAGGCCCATTCTACCCTTACCTGGCCTGATCCAGCAGGCAGATTTAAAAGTTGTGGCAGCCAATGCTCTAAGAATGCTGTCAGCTGACCTCCCTCTTCCTGCTCGGGCAGGCCCAATAACCGAATATTTTTTCTACGACATCGATTTTCGAGATCATCAATGTGGTTTTCTAGGTTCTGGACTCGATTCTCGAGAAAACGGATGTGGTCGGCTGTTGATTTTATCCCAGTCTCTGAGGCTGCGGCCTTCGACTCCACCTCTCTGACTCGGCACTCCAATTCCTGAATGTCTCTGCCCTGCTTCTGCAGCTCGGCTGATAGTGCTTCTCTGCTCTGCCGAGACTCATCGATAAAAGCATCAATCTTCGCCTCCCACCTGGCAAACATCTCCTCAAAGCTCATCTTCATTGGTAAATCTCCTGAAGTAGCTGAAGACACCTTTGTTGCAGCTGAAGAGGGAGAGGGTGGGGGAGGGGTCCCTGCTTTCTTAGAGCCACCTGTTCCCTTCCCTTTACTCATTTTCCAGCTAGTATTAGACTATTTAAATGTACTAATAGGTAACTATTTAAGGTTAACAACTATTATAAATGGTTTAGTGAGTGTGGTGGGGGTGGATAGCCCACTTTTCCCAAGTTTTGGGTAGAGCACTGTGGACTCAGTCTTGCTGGGTCGCCGCCATCTTGGATCCCCCCCTGATGGTAGTTTAACCTTGTCCTGGAGCCAGGAAAAGGGCACTCTGAAGATCCATAAACTTAGTGAACAGTCTTCCATTTTATTTTCTAATTTCCAAAGATTTCTATATTGAGAAGAATGGAAGTGTTAATGCAAACTTTAGGTTGAGGGCTGATGGCTATCCATGAGACACAGTACATTCTGGTCCCTGCAGTTCAGAGAATGGATATTGCACTTGTAATGTTAATGTGTCATTCCACTTTTGGAGAGGATTTTTGTCATATTTCCAAGTCTTTTTGTTTCAGTTTTCTGACATCTGCAATTTATTTATTATTCCTTTTTCACTGTAGTTTCCTGCCAATTCCAAACAACCTTTTTTGTTCTGTATCCCCAGCACACCCCTTGAGTCTGTATATAGTTTTCCTTCATCAACTTCTTATTTGTTTGCATATCTGTGGATGTTGTTGCTGCTGCTGGCAATATTCAATGCTTTTCACTCATTTCTTTGTCCTTGTTTTTCACCAAATGAATGCCAATCAGATGTTTTACCTAGGGCTGCTCTTCCTGTCTGATAATTCTCTGAGAGCAACTGCTCTTTTGCTTTCATTGATAATAAGTTGAATTGCCATATTCTGGCTGCTTGGATTCTGAAACACAACTATTGTGGCAAAACTGTAGTATTTGGCATTATTATGTCTTGGAAACTGAGAGTGGTTTCTGTAGTTAGCAATTATCCTACTATTCAAGTAGTGGTCAATCTCGTATAAGGTGATGTTTTGGAAACTAGAAAATCCAAACTCTTGTATTTGTACCCACTTGCCATTGAAGTCACAGTCTCCCTGGTGCAAACCTGCACATTGATAGAATCATACCAAAGCACACCAGTGAAGTCAGCTGTTCAGTTCCAGGCATCTGCACGTGTTGAAGTGTAAGGTCAAGGGTTACCACTTCACTGATGAATGATGTGTATGTGTGTTTTTAGCAGCACACTAAGTTCATAATTTTTGCACATTCCTTTGCCCCTTTAAAATTCATTTTATTCTTGTGCATGTCAAATTCTCCAGTGTTATGAAAAAGATTACGTGGTGGCTCAGTGCTTAGCACTGCTGCCTCTCAGTGCCAGGGGCAAGAGTTTGATTCCAGCTTTGGGTGACTATTAGTGTCGAGTTTGTACATGTCTGGGTTTTTGTAAGATACTCCGGTTTCCACCAACAGTCCAAATTGTGCAGGTCAGCTGGATTGGATATGCTAAATTTCCCAGTAGTGTCCAGGATGGGTTGGTTAACTATGGAAATATGGGGATAGGGTGGGAGGCTGTAGGATGCAGTTTGAAAGTTGGTGCAGACTCGATGGGCTAAATGGCCTTTTCCCGCACTGTAGTGATTCTATTTTGAAGTAACCATTTTTTTAAAGGCCTATTTATGTTTTGGCCTGTATTTTAATCTCATGTATGTGTCTCAATCTTTCCTCTCTGTGAATATTTTTTAACATTATTTTAATGTTTTTAATTTCCTGAAACAAGGACAGAAATTGCAGGCAAAATTTGGTAGATCTGGCAGCATCTGTGGGAAGAAAGCAGAGTTACCAGATTTTGCCAGCAATTTCTGTTTTGTTTCAAATCTCCAGCATCTGCAGTTCGTTGTTTTTCTTTGACTTCTTTTAACTTCCTGATCTGTTGTCTGAGAATTCTTATTGGAGTTGCTGCTTACCCTCCTTGTTGCCATCACTTTAGCTTCAAGACCTTTGTTACAATTTTTCTCCTGTTTCTACTAGTTGAATATTTTAACATCAAATTTAACCCCAGCTTACTTCACGACATCATCCCTACTATCTGCAGTGCTTTGTGACATGACTCACACCCCTCACCCACCAGAAGGTAGGTAGGAGGTACATCATATTTTAAAAGCAACTCCTTGTTATTTTTTGAACATTAATTTTGTAAACATTGATTACTTGAAAAAGTGATTTTGAGAAGCATAAATGGACATTCTCTGAACTGAGTACTCAACAGTGTTAGTGAAAGCAGAGGATTTTCTGAAACCGGTCCAACATATTTTACAACAGTAAAGTAAGTGAATCTGCTTTGGTGAATCTGCTTTTGTGAATCATTCACTAAGCTGACTCAATTTGTTTACAAATGTGGTGCATCACGAAGATGAAGACTATTAGTGCTGGGAATTGGCATAATTCCCTCTGTGAGATCTCTGGTCAGTGTTCCCAGGTCAGGTTTGACGTAAGCTTAAAGCTTATCAGTGTTTGCTAGGAGAGGCATAGATGGTGAGAGTGAGGTTGAAAGTAACTCAATGCTCCAAACAAGGCCAATGACAAAGTAATTCAGGCAGACTTGATAAGAGCTCATTAACATTTTTATCTCAGTTTCCTGCCTAGCAACCAACCACATGAAGAGGTTGTCCAATGGGAAGGAGGAAATAGCAGCATCAGATCACTGTCATGGACCTTTGGGTATAGTCTCTGGCTGTTGGGAGAGAGACAGCATATGACTAAGGCAAAGGAGAGAGATCCCAAGAGAGTAGGAGTGGGAGATATGAACTGACCATTCGGAAATGTTGTGGACATAGCCACAGTTGGGCAACTGTTTGTAAGCAGAAAGGTGAGAAAGAGCCAATAATCATGACTGCACTTTGGGGATGAAAGTTTTAATTGAGGGAAGGAGAACAGTAAAGAAAAACGGGGAGAATACTCTCAACCTATTGTGCAAGCATTAGTTCCTACTTTAATGACTATGAATAATAAGGCATGTCACAATTCCAGTTTGGATGGGATGATGCTTCATTAACATCTTTAAGTTAGACACCCAAATAACACTTAAATATAGCTGTGATGATCCTTCTCCAGCCATACTCTGAAGTACCTGCTCCATGATTCAGTTGTCAGGGGTCTACCACCCCAGGATCCTGCTTCCCTCTTCATTCTTTTTTTCTTCTTTCCATATATTGGCATTGCTGATTAGGCCAGCATTTATTGTGTATCCCTAATTGCCCTGCATAAGATGGTGAGCTGCCTTCTTGAACTATGCACCCAGAGTGCAGTTGGGTAGGGTTCCAGGAATTTGACCCAGCAACATTGATGGAACAGCAATGTATTTCAAAGTCAGGCAAATATATGGCTTGGAGGGAAATTTGCAGGTGGTGGCGTTCCTATAGTTCTGCTGCCATTGTCCTTTCCATTGATGGAGGTTATGGATTAAGGAGGTGTGGCAAGTTATTGCAGTGTATCTTCTAGATGGTCCATACTGATGATGATTTGTCAGTGGTAAAATGAGTGCTTTTGAACGCGGTGGATGCATTGCTAATCAAGTGGAATGCTTTGACCTGGATGTAATTGTGCTTCTTTAAGATGTTCCATTGAAAGCATGTGGAAGATATTCCATCACGCTCCTGACAATGTCTTGTAGATGGTGCACAGACATTGGCCAGAGAGGAAGGGCCTCTGATCTGTTCTTGAACTGAGAGTATTTAGTGCTGATCCAGATCAGTTTCTAATCAATGGTAACACCCCTAGGATGTTTTTCTTAGGACAATCAGTATAGTAATGCCATTAAATATTAAGGACCGATGGTTAGAGCCTATCTTGTTAGAGATGGTCGTTGACTGGCACTGATGATCAGTAGCAAGGGAAATTTGCACTACAGATCAAGCCTGGATATTGTTCAGGTCCCACTGCATGTAAACTAAATATTTGGAGTGGCAAAATGTGCTGCACATTATGCAAACATCAGTGAACATTCCCACTTCTGACCTCATGATGGAGGGAAGCTCATTTATGAAGCAGCTGAAAATGTTTGCACTTAAAACAATATCTTAAGAAACTGTTGTGATGACCTTGGACAGCCACAATCATCATCTTTTGTGTTCTTTTTAGAATCATATAAGCCCTACAGTAGGGAAGCAGGCCATTCAGTCTGAGTCCACACCGACCCTCCAAAGAGTACCCAGGCCCAACCCCCTAGTCTATGCCTATAATTCTGCATTTACATGGCTAATCCATCGAGCCTGCACATCCCTAGAAACTAAGGTGGATTAGCCATGCTAAATTGCCCAAACACATTTTGGATTGTGGGAGGAAACCCATGCAGACATGGGAGAATGTACAAACTCTACACAGACAGTCACACGAGGGTGGAATTGTACCCAGGTCCCTGGCTCCGTAAGGCAGCAGGGCTAATCACTGAGCCACCATGCTGCCCAGGAGGGAGTTTTATCCCCTGATTCCCACAGATTTCATTTTTACTAGGGTTCCTTGTTGCCATACATGGTCAAATGATGTCTTGATATGAAGGGCAGTCACTCTTACCTCACCTCTGAAACTGAGCTTCTCCGTCCATGTCTGAGTAAAGGCAATACTTAAGTCAGTATCTACATGGCCCTGGCAGAATGCAAGTTGAGTGTCAGTGAGTATTGCTGAAAAACTGCTGTTTGAAAACCACTGTCGATGACCCTATGAATTACTTGGTTGATTATTGAGAATAGACTGGTAATTGGCTGGTTTGGATTTGTCCTGTCTTTTGCAGACAGGATACACCTGGGCAATCTTCCATATTTTCTGCTAGATGCCGGTGTTGTAGCTATATGTGTTGCAGTTGGTGCTGGAACACAAATCTTCCAGTACTATTGCTGGAATGTTGTCAATGTCTACAGCTTCTGAAGTAGTTGGCACCACTCATTTTTTTTTTGAGATCACGTGGAATGCATTGAATTAGCTGAAGCCAGCCATCTGTTATGCTCAAGACCTCAGGAGGAGGACCAAATGGATTATCCACTCTGCAGTTCTGACTGAAGATGCAAGCAAGTACTTCAGTCTTACTTTTTGCACTGTTATCTCCCCTATCATTGCTGATGGGAATCTTTGTGGCACTGCATCCTCCTTTTGATTAATTGTCCACCTCCATTCAAGACATTGCAGGACTGCAGAGCTTTGGTTTGAACTTCTTTGTTGTAGAATCTCCTTGTGCTGCTTTTAGCATACTGCATCCACTGTATGGCATGCAAGTAACTTTGTTGTCCTCTAACCAAGTTGACATCTCATTTTTAGGTATGTCTGGTGCTGCTAGGTATGTTAGGTGTGAAGATGCACATTGTGCTGGTGAGACCACCTGATTTCTCATTGAGGGATACCCTCCATAGTGTAGTATTGCACTACCACTGCGCTATACGAGACAGATTTTTCATGAGCTCTCTGCACCTAGTATATCCTCCTGTACTCTTAATTTTACCATGGTTAATTTCCTGCCTTGATGGTAATGATGGAGTAGAGGATATGCTGGGCAATGAGGTTGCAGATTGTTGTTGAGTACAATTCTGCTGCTACTGATGGCACAAGCACCTCTTTGATGCCCAGTTTTGAGTTGCTTGATCTATTTGAAGTTTCTCTCATGGTATTAGTCTGTTACCATACTATAGAGAGTAACCTTAATGTCTTTGGACATAACCTTAAGGACTTTGTCTCCACCCTGACTATGCAGTGATCATTCCTACAGATATAAAGTTTATCAGTGCATCTGCGCTAATACAGTCAATGAAGACAAGGTCAGGTATGTTCTTCCCTCCGTGCTTGCTGCAGACCCGTCTTAGCAGTTATGCCCTTTAGGTTAGTCAGTAATGGTGTTACTGGTGTTACTTTTGATGATGAATGTTGAAGTTCCCCATGAAGAGTACATTCTTGTGCCCTTGTCAACCTCAGTTCATCCTCCAAGTGGTATTTAACGTGGAGGAGGAGCACTGTCTCATTAGTTTTTGCTTATCGTGACATCTTGTATCTCTTTCAGCTCCATTGAGTAGCCACTTCTAATTATCCAAATTTTTACATTTACTCATTATTCTTTATAAGAAATCTTTTCAGGGAAAATGCATTTCTTTCTATCTCTTACAAGAAGTCTTATTCCCTCCCTGATTCTCTATGCTCTAATGTAATGCAGTAATATTGATCAGGGCTGAAACTTTCCAGGTTCTTGGAAGTTTGTGTGGAGATGCTTTGGAGAAATCAGTGACAAAAGGGTTGTCTGCCTGGTTTCCTGATGAATACCTGCCTCCTGTTGCTTTCCCAGGAGTTGGTTAAGTCCAGTGCTGACAAATCCTAGATCTATAGGCAAATGCTAATCAAGCTTGTGGAGTGACTAATTATTAGCAACTTGCACAACACATCATAAAGCAGCTTTGTCAGTGCCCTGTGGGCTTCCTGCTGTGTGGGCACCCTTCAGTAAGCAGGATCACCTTCATAGCACAACACCAGAACTCTGAGAGAAGTGTAGAAATCTAATGGTTACTGGCAGAAAATGATAAGGCTCCCATCTTACCATTGATTGAGGACTCTCTGATATCAATGTCTCCAAACATTGTCAACTTTACTTCGCTTTTCACAGATGTTGCCTGACCCACTGAAGATCGCCAACATTTTCTCCTTTTTGTTTTTCAAAAGCTATTAGGGTTAAGAAACAAAAATGATTGACACAATATTGTAGGTACAGGAAACTGAAAATCTTCATTGTTAAAGTCTGTACGTGCCTTGAAATTCTGGTATGATTGAGCATCGGATTAAATCTGGCATTCAGCTCAGGAATGATGCCTCCTGCTTTCGAGTAGCCGGCCAGCTTTCAA
Source organism: Hemiscyllium ocellatum (assembly GCF_020745735.1). Classification (NCBI taxonomy): domain Eukaryota; kingdom Metazoa; phylum Chordata; class Chondrichthyes; order Orectolobiformes; family Hemiscylliidae; genus Hemiscyllium; species Hemiscyllium ocellatum. Next base: position 55,429,431 of record NC_083409.1, read on the forward strand.
ACCATAAGACCATAAGACATAGGAACAGAATTAGGCCATTCAGCCCATTGAATAGCAGAGCAGACTCAATCATGGCTGATAAGTTTCTCAACCCCATTCTCCCACTTTCTCCCCATAACTCTGATCCCCTTTCACTGAATAATCCCTCACAAAATAAAAGGGTTCTTGAGTGAAGGTGTAATGGAGGATGGCAAGATTATCTTTCAGCAACTAATGAGAGAGACAATAGGAAGTTAAGAACATTTCTGTTGGTGTTCAGTGGAATAGTTAATTTCATTCCGTGTTTTATTTCTTATCTCAGAATACAGTGAAGCTGATTTACATCTGCACCCATGCTACAAGAAAAATATGATCCAGCAACATTCTTCACTGGAGAACCCAGGCTCTTCGACCTCAAACAATGCTTTTTCTCTCCCATTGTCAATGAAGTCCTGCCTCAGAAAAGGACTGTCCATTAAAAATGGTGGGAAACCGAATGAAATTGCCATGCTACAACAACATGTCAGTGACCTTAAGGAACAACTGACCGAATCCGACAAGATCATCCGCAGCCTGCAGTCTCGTATCCGCTCCTTCTCCACAACCAGTGATTATGCCTCCAGCCTAGACCGACCACATAACATTGTCCTGGGTGACATGTTTCAGTCACTGCAGTTTGATGAGCTGTATGATGATGTCTGGCAGTCTGATGGAGGTGACCATTGCCCAGTGATGACGCAGTCCAATACTGAGATTAAGAACCTCATTCACCGTGTGACCACATTAGAATCACAGCTAAGGACTGCCAAAATGACAGGTCCTTCATCTAAAGCTGCTTCCTGGTCAGGGTAAATATACAAATGAATTATTTTGTATAAAAGTTAATCTCTTTTCTCTCCCTTTGCAATTTAATGCTTCTCCTAAATACAACTATATCTGTTAGATATGTTTCATTGAACACAAGCAGTTATCTAGCACTTCAGTCTAGTGGCTGTTCTTCATTATGATCTTGAACTCAGAGTATTTGACAGACAGTTTTACAGATGTTGTCCATTACTGTTGAATCTGGTCTTGTTTTTTTTTGGTCAGTATATTTTCAGCAATGTTTATTTGTTGGTAGTAATTGAGTATGAGACTTGGCTAATTGCAACTTCCTTCACTTGGAAATACTTGCAGCACACTAAAGTTGCAATGGCAGGGTTTGGAGTCATAAAGTCATACAGCGCAGAAACAGACCCTTCGTCCCAAATCATCCATGCTGAATAAGTTTCTTAAACAGAACTGGCCCCATTTGCCTGCATTTGGCCCATATCCGTCTAAATCTTTCCTATCCATGTACCTGTCCTCATGTTTTTTAAATGTTGCAATTGTACTGACCTCTGTCACTTTCTCTGACAACTCTCATTTCATAGATGCACTATGAAAAGGGACCTAAGATCAACTTTTTAAATCTTTCCCCTCTCACCCTAAACCGATGCCCTCTAGTTTTGGACTCCCCTACCCCGGGAAAAAGACTTGACTAATCACTTTATCTATGTCTCTCGTAATTTTATAAACCTCTATAGCATCACCCTGCAGCCTTCTATGCTCCAGACTATCCAGACTCTCCTTTTAACTCAAACCCTCTAGTCTTGTAACATCCTTGTAAACCCTTTCCAGTTTAATAATATCCTTCCTGTAGCAGGGCGACCAGAATTGTACACAATATCCAAATGTGGCCTTACAAATGTCTTGTACAGATTGGCTAACAGCACATACACCAGAGATAATTTATGAATTTGGGCAAAGCTTTGACCATCGTGATTATTCTTTGGGAATTATTGTTTCTGCCCTTCACTATTTTCCATTGATCAAAATCTCAATGATTGGATAAAATCTGTACGCTTTTCTCATCTGTAATGCTGAAACTGAATGTAACAATTATATGTATTCAATTCTTATTTTCTTTCCTTGTTCATCATGATACTATGCTCTGAACTTGGGAAAGAATGACTTCATCACATAGAAATCTCTGGTCGGATGGAGGAGGAGCATATGTGTTACCCAAATTGAATCCTTTCTTTATGTTATGTCTATCTAATCTAATAAATATATTGTTCCAATAGGACAGTAGAAGTCTGGTTTCAAATAATTGCTTTTCTGTGAATATCATTTGAGGTTTCACATGACCTTGGGACTTTGAGTCACTTACATGTTTTAACTTCACTTTCAAGACAATGTAGCTAACTGCTTTTCCCACAACAATATCCCATAAAAGGATGGAGTTGAATGACCAGTTAATGATGTGTGTTGAGTGAGCCATGCTGTTTAGTGTATTAAAGAAATCCTCCTATTATATGAATCTTAGCAGAAGTTCTTTAGTGTCCATCTAAACAGAGATTTTGAATATGTCACATTCAGAATATTTCACTTACAACATTACATCATATTTCCAGTAGTGTACTGAATTTCCATCCAGATTGATGTGCCTAAGCTTTTAAATGTGCTTAGTCACTACCATAAAAGAATCCATTGCGCTATATTTACCTTATTTTCTTTTGCATCTGTTTTGCTATTTATTCCTATTTGAATTATCCTATTTTACATTCCAGGAAATATGACTGCTTAATCCAAGCCCAAGCACGGGAGCTGTCTCACCTCCGTCAGAAAATGCGTGAAGGCAGGGGCATATGCCACATTCTGAAGCAACATCTGGGAGATACCACCAAGTCCTTTGAGGAGTTGCTCAGATCAAATGATATTGATTATTATATGGGACAGAGCTTTCGAGATCAGCTAGCACAGGGCAGCCAATTGGCAGAGAGAATCACTCTCAAACTGGCTGGTCGTAAGTTGCTTTTACCTTCTCTTGAATTGCTGGTTTTTTTACACCATTGTACAGTACAGGGCTTTATAATGGTCATACTTATTTCTATCGGCAAATGGGTTAGGACACTCCCAATGGCTGAATGAATAAGTGCATTGCATAGTCTAGCCAGTGAGCCATATAACTTCTGTCTCTGCACTGTGCAGCAGTAGCTAATCTTAATCAACTTGGCAATAGAGAAAAAAGTTGTATTTGTGTAGTATCTTTCATGATCTTGGTGTTTCATGGCATTTCACAACCAATTAAATACACATGTGGTGTAATCACAGTAATGTAAATAAAGTGGCATTGTCTCACAATCAATAATGTGGTAAAACAATCATATGATTCATTTTGCAGACTGAAGGATAAATACTGGCCATGATTCGAGGAGAATTTTCTTGCTCTTGGGATTTTTCATGTACACGGAGAGGGGAGCAGTTTCTTCGAATGGCACCATCATTTCTCTTATATTGAAAGATCAGCCTAGATTATGTAAACTCTCTGGAGTGGTTCTTGAACCCATGACCTGGTGATTCATAACTAGCGTGCTATGACTGAGCCAAGGACGTCACACATTATTTGTTTGTGAGGATATTGGCATAGTTGAGTGTTCCAGCGTTTGCCTTGGAAAAAGTGGTGGTGAGCTGCTGCTTTGAACTGCTGTAGCCCTCCGAGTATAGCTACACCCACAGTGCTGTTAGATGAGTTTCAACACTTTGATTCTGTGACAGTGAAGGAACAGTGACTATAGTTTTAGGTCAGGCTGACTTGCAGCTTACAGGGGAACTCTGAGACGGTGATGTTGCCATGTATTTACTGCCCTGTCCTTCCAGGTCAGAGTGATTATAAATTTGTATGGTGCTATCAAAGGAGCTATGGGAGTGGCTGATGATGCACACTGTTTTGATGGTGAAGGGAATGAATGTTGAAGGTAATGGATTGGGTTCTGGTGAAGCAAGCTGGTTTTTCTGGATAGTGTCAGACTTCTTGAGCTTGGTTGGAGAATTGCACATGTTCAGGCATGTGATAGCAGTGCTATTGAATATCAAAGTGAAATGGTTAGATTCTCGCTTGTTGGGGGTGGTCATTGTCTGGCAGTTACATCATACAGATGTTATTTGCCATTTATCAACCCTAGATGTCATAGTCTGTAGGTCTTGCTGCATATGGACTTGGATTTCTTCAGTATCCAAGGAGTGACAAATGATGCTGAACATGATGCAAACATTGCCACTTCTGATCTTGTGTTAAAGGTGAGATCATTAATGAAACAGCTAAAGATGGTTTTGCCTCAGCACTAGCTTAGAAACTCCTGCAGTGAAGTCCTAGGACTGAGAAGATTGACCTCCAACAACTCCAACTATCCTTCTTTGTGCTAAGTATGACTCAAATGAACAAAACATTTTCTCCTCGATTCCCATTAACTCCAGTTTTGCTGGGGCTCCTTGATGCCATACTCTGTCAAAGCTTGACACTCTCAGCTCACTGGTGGAGTTTTACTCTTTTCTGTATGTTCGCACTGTCACTGTAATGAGATCAGGAAGCAAGTCATTTTAGTGGAACCCACACAATGTCAGTGAGCAGATTACTACTCAGTGAGAGTTTGATAGCATTGTCGACAAATCTTTACAATGCTTTGATTGAGAGGAGACTGACAGGGGCAGTATTTGCCATATTAAATGTACCTTGCATTGTGTATACCCAGGTGATGGCCTGCACTGGAACTGTACAGAACTTTTTGCTTTTCTAGAACAGCTAGTTCTGTAACACAAATCCTCAGTACTATAGCCAGAATGTTGTCAGGGCCCATAGCCTTTACAGTGTCCAGTGTCTTCAGCTGATTTTTTGATATCAAATGTAATGAATCAAATTAGTTGAAGACAGATTATCTGCAATACTGGGAACCTCACCAGGAAACCAGATAGAACATCCTTTTGACATGTCTGGCTTAGAGACATGCAAAGATACAGAAAGGATATTTAATTTCCTTTGTCCCGAATTGAAGAATTTCTATTGGTCTTTCAATTTGTAGCTGTTTGTCATGCTGGATTTGGAAATGTGGCATAGCTGGTAATTGAAAACTATTTAATTCACCTCCCTGATGTTGCACTGAGGTGATTTTTTTTGTGCTTTTTCAGGAGACCCTTTTGATAAAGGAGACCAAGAGCTGCTTGTTGTCAGGTAAGACATTACTAAACTGCTCATTCTCAGTGAAATTTCAAGTCAGTGTTTTAAACAAGTTCCATCAGTTATTTAATGGGTAATTTAGTGTGATATCAGTGGGCTGCAACTGTGATACCAGGTACAACTTTGTCTGAAATTCTTATTACTTTCACAAAGTTAACCCAATAAGTTACTGTTTCTGAATTTTGAGAGGAAAGAAGCTACTATGTGGCCAAGCTCTGTTTTCCATGCTAATTCAATCACTATATTTGTAGGAAATTGTTTGATGCTCAGAATATCGTATGAACTGAATTATCTTAGTACCAATGTAATGTGTTCCAAGTTCTGCTGATAGTGACTGGTCATTTGACTGCAATTGCAAAACATTTGAGGGAATGTTTTGAGTGTATATCAACGTGGTATACTCAGTCCTTCAAATTTGTCGGATTCAGCTGTACAGAATGGCTGCCCTGTAATTGTTGATTTATCGATGTACACCCAGTGCACCTAACCGCTTGGAACTTTGGGGCCAATATAAATGGTTGACCCTTATAGAAAGTGTTAAAACATTTGAAGGTTCACTCAATTTTTAGATGATATGAATGAAGTGCATGCAATTGTGTGGATTTTCAGCCCATACATGATAAGGAGACTGTCAGGAAGTTTGTTTTTTTAAAACTTAAGATCTATGATAGAGGAGGAAAAATGTGTATGGTAATCAGAAACAAGTGAGTGGCTTAATGATTGTTGCTGAAATTGATAATTGGTTGGAAGTGTATTACTGTCATTCTATGCTGAAAGTTAACTGATCATCATGTTGGTTCAGATCTCCTGATTGCTTCCAATACGCAAGCAGTCAATTTATAATAAAAATGAAAATCATCCTGAGAGACTGTGGCAGACCTAGAGAAGCCAGATGTACCTGAGATGCACAAGACAATATGAGAAAAAGACCACTAAGAGAAGAAACAAATTGATGTAGAAATAAGTGAAACCAAATAAGAAATAACTATTGCACTAAAAGTCAAAAAGAGCAAACACAAAGGAACACTATTTTCTGTTTCCTTTCTCTCACCTTTCTTGACTGATATTGTTGCTATCTTCCAATCCATTGTTGTTCTGAATCTAAGGAATCTTTGGAAAATTGCAACTAGGGCATCCAATAGCTCTGCAGTTACCTCTTCTAGAACATAAGTCTAAAGTTTGTGAAGTCCTGGAGACTTTCTGTTTATTGTCTTTGTAATTTCTCCAGTGCCTGTTTACTGATTGTTTTAAATTCCTCATCTCATTAACCTTGTGGTTACCCTGCACTTATGTTATTTTATATGTGTCTTGTGCCTTCCAAGTATTTTCCTGACTGCAAAATCAGTTCCAATGCAGTATGAATTGTTTTTATGCATATGCCCAATGGTAAATTAATCATACTTGACTTGGGCAAGGGAGTAGGTGCTGTGTTATCAGCAGATAGCATAACATCATTATAAATTCTCACTCCAATCAGTTAAAGTTACAGTATACAGTGACAGTATATTAAAATACAGTATAACTAGCACATTAGGAAAGTATTACTGGGTACAACAACATCAGAGAAAACAGTGTCACTAGGTTACGGTATCTTTGGGTTACGGTGCCAACTGGTTATATGATTATCATGGTGCCATAAGGGCACTGTGCCACTAGGATATAACTTCAACAGACGACTGTCATCAGAATACGTGTTACCAGGAAAAAGTAAATGAGGCTGTAGTTTCATCATTGCACAGAACCATCACCCGTATAAAATATAAATTGAGTCTATCTAAAGCACCAATGCATCCTGCAGTCCAGCAGATCTGAAGTCTCCTGCTGGCAAGGTTGCTGACCCAAATTGGTTACATCCTGAAACCACCATGCTGCCTTGGATGATAAACTGATATTCAAAATTTACACCAACTTAGAATCATAGTATCATAGAACCCTTCAGTGTTGAAGCAGGCCATTCAGCCCATCAAGTTTGCATCAACCCTCAGAAGAGCATCACACCCGGATCCATACCCCTGATCCTATCATCATAAGTCTGCATTTACCATGGTGAATCTACACATCCCCAAACACTATTGGTAATTTAGCGTTCCACCTTACCTGCACATCTTTGAATTTTTCTTATCAGAAATCCAGAGCCCTTTACAGAACAAGGTAAGAGCAGAGTGGCAATCTGACTTACACTTCTTGGGAAAATTTAGCCCAGTATTTTTTCAGATGCTGTTAAAAGATATCACCATTGTGGAGGCTTTTGTTTAGAAGATTAGAAGATCATTTGGCAGGTGTATTTTTAGTTTGGTTTGTTATGAAAGTAGCTGAACATTATCAGTTTATTCTACAAATGCTGCTGAGTATTTTCAATGTTTTCTGTTTTTGTTACCTGCATTACGATACCATTGCACACAAGGCCCATGACACTTACCTTCCTCATTTGTATTATTACAAAGCATATTTGAAAAAAATATTCTCTCTCTGTCATCTTTCCTACTAATAATCTGAGAGCTTTTAGATAATGGTTACACCACAAAACTGATTTTCTCACAGAAGGAAGAATTCCTTCAGTCTCAAACTCTGAGAGTGCCTTTTATCATGTTATTTGAAACTACATAAACAGGGAATCTTTGCATTTTAATTAATGCATAGCAACCATAGACAATCTTCATCTTTTCAATTTCAGTTATAACCTGTACTATTGCCCTTGAATTTCCAGCTAGGTTTCTCAAATGAAAGTGAAGGCTTCTTTGCGCAGATTGTGTCTGTTTACTTATAGCAGAAAAGTAGCTGTATATGGGCATATAGTATGAACAATTTTTAAAAAGTCACTTTGGTGTAAGAGTCGATAAAACCATCTGGAAAATTCTACAAAGTCCAATGGAAATCTGTTGGTTATTGCAAGCATACATGCAGTTATGAATTTCTCTTTGAAAATTTAGAGGACAGTTGAGAAATTTATTTTCTTTTGGGTGACACTTGACCTGGGTGTGTGATGGATTGAATCTTCATTGGAGCCAGCTCAACTGTTACAACAATGTGATGAGCAGAAGAGATGGTTGGCAAAAGTATTGACTTTTGCTGCCAAATGTGTGGACAGGCCAGCTGGCCATTGTGGTCTGTTTCCAAGCCATATAAACGAGCTTGAGGAAGAGATTTATGCCAATTTCTGCCTCCATATTAGAGATAAGAGCACAAAGGTTTCTGTTATTTGTTTCATGTGAAGGTCTTTCATGTTTCACCAAAGTCCACTGACTTCCTTAGGCTATGTGCCAACCAATTCAGAGAGATTCAGTGGCTCTCTACCATGCCTCCATCAGCACTGCTGAGAGTTTCCAAGACACTCCAGAGAAATTTATACGTGGTCGACGCAAATAGGCAGAACAGCAGACCAAACCGCTATGGATACACTTGATGTATTTAATGCAGATAGGTACATCACATGTTTTTGTTGCAAATCTTATACATCTCCATTACTCAGTTCACTCTTCCTTGAAGTGTAGTCCCATGGCGGTGGCCACTTTGCATGCAAGTAGCCATTTATCATATGTGACCCAAAGTCAGTCATGATAGGGACATTACAGGTGAATTTGGTTTTGTTCTTGCATGATGTATGATTTAGGGTTACAGGATAGCAATCAAAGGAATAGGTATTTTTGCTTTTTTCAGGCCAGAAGTGGTGACAATTGTCAAACATCCAATCGCTGCTGAAACTAATATAGGGTAAATTAACAGAGGTCAGGAACTGAGACTTGCAACATTCTTTGATTAAATAGCTTTATACACAGTACATTTACCAGTTAATCTACATTTAAATTGTTTTCAATGTGTTTGTGGTTTAATTTTAGATGCACAGCATTGTGGAACTGCACAAATTAGTTGATGAAATTCCCAGATTTGATTCACAATCAGTGTTCCGTTAACTGATTTCAGCCAGCTGGCAGTGGAAACAGTGCCCTGGATTTTAACAATGCCTCTGTGTATTGAGCTGGGAGGTTGTAAAATTAGGTGGAAAGAAAGGAGATGCTATACTCGTTATATTCCAAAATGCTACACTGAGCAAGCTGCTGTCCCAGCAGTGTCTACTGTGGCTTGGTGACAATGCAGGGACTGAAGAGGCAACAGTTCTTGGGGACAGGATCTCATCCTTTAAACAGACAGAGGTTTAATGTCTGGTAATAAAACTCATTTGGGGCTCTCAGAAACATTCAATATGTCAATGCCTCCAACTTCAGGTTCATGGACAAAACCACTGCTGCTGTGTAAAATGCAGGCCATTATACAGGGCCGCTGTATCATTGGGCTAGGAAGAGAATTGTATTGAGTTTGAAAATGGCCAATGATATGAAATGATATTATTAAACCAGCAGCGCTTATAAAACTGCTTCATGTTCCGCCAGCTTGGTTTGTACTGTGAACACTAATTCCAGCTGGACATGGACAATTACTTTGGGAGCCTGTTATGATTAGAGGGAATTGATGAATTGAAGTAGATTGTAAGCAACATCTTATCTTCTTCCACAGCTCTAACTGTCAGCATTGTGCCATCAGTAGCACTTGCCTTACAGCATTTTGTAATCTGGTGTGGTGAGTCTGTGTTGAAGTAGTCAGCGGCTTCACTAACTATGCTGCAGAGAGTTGAAGGGATAGTTCACATGCTTATGGGCAAGTTCTGAGATGAACAAACATTGCCTTCACTCTTTCACTGCTGGATCTCAGCAATAACTTTCAAATGAGTTGCATTCCATAACAGGAATGGTCGTGAAATACCAATAAAAATCGTGTTTTTGGTTATTTCTACACCTGAATGTGTTTAGGAGGAGTTGATTAGATTAGATTAGATTAGATTACTTACAGTGTGGAAACAGGCCCTTCGGCCCAACAAGTCCACACCGACCCTCCGAACAGCAAGCAAGCCTGAAGGGATGCAAGGTGGGTTCAAGTATTGACTGGCGGTGCAAAACTCAGGTGGGTTTGTGAGTAACTTGTTGAGTCATGAGACTGATGGTCGTTACTTTCTGATGCATAGTTTCATGGTTCTGGCTAAACTTCCTGCAAATAGCCATTTTTGTCAGAGGAGTGAAGGTTGGGTCCAAAGGGGGGGGAAAAAACCTGCAGGCCTAGTTGATCTTTTCATCCCACAATGTGAAGCACATTATTTTCTCATTATGACATTGACTTGTTTCAGTACTATTGAATATATTCATTCAATAATTACATTGTATTCTTATATTTGTAAAGTGAATAGTGAGACCTGTAGGCATGCTTGACTAATTCCCAAACTGGGATTCACACTTTGGAACATAATTTTGTTGACTCATGACAATGAGCTTTGTGGCTGATGTGCAGTTGTGCTTGAAAAATTGGTGAGTGGACATTAAGGAATGGGAACAGATCCTTAACAACTTCTTGCCACAAGCCAAGACTGCTGGATTGAGATTGCACAGGCAAGCAGTTGAGATTGTAAGCATCTAATGGACCATGATTTTGTAGATGTTACCATTTTCCATGGGGGACACAAGTTTCAGATGATATTAATAGCTTGCCTACTGTAAGGAGGCAAGAGCACAGGGCAGGTGATTGTTCGCTGAAACTAGTAGCCATTGAATCCTCTTGTGTTTACAGGCAGACAGCCTCAGGTCAGATAATTAAAGGCTTTGGAACTTTAGCTTCAGATTCAAGGCTGTGGCAGGAATTTTTTCAGATGCAGGGGGTTGAATGTGGCTGTCAGTTCTCCCTTGGAGCAGCCAAGCAAGTTTGTAAACAGGAGGGAAGGTCTACTTCTGTTCATATGTTCAAATTGTCTCTTTTTGCACAAAGCTTCCCCCAATTGTAAGCAAGATTCCTGGGAAGTGACCATGACTTTAACATCCTGAGACAATCCTACAGGCCTGAACACTTGACTCCTCCAAACATCACCTTGATGTATCCAGAGTGACAAGACATATCGACTAAATATCCTGTGGCCTTGACATGAATATATTAAAATCTCTGCTTTCCCCATTGGCTTGTATTCAGTACCTGCTGTTTGAATGTCTCTACATATGGTCTTGGCCATCAGAAACAGAAATCACTGAAAAAATTTAGCAGATTTGGCATATTAAGCCCTGAGGGCTGCAGGCTCCCCAAGCCCATGCCAGCATATAGGCTGCTACCACAACCAAACCACTATCAGCTACTAATAGTTCCTATTTGCAACTATTGATTTCCTAAGCTGACTATTACCCATTCTTTTCTCCAAATGATGATCTCTCTCTATCTCCACTATTGTTTACTCCTCCCCATGTCCCCCTACCCCATTTTCAGCATACATACATACCTTTTCCTAGCGACAATCAATTCTGAAGAAAGGTCACTGTACATGAAATATTAATTCTGCTTTCTTTCGACAGAAACTGCAGGACTCCAGCAATTTCTCTTTATGTTTCTGATTTCCAGCATCTGCCGTGTGTGTGTGTGTGTATTAGATGGATAGTCATGGCCTACTGGTGTAGAAAAGCCTTCAGAGAATAAAGAAAAATTTCAGCAGCTTTTGGTAGCTACAGATTTGACAGTGACTCTTTCTTTCTCTATTTATCTTTCTCTATCTGGTATAACATTAGATTTTATCCATACTAATTTACATTTCCTTCTTATCCTCCTGCACTACTAGTTTTACAATTGGGTAATCCTGCTAAGATACATCATTTATTACTCCATAAATATGTGAATGGGGAAAAAAACAGATAGACAAATGTAAGCCTCTTACAATCAGCAACCAAGGCAATTATAATGAGGAACAAAGAAATGGCAAAAGACTTGAAGGCACCAGGCAAAGTGTAATTGAATACTCCTCACTTGCCTAGATGAGTACAGTTGCAAAAACACTTAAAGCTGGGGCAAAATAGCCTGCTTGATTGGAATCCTATCTGCCATCTTAAACATTTGGTGTCTGTACTACTGGTGCCCAGCAACAGTACTGCATGCTATCTGCAAGATGCAGTCCAATAACTTGATAGCCCAACAAAGATAGCAAACCTATGAGAATACCACAACTTACTAGTTTCACTCCAATGCACACACCACCCTGTCTTAAAATGATACTGTTCCTTCAGTGTCACTGTCAGAATCATGGAATTTCCTCCCAAACATCACTTTGGGTTTACTTAAATCTAATGCAGCGCAGTGGTTCACACAGGCAGTGGGGCAGCATGTTCAATGAATGATAAAATATCCACTGTAACAGTTTCCTAGATGTGGCCAAAAAATTTAAATAGTTGAAATGTTGATCAACTTAAGGATTAGTTCACAATCTGTCATCAATATATCAGCATATAGAGACATTTTCTTTCAAGAAGCCTAAATTTGCTTATTTAACTACTAATTCTAAGAAATAGAAGATAACTGTTGTTAAATTTGCCCACTTTAATGATCAAATAGGGAATTCACAATTGAATTGAATAATAAACTAGTCAAGGAAAATGGGTATTAAAATAAGGACATTAATTGATGAACTGACCAACAGCAAATCTGTAAAGGTGTAAGAACATCTGAAATAAGAGCAGGAGTAAGCATTCAACCAGCAGTACCATTTAATAAGACAATCACTGATCTATCTCAGCACTGTCTTGTATAATACCCTACCCCCGATGTTTTAATATATCTATCAATCACTTTTTAACACCAACCAAAGGGAGCGCACAGTGCTGGATCTAATTCTGGTGAACAAAAGGATACAAGATTGAGAGGGGATGAGCAGGGTGGATTGGAAGCAGCTATTTTGAAGGGTCAGTAACAAGGGGGCATAATATTAAGGTGAGAGGCAGGACATTTATAGGAGATTTGTGGAAAAGTATTTTCACCCAGATGGTGGTGGGAATCTGTAATGTCCACCTGGAAGGGTAATAAAGGTGAGAAACTTTACAACTTTAAAATGTACATGGATGATCACTTGAAATGACTTAGTGTTAAAGGCTATGGTAAAACAAAAAACTGCAGTTGCTGGGGATCTGAAACACAAACAAAAATTGTTGGAGAAACTCAGCAGGTCTGGCAGCATCTGTGGGAAGAAAGTAGAGTTAATGTTTCGAGTGTACACGACTCTTCATCAGAACGTCACCAGACTCAAAATGCTAACTCTGCTTTCTTCACACAAATACTGCCAGATCTGCTGAGTTGCTTCAGAGCCTCTATCTTTGATATGTGCTGGAAAGTTCTCCACAGGCTTGAAGGGCTCTTCTGTGCTGTGTGACTCTGAGACAGTCTTGAACCTACTCAACAATGAGTGTTCTCAGCACCCCCCCATCATAGAGTTACAAAAATTCATCAGCATCCGCATAAAGCAATTCCTCCTTGTCTGGGTTTTAAATAACCTTCTCTGTATTGTGACACTGCATTCCTTGGTTCTTCAGATGTAAATAAGATTTCAGGGTTGCCAACTGCTCCATAATGAAAGAGCCCAACACCATCTTGTTTAGAAAATAAACATAAGGTGATGAGGTCGATTTCTCCAAGATATAAACTAATGGTTAATATCGTTTGCCAGTTAGTTGTATTTGTTATTTAAATGTACCAATCTTGAAAGACTTTTAATCTTTCAAAAATTCTATTTTGAAGCATGGAAATTACTAGTTCCTTCCTTTCTCAAGCTTATTATAGAGTAGTAAAGAGCAGTTGCATTGTGGGCCAGCCCCATAACACTTATGAAGGAGTGGCTCTGTTTCCTTAAAACTACCATTACATTTGGAGAAAGCAAAAACAGGACTCTCAAACTAGAAGTGGGTTTTCTTCATCATCTTGTCTGCCCCTTCGAGAACATGTCCAATTTTTATTCCATTATATTAACCAGGACAACAATGTAGCAAATCAATAGGACCATATGGATTCATGCTGCTTTTTCAGTTTGTACGTATAATCACACACAGCTTTACTAACATTCTGCTACTGAACATCCAGAGTATGTAAAGAAATATTTGTATCAGTGCTAGATTTTGTGAAAATTACTGTGATGTATTCATGCTTAAACATTCTTTCCTTACTGAGCTATTCAAGGAAGGGAGTTGTATGAACAGATGGTTTAACCTTGCATGCCACTTGCTACTAAGAGTTGTAGGAGCAGAAGGTGAAGAGAATAATAGCCAGGTGGATTTCTCTACCAGAGTAGCCATAGAAAAAATAATGATCAAAAAGGGGACGAAGTAGTCTGCCATATACTGAAACTCATACATACTTTGCTTTTTTGTGCACTGTTGTAACTTGCTACACCCTAAACCTTGCACACACCTATCATTTGGTAAGCTTTATACATGGAACTTTTTGCAAAGATTACTAAGTTTGCACTGGATGCAGAACAACATGGATGAGACCATCAGGATGACCATCACTGAGCACTCCTCAGTGATAGCTGCAGGATTTGTCAAAAGTCAGTTTTTCGATTTGTTTACTCAAACTGCTTTTGTCACCACTACCCTACCCCCTCCTCCCCCATACTGGCAGACAAATGACAAAACCTTTAATTTAGTACCTATCCCACAATAGATTACACAATCTTGTAAACATTAATCATCTGAATGACCAAAACAATTGCATTATTTCCTGTATGACCATGAATGAGAAAATCCTATTCAAGCCAAAGAACTCAAAAGTGAACAGAAGCCTGTAATTTCTTACATCGTGCTTCTGGATGTCAGAGTGCACCATTCTTTGTCTGATAGCAATCTTCCTTCAAAATCAGGAGGTTGTTTGTTTTGGATCCACTCCAGACTTGAGCACATAATTTAGGCTGATACTTCAGTGCAGTGCTAAGGGAGTGCTGCATTGTCAGTGTTGCTATGCTTCAGGTTAAACCAAAACCAAAGAGTCATAGAGATGCACGGCACAGAAACAGACCCTTCCATGTAATTCACCAATGCAAACCAGATATCCTAAATTGATCTAGTCACAATTGTCAGCATTTGGCTCATATCCCTCTTAAACCCTTCCTATTCATGAAAACATCCAGATGCCTTTTAAATGTTATACGTCATCCCTCTCAAGTTACTATGAAAGATCCTATGGCTCTTTTCAAACAAATACCCCACTGTGCTCATGGATTATGTGGAGCTGCTCTTCTCCATGTTCCTTTGTATTAGCAGAGGGCTACCTGGCAGGCCCATTAAAGCATCAGTGTCTTAGTTTGAATGTCAATTCAAGATCCCTGAAGAAGGGCTTATGCCTGAAACGTCGAATTTCCTGTTCCTTGGATGCTGCCTGACCTGCTGCGCTTTTCCAGCAACACATTTTCAGCTCTGATCTCCAGCATCTGCAGACCTCGCTTTCTCCTTGAATGTCAATTCAGCCTTGGCCTGTAATCAAAGTGTACAAGGGGCTCTTGTGGTACAGTGATAGTGCCCATACCTGAGAGCCAGGAGGCCTGGGTTCAACTTCCAGAGAATTGTCATAACATCTTTGAACAGGTTGATCAAATAATAAGTAATCCCTCATTTTGCCTACCCATTCAACCTATCAATATTTTTGTAATTTTATGCTTCATTTACACTGCTACAATATTGTCTATATCTATTTCATTCTCAAACTCTGTGCTATAATCTAAGTAGTTAACAAATTAGATGATTAGTTGAGGTCCAATCACAGACCCATGTGAGACAGCATTAGATACAGCCTGCCAATTAAATTACTTACCCATTATCCTTGATCTGATTCCTACTTCTCAGCCAATTGCCTGAAAAAAGTCAAAATTTTACCTTTTAGTTTACCTGAGCTTCAACTTTAGTTAATTTCTTATGAGGCAATTTATCTACGATCTTCAAAACGTTGTTGTGGTTCTGTTCGCCGAGCTGGGAGTTTTTGTTGCAAACGTTTCGTACCCTTTCTAGGTGACATCTTCAGTGCTTGGAAGCCTCCTGTGAAGCGCTTCTGTGCTGATTCTTCCGGCATTTGTACTGGTTTGAATCTGCCGCTTCCAGTTGTCAGTTGCCATCTGTTGCAGTGGTCGGTATATAGGGTCTAGTTCGATGTGTCTGTTGATAGAATTTGTGGATGAGTGCCATGCCTCTAGGAATTCCCTGGCTGTTCTCTGTTTGGCCTGCCCTATAATAGTGGTGTTGTCCCAATCGAATTCATGTTGTTTGTCATCTGAGTGTATGGCTACTAGGGATAGCTGGTCGTGTCGTTTTGTGGCTAGTTGGACAAAGGACCCGATACCCAGCAGGAGCAAAACCAACGTAGTGTACAAAATCCCATGCAAGGACTGCACAAAACACTACATAGGACAAACAGGAAGACAGCTAACAACCCGCATCCATGAACACCAACTAGCCATGAAACGACACGACCAGCTATCCTTAGTAGCCATACACTTAGATGACAAACAACACGAATTCATTTGGGACAACACCACTATTATAGGGCAGGCCAAACAGAGAACAGCCAGGGAATTCCTAGAGTCATGGCACTCATCCACAAATTCTATCAACAGACACATCGAACTAGACCCTATATACCGACCACTGCAGCGGACAGCAACTGACAACCGGAAGCGGCAGATTCAAACCAGTATAAATGCCAGAGGAATCAGCACAGAAGCGCTTCACAGGAGGCTCCCAAGTACTGAAGATGTCACCTAGAAAGGGGATGAAACGTTTGCAACAAAAACTCCCAGCTCGGCGAACAGAACCACAACAACGAGCACCCGAGCTACAAATCTTCTCACAAACTTTGATCTTCAAAATGTCTATGCAATTAACTTCCATAGATATCCCTCTGTCCACTACATTAAACACATCTTCAAAAAATTTACAAAATCACAAAAGTGTTATGGAGCAGGAAGTGGCCATTTGGTCCGTTGTGCTTGCAATGGCTCAATAAATAAGCATCATTATTACCTAGTGCCAATCTCCTGCTTTTCTCCCCCCATACTCTTGCACATTTCTTATCCAAATATCCTCTTGATTGAATTGTTCAATCATTCTTGACTTATCTAATATAAATCCATGCTATTTAATGTCACACCAGCTGAAAGTTTTCAAGGTGTTTAGATGTTTATTAATCTTTAATTGTAGTTTCTGCTAATTTCCCAATGACTGACTGACATTAGGCTAGCTGATGTAAATAATAAAACAAAGAACTGCAGATGTTGGAGGTCTGAAACAAAAACATAAATTCTTGGTGAACCCCAGTAGGTCTGGCAGTATCTGTGCGGAGAAAGCAGAGTTAATGTTCAGAGTCTGATGAAGAGTTTTGCAGCAATTTCTGTTTTTCTAACTGATTTATAGTTTCAGTTTTTGCTGTCTTGCCTTTTTAAAAATAACAGTCCAATGTTATTTGAACATTTCCCAAGTGAAGAGAATTTTGGAAAATTTCAGGTTGGACATCTGAAATGTTCTTGCCTCCTTTCTTTAAAAACCTGCTGGGAAGAAAATCTGGTTTTTCAACTTTAGAATCCATTGCCATTATTTCCTTCTTCACTGTTAATTTGCTTATATCAATGTGAACGAGTTTTTGTTCCTGATTCATTAGTAGTTTTCTAAAGATATCTTCCACTAATGATAATAGCACAAAGCAATTATTTCATTCCAATCACCTCAATGTTCTGAAATTGTCCCTATTAAATTTATCATCACCTTGCCTGATGCAGCAACTTTCAGTCATTTGCTTATTTAAAGGCTATAACCCTAATTTCCAAACTACCCACTATCCCAACAAATCTACTCATGTTACATGCAAGTTGTGATACTGAATTACCTGTGGATACTTAAATTAATTGTGCCAGCAATGGCAGGTTAAATCCTGGACCCTAGAATAAAAGGGCCTCCAACATGACATTCAGAGTCATAGTGATTAAAAATAGCATCTCCCTCAAACTGTACCTCAAATCACAGCTGTTGAAAGGAATTTCTGCAACTTTACTGGATCAGATTCCTGCAAGCCTGTATTATATTTATTTTGGAGGCTCAATCAGATTTTCAGCTGTAGATATTCAGTCATTGAGTGTATTTAAGATAGGCGTTAATGGGTTTTTGGATACGAAGGGAATTGAAGATTAAGGAACTAATCCAGGAATGTTATGTTGAGATAGATGATTGTTTTATTGAATAGCAGTACAGATCCAATTTCTTGTGACCAATGTAAGAAGCTTTTGCATCATGTGCTTAATTGTTTTACAATGGTAATCAGCAGAATCATCAGTTTGTTTTCAGAAAATCTTGGGAAAAGGGTGATAATGCGATTGAGTATATTGTGTCAAACTTCTATAAGTATGTGGAGGGGTTAGTTTTCTTTCTGTGGTGGATCGCTGACTGACACATTGATACAAAATTGCTTTCACGTGATTTTAACTTATTTTCAATGGGCTAATGTCCATACTAAAATAACACACACTATATTAGTCAATGTAATACCAGAGTGATTGAAACCTCTTGGATCTATTTGGTGTGTGAGATCTGACACTGCTCACAATCTGCACTGGCTACAAGTCAGATTGCCTGTATCAGAAAAACAACATGAATATTTAAACGTTGCAATCAAAGCTCTCATTCTTTGAGCACAAATGCCATGCCCCACTTCTCCATAATGGTTTACCATAAATGTGAGCACTGACAGTCGCCTTTCTCTCTGGCCATGGGTTAGAAGTGTTGCAGTATCTGCATCCTGAAAATGCAGCAAAATCAAATTACTAACATTGCTGAACAACAATGACAATCCCTGCATATACTTGTGGAGGATTTGTAAAATAAATGCACTTTATTAATATCAGCCTTTTCCAAGGTTCTCTTTATACTAAATATGCACCTGTCAAGTTTAACGACTATCACTGTAAAGCAAGAAATTGGAGTATGCAAGATCTTGTTGCATTGACCATAGAATCAGAAGTTGTCCATTCATCACTTTGTGAGGACATTCTTCAGCATAGGTATTGCACTTGCTGGACATATCTTGTAGATTCTGGTTTGATGCTTGGCTGGCATTAAGCCTTTGAAGATTTAGCACTACCATTGTAACCACTTCAAATCTTATTTATTATAACTTCAGGTGAAATTTGCCTGACTCTATTCATCCTGTTTTGGTTTTGTTTTGGAGAAATTATTCGCAAATAAACAATAGCATACCAACAAACTATTGATCAATCTGCAACAGAACGCTGAATGCCCAGTTTAAAAAATAATAAAAATAGTAAAATGTTAGGATTGTTGAAATACTTTTCATTGTGAACAGGACTAGGCCATTTTGTCCCAGCATCTGGCCTGTCATTCAGTGAGATTGTGGCAGTACTACTCTACATATCTATCCTTGCTTAAATCTTTTGACATAGAATCATAGAGAATAGAGGCAGGAGTAGGTCATTTGGCTCTGCAAGGCTACTCCACCATTCAATATTACTATGTCTGGTCATCACATTCATTCTCTGTCTCCAGTACTGCCATACCAGGAATTGGTCTTGTTAATCTCCTTGAAATCACTCCATAGCCAGAAGATATTCCCACTGGTAAGGAGACCAAAACTGCACACAATTCTCCAGGTGTAGTCTTACAAAGACCCTGTACAATTGCAGCAAGACTTCCTTGGTCCTGTGCTCTAATCTCTTGCTCCTTCACTGCCTGCTGAACCCGCATGCTTACTTTCAGCAAAGCACAAGGGCACCCAGCTCTAATTGCACTTCCATCTTTCCCAATCTATCGCCATTCGTATAATCATTTTGTTGCCGAAGTGGATAGTGTCACATTCATCCACATCATACATAATCTGCCATGCATTTTCCCACTCATTCAATTTGTCCAAATCACACTGAAGCCTCTGCATCCTCCTCAGAGCTCATCCTCCCAACCAGCTTTGTTTTGCCTGCAAACTTGGAAATGCTTTCTTGATCTGTTGCAGTCCATTTTGTGTATGAACCCCCATAATGCTGTTGAGGAGGAAGTTCTAGTATTTTGACCCAGCGTTGAGGGAGTGGTGATTTATTTCCAAAACTAGATGGTATGCGGATTGTATAGGGAAACTTGCACATATCTGCTGCCCTTGTCCGTCTAGATGGTAGTAGCTGTGTGTTTGGAAGGTGCTATCATGAGAAGCCAGAGTGAATTTCTGCACTGCATTTTGTTGATGGTACTCACTGCTGCAACTGTGTATCCGTGATGAAGCGTATGAATGTTAAAGGGTGCCAGTCAAGCAAGTTGCTTGAGTATTGTTGGAGCTACATTTATCCAGGCAAATTGGGAGAATGCCATCACACTCCTGACTTGTAGATGTTCAACTAATTTTAGGAAGTAAGGAGGTGATTTATTCATTGCAGCATTCCTAGCCTCTGATCTGCTTTTGTAGCCACAGCATATATATGACAAGTTCAGTTCGATTTCTGGTCAATGGGATCTCCCAGGATATTGATAGCGAAGGATTCAGCAATGGTAATGCTTTCAAATGTAATTGGGCAATGGTTACATTCTCTCGTTGGATATGATTATTGCCTGGTACTTTATAATGTGATGCAACTTGCCACTTATCAGCCCAACTTAGACATTGACCAGGATTTGCTGCATTTGAACATGGACTGCTTCAGTGTCTGTCAAGTCTTAGCTGTTGCTGAACATTGTGCAATCATCAGCAATCTTCCCCATTTCTGACCTTTGTGGTAGAGGAAAGGTCAGTGATGAAGTCGCTCGATAGTTGGACCAAGGAACTTTCAACAACCTTGACCATGTTCCTGTGTGCTGGATATGACTCCAAACAGTGGAGTGTTTTCTGATTCCACTTTTTGTAGGGCTTCTCAATGCCACATTCAATCAAATGCTGCCTCAATGTCAAGGCTGGTCACTATCACTTCGCCTCTGGAATTTGGCTCCTTAATCCATGTTTGAACCAAGGTTGTAATGAGGTTAGGAGGTGAGTGGTCTTAGTAGTATCCAAACTGCATATCACTGCAGATTATTGCTATGCAAGTCCGGTTTGATAGCTTTATTGATGACTCCTTCCGTCAGCTCACTGGTGATTGAGAATAGACTGATAGGGCGGTAATTGGCTGGTTTGAATTAGTCTTGCCTTCTGTGTACAGGACATACAGTATCTGGGCAATTTTCCACATTGTTGGATAGATGCAAGTGCTGTAACTGTATTAGAACAGCTTGGCTATGGAAGCAACACATTCTGGAGCACAACTCTTCAGGACTATCCAGAATGTTGACAGTCAATAGCCTTTGCAGTATCCGATGCTTTCAGCCGCTTCTTGATGTTATGTGGAACAAATTGAATTGGTAACCTGCAAATCATCTGCGACATTTTTCTTCCCACTCCCACTCTGTTACCTCTGGTTTCCATCAAGAATCAATTCTTGGCTTACTCGTATTTAGCATCACATGATGTCCCTGAGTGACGACATCTGAAACACAGTGCCAGTTGTCATGCGTACACTAATGAAAGCCATCTCTGCCTCACCACCAGCTCTCCCATTTCCTCCACTGTCTATAAGCTGTCCGACTGGCTGTCTGATGTCCGTTATTGGATGAGCAACAATTTCATAGAATCATAGAGGTCTACAGCGCAGAAATAGTTCTTCAGTCCATTAAGGCTGTGCTGATCAAAAGTAACCACCTAACTGTTCTAATCCTCTTTTTTAGCATTTGGCACAAAGTCTTGTATGTCTTGGCATTGCAAGTGTATATCTAAACTCTGCTTAAATGTTATGAGGGTTTCTGCCTCCACTACCCTTACAGGCAATGAGCTCCAAATTTTCACCATGTTTCCTAACATCCCCTCTAAACATCCTGCCCCTCCCTTAGCTTAAATCTGTATCTCCTTGTCATTGATACATTCACCAAGGAGAAAATTCCTTCCTACCCTGTTTATGCACCTCATAACTTTATGCTTCTCAAACATGTACCCCTGTCTCCTCTGCTCCAAAGAAAACAATCCCAGTTTATCTGATACACATATACACACACTCTCACAGATGCTCATAACCCCTCCCGAGACACACACACACAGACACACACACACACACACACACACATATATATATTGGTGGCATATGTTACCCCACAACAAGCTTCTCACCATGATCAATTACCACTAAGTCTGATTACTTTGACAGTCTTAAAATCATCTGGCTCTGTCACTGCTCAGCTTACCTGCTACTGAAACATCTGTTCATGCCTTGGTTAGCTTTAGATTTGACTATGATAATGCTATACTGGTCAGCCTCCCATATATACCTTTTATAAACTCGAGGCCATCCAAAATTCTGGTGTTGATTTGATTATTCATTGTAAGTCCTGTACATCTCCTTTGCACTCATTGATCTTCATTGGTACTGGATAAGATCATTTTAAAATTTTCATCCTCAATTTCAAAATTCCTCCTAGGCTTCATAACCCTCTGAGATTGCTGTACTCCTCTAACTCTGGCCTCTTGAGCATCCCTGAGTGTAATTTTGCCACAAATGGTGGGCTTCCCCCACCCCAGCTATAAAAAGTATTTTCTCCATAAACTTGTCTGCATCGACTCTTTTAAACCTATCTCTATGATTAAAGTTTTGGTCATCTGTTTAAAATGTGGCTGATTTGGGTTTATTATAATCTTATTGTGAAATGCCTTGGGATTTTAAAGATGCTACAGGAATACAGTTTGTTTTTGTCATTCACTGGCAGGAAATCAACTTTCAGATTAAACTCAATACTATCAATTAATGGCTTCTCCTGATCCTATGACCACTTCTTTCTTGGTAGACTGTCTTTCTGGCACCAAAAATGCAGGAGCCATAACTTCTCTGACTGAACCAAAAGGAGAATGAAACTATAATTTCCCTCATCACATGTTCATTTTTTTATTTACCACTTTTTCCATCAGTCTTGTGCTCATTCCAACTGGTGTCCCCCTCCATGACTCGCTATCTGTTCTCCATCTATTTCTGTTTACTATCTGCTTCCCATTTCTGAAGAGAGATTTGGGATATTTTCTGTATTAAAGATTTAGCTATCATTTAATAATAGTAAACACTAATGGTCGGTTACAATGGAATGTTACAAAATAGTCTTCTGTTGTTTGGGTATGTTTTACTTCCTGGCAATATCAGCAAACCTGACCCATATAAACACAAACCATATGTAGTTCAGAAAATGCTGGATGGTTGATGTATCACTGCTTTTCAGAACAATTGCCTCAGTCTGTGATGTTGCTGTCATTCTTATTCAGAAGCATCTTGCCCCATCACTCCACCTCTGTCCAAAATTCTTTGGGATTGGGTCTGATCATTACTGGCTTTAAGGAAAAAGTGAGGACTGCAGATGCTGGAGATCAGAACTGAAAATGTGTTGCTGGAAAAGCACAGCAGGTCAGGCAGCATCCAAGGAGCAGGCGAATCGACATTTCGGGCATGAGCCCTTCTTCAGGAATGAGGAAGCTGTGCCAAGCAGGCTAAGATAAAAGATAGGGAGGAGGGACTTTGGGGAGGGGCGTTGGAAATGCGATAGGTGGAAGGAGGTCAAGGTGAGGGTGATAGGCCGGAGTGGGGGTGGGGGCGGAGAGGTCAGGAAGAGGATTGCAGGTTAGGAAGGCGGTGCTGAGTTCGAGGAATTTCACTGAGACAAGTTTCCTCATTTCCCCTCCCCCCACTTTGTCTCAGTCAAATCCCTCGAACTCAGCACCGCCTTCCTAACCTGCAATCTTCTTCCTGACCTCTCCGCCCCCACCCCCTCTCTGGCCTATCACCCTCACCTTGACCTCCTTCCACCTATAACATTTCCAACACCCCTCCCCCAAGTCCCTCCTCCCTACCTTTTATCTTAGCCTGCTGGACACACGTTCCTCATTCCTGAAGAAGGGCTTATGCCCGAAACGTCGATTCTCCTGCTGCGCTTTTCCAGCAACACATTTTCAGCTCATTACTGGCTTTAGCCAGACCTTTTTGAAATTATTTCTGATTATCTTTAGGGAAATAACCACAATTGTACTCCGATTGGATTATTGCCAATAATTCTGTACTTGAGTGGATTATCCTGTAGGGAGTGGGGGATTTTATCTATTGAGGTCTACTCTCTGTGGTACATCTGTGCTTTGTAATCAGTGTGCAGCTGCTAACCAGCAACTGTCAATTTTTACATCCACTTATATTCATTCAGTTGCAATCTTATTTACAAAAGGTAATATTTAATCAGTTTGTTGCTTTTTGAGGAACGTTCCAGAATTTGCTATTGGACAAATCAGTTGACCTTTAGCCTTTTTGGCAGTGTGTTGATATGCTTTGACGTTTGTGTTAAGCCGCAGGGAGGGAAGGCAGCAGGGGAGGAGTAATGATTCTGTTAACAGTTTAAACTGGACAAGACTGAGAAACAGAGAAAGCAAATCCTGACGGGCAAAGAACTGCAGCTTGTTGACTTTGACTGGGACAGTGTCTTCAGCACTATGAATAGTCAGAAAATAATGGATCTGAGCTTTTCTCTGTATAGAACTGTCGCAATCAACTAACTCACTGTTCCTACTTGGCATATGTGAAGGTGGATGCGGATGTCCAATCGTATCATTCTTTCCCTCTTCATGGAGCTTGATTTTCTGTCGTTTTTATTAAGGTGAAGTAAATGCTCACAGTGTTTCTCATTGAATGCCTCGAGGTTCTTCTGACTGAGAGATGGCTCCTCTGTGGTTGGCTATGCTGTCAAGGAGCAGCCCTATCTACAGAGATTCCCTCTTTTCCTTCTCCTTGTATAGTGCCCGTAACCTGGAGAAGGAAATGAGTTTACTTCGCAAACAGATGGAGAAAGAACGAAGTCTGCTATATGAGCAACTGAGAAATTTAAGACAGCAGCAGCAGATTCTGGCTGCAAACAGCAGAGAGGAACTAAACAAGTAAGGAGCACACTCTAGCTTTATCTTAATTGGTGAGGCAATTGATTGTACCCTGAAGACCCTTTATTTAAACAAGCTGTCAAATGCGTAAATAAAATGCTAGTTATGGTTTTTTTGTGAAATATGATGTCTCTGCAAACATGTGGAAACTTAGCCAGTTAAAGATTGAAGAAAGGGAAAGTTGCAGACTCAGTATGACGGTATCAGTTTGAAATGTGGTTAATCAATGAAAATGTCATCAAAGTTCATTGTTCTGTGAGTGCGAAGTCAATATCTGTGACGTAATGAGATTGATGGGGTTTACTTCATTGCAAATTTTAGATGCTGGGCCTTGATTTAGGAAGACGGAGGTGTGTTTTTATTGTTGTTAAACTGCAGTAGTTCCATATGTTGTCATTTATGAGTCATATACAAATTAATACTGTTGTTCTACATAGATTAATTACATTGTACATATAGGTTAAAAATGTCGGTATTGTGTATATTGTGATAGTCTTTGTACATATGGGTTAACATTTTCCATGTAAGTTGTTGCAATCTCTATTGCTGATTAATATAGTTATTGCATGTATGTTATCATAGGTTAATGTGTTTTTGGGTTATTACAGGTTAATATGGTCAGTCTGTTTAAGTTATTATGGTTTATAAATTAATACTGCTGCTGTATGTATGTACACAGATCAATTAATACACTACATATATACATAGGTTATTACAGCTACTATTTGTAAACGTTAATCTCTATATTAATGTTCTCGCACATGCAACTCATTTTGCATTTAGGTTAATACAATGCTATATATACCAGATAACAATCAGAGAGTCATTAGATTCATACAGCACAGAAACGGGCGTTTCAGCCCAACTCTTCCATGCTGATCAGGTTTCCTATATTGAATTAGTCCCATTTGCCTGTGTTTGGCTCCTATCTCTCTCAATCTTTCCTATCCTTGAATACAGATGTAGGTGAAGTTACCATATGAAGTGAAAGCAGATACTGTATTCACAGTTTCATGCAATAGTTGTAAATACAGGTTAATACTGCATCCAGGATTTTGTTTTATGCAAGGCACCAGGAGTTGTATTTTCAAAGCATGTGACTGTATTAAATGCAGCTGAATGCATTTTTTTGATACTTTTTTTGTATCAAAAGGTTACTCTAGTTTTTGTATTTGCAGGTTAACATATTCATATTTATGCCATATGCCTACCCAGATGCTATATACTTAGATCGATATAATCGCTGTAAGTGCAGGTTATATCACTATTTATTCTGATTAAGTGTCTTGTCTTAGTGCATGTGTAGGT
Source organism: Hemiscyllium ocellatum (assembly GCF_020745735.1). Taxonomy (NCBI): domain Eukaryota; kingdom Metazoa; phylum Chordata; class Chondrichthyes; order Orectolobiformes; family Hemiscylliidae; genus Hemiscyllium; species Hemiscyllium ocellatum. Next base: position 55,455,547 of record NC_083409.1, read on the forward strand.
TGATTTACTCCATACAGCTACTTCATACAATGCTTGCCCAAAAAGGCTAAAGTAATTGCTATGTTTACAGGTCATGGCTATTACTTATTTTATATACTGAATGTATATATAATATATGCAACTCTGAAGCTGTTTACACAAGTTAAAGCACTTACTGTACAGTTATACAATTGGTGTTTACAGTATTTTGTCTCTGTCAACATAAATTAATGTCCTAAATGTATAGTACATATAATAGAGTAAGTACAGGTTAATGTACTTATGTATAATTAGTGTGATCGTTGTATATACAAATTAATATTGTTACTATATATCAACACAATGAAGAAAAAACTATGCAAAACAGTTCATTTATTTGTTGTATGTACAAATTAGTCTCATCTGGACTGGTACAAATTACGCAAGTTTTATTATATAATCTCTATACAGGCTAATACAGACTGGTTGGTACAGACCATTTGCAGAGAGATTAACAATTGTTACTACAGGTGACTACAGTTCTTGTGTTTATTGATGAAGCCACAATACAGGTTAACACAGTTGTACACACAATGCAGAACATTGAGCATGCAGGTAAATGAACTGCAGTGTGTATTGTACACGGATGCAAAATGTAGTTGACATGAATACACGTTAATATGCTGTATACATGTTAAAAATGGTCATTGTTAGATAATAATGCAGTCACTGCACAGAACTGATATTCTAGGTATTTGGGTGTCGATCATTGAAAACAAAGCCTACAGAAACAAGAAATACAAGGGTTATTTCAGCCTCTTTGGCCTTAATGAAATCTGTCTCTGTTTTATTTTTCAAAAATTTTCCTCTCTCCTCAGTTGGTATATTTTTATGATGTCATTTTGGGTGGGTCCATTTTAAGTAACCCTTCTATTTTGGATCATGGTTTATAATTAAGTCTGGGATAGACTGTTAATTATTACCTGAACATCTGAGATGAAAAAAATATGGTTCAGAATCACAATATGTGTTTTAGAGTATAGTGGATTTCATTTCCTCTTTAATAACAAATCTGTGAATGGAAAGTACCCCTTTCCACCCATTTTTGAGGTAAAAGAGAACTTTACATCCATCACCTTGCATGCTTGAGGCTAACTCTTGGTATTGGATATAAAAAAATAATTTACCTCCTTTACCATGCAACATACCAACAAATATTCCTCTTTCCTCATCTGAAGCCGAATGGCATACAAGGCAATTAAAGTACATGCTTTCCAATACCAGATTTTCCGGGAACATGTTGCTACTCTGTCACTTGAGACACAACTCCACCTCAAGCAGGAGACCAGGACACACTCCCACTCTTACACCTTTTGATAATCCTCCATGGGTATCAAGTCCTGCACTAAGAGCAGAACCTAAACTTCATACTCCGAGGCAGCAATGTTGTCACTGCCTCAGAACCTTCTACACACCCAGAACTGAAGGGAGAGAATTTTAAAACAAAAATAAATTGCTGGATAAACTCAGGCGTCTGGCAGCATTTATTGGAAGAAAGCCCATCAGAGTGTTAGCAGCTAGGAAAAGTTATATTTATGCTGGAGCTGTAGTTTGGAGGTGGTGGTGGGGGTTGGAGGGGGGGGGGGCGCGTTTGGAAGTGGGAGTGGGGATAGGTAGAGGTAGAGCTCAGAGAGAGATAAGTAAATGAGGAGATTACAGATAGAATGCCAGAATTGAAGAAAAGCTGAATAAGCGTAAATTGTGGTTCTAGTAAACGGGAGGATGAGAATAGTGGAGTCAGAACTAAGATTTCAAGATTGGAAGGAGGCACCGGCAGGCAAGAAATCGGTTTGAAGTGGAATAAGATGGGTGAACGTGCAGCATGGATTGGTACCTGGGATTTCGATTTGCAGCCATTTCAAAGACATGGATACAAAAGAGACAGGAATAGTTATTACAGGTTCTGGGATTTAGATGTTTCGGTAAGAAAATGGTAAAAGAGGGGGTGGGGTGGCACTGTTAGTCAAGGAAAGTATTATGGTTGCAGAAAGGATGTTTGAGGACTCCTCTACTGAGATAGTATGGGTTGAGATTAGAAACAGGAAAGGAGAAGTTACCCTGTTGGGAGTTTTCTATCGGTCTCCAAATAGTTCCAGAGATGTAGAGAGTAGGATAGCAAAGATGATTCTGTATAGGAGCGAGAGTGACAGAGTAACTTCACCTACATCTGTATTCAAGGATAGGAAAGATTGAGAGAGATATGAGCCAAACACAGGCAAATGGGACTAATCCAATATTATGGGGGACCAACTTTCCAAATATTGACCAGGAATACTATAGTTCAAGTACTTTAGATGGGTCAGTTTTTGACAAATGTGTGTAGGAGGGTTTCTTGACACAGTATGTAGACAAACCAACAAGGTGCAAGGCCACATTAGAATTAGTACTGAATAATGAACTCAGCCAGGTGTTAGATTTGGAGGTAGGTGAGCATCAGATAGTGACCTCAATTCTGTTATGTTTACTTTAGTAATGTTTACTTTAGCTGGGGGAAAGGCAACTACAATGCGATTAGGCAAGATATAGGATGCATAAGATGGTGAAGGAAACTGCAAGGGATAGGCACAATAGAAATTTTTTTTTATTAGATTAGATTACTTACAGTGTGGAAACAGGCCCTTTGGCCCAACAAGTCCACACCGACCCGCCGAAGCGCAACCCACCCATACCCCTTACCTAACACTTCGGGCAATTTAGCATGGCCAATTCACCTGACCCGCACATCTTTGGACTGTGGGAGGAAACCGGAGCACCCGGAGGAAACCCACGCAGACACGGGGAGAATGTGCAAACTCCACACAGTCAGTCGCCTGAGGCGGGAATTGAACCCAGGTCTCTGGCGCTGTGAGGCAGCAGTGCTAACCACTGTGCCACCGTGCTGCCCAAATGTGGAGCTTATTCAAGGACCAGCTACTGCGGGTCCTTGATAAGTATGTACCGGTCAGACAGGAAAGAGGTTGTTGAGCGAGGGAGCTGTGGTTAACTAAGGAAGTTGAATCTCTCTTCAAGAGGAAGAAGAAGGCTCATGTTAGGATGAGATGCTATGGTTCAGTTAGTGCATGTGAGAGTTACAGGTTAGGCAGGAAAGACCTAAAGAGAGAGCTAAGAAGAGCCAGGAGGGGACATGAGAAGTCATTGGTGGATAGGATCAAGGAAAACCCCAAGGCTTTCTATAGCTATACCAGGAATAAAAGAATGACTAGATTAAAATTAGGGCTAAACAAGCATAGTCGTGGTAAGTTGTGCATGGAGTCTGAGGAGAAAGGGGAAGGACTAAATAAATACTTTTCAACAGTGTCTTTTTCTAGTGTGAATAATATGGTTGAGGAGAATACTGAGCTACAGGCTGCTAGGCTAGATGGGATTGAGCTGAAAATGTGTTGCTGGAAAAGCGCAGCAGGTCAGGCAGCATCCAAGGAGCAGGAGAGTCGACGTTTCGGGCATGAGCCCTTCTTCAATAGTCGACTCTCCTGCTCTTTGGATGCTGCCTGACCTGCTGCGCTTTTCCAGCAACACATTTTCAGCTCTGATCTCCAGCATCTGCAGTCCTCACTTTCTCCTAGATGGGATTGAGGTACATAAAGAAGAGGTGTTAGCAATTCTGGGAAATGTAAAAGTAGATAAGTCCTCTGGGCCCAATGAGATTTATCCTAGAATTCTCTGGAAAGCCAGGGAGGAGATTGCCGAACCTTTGGCTTTGATCTTTATGTCGTCATTGTCTACCGGAATAGTGCCAGAAGACTGGAGGATAGCAAATGTTGTTCTCTTGTTCAAGAAGGGTAGTAGAGAGACAACCCTGGAAATTATAGGCCTGTGAGCCTTACTTCAGTTGTGGATAAAGTGTTGAAAGAGTTATAAGAGATCGGATTTATAATCATCTATAGAGGAATAAGCTGATTAGGGATAGTTAACATGGTTTTGTGAAAGGTAAGTCATGTCTCACAAGCCTTAATGAGTTTTTTGACAAGGTGACCAAACAGATGGATGAGGGCAAAGTAGTTGATGTGGTATATGTGGATTTCAGTAAGGCATTTGATAAGGTTCCCCACAGTAGGTTATTGCATAATGGGATTGAGGGTGATTTCGTGGTTACAATTGGAAATTGACTAGCTGAAAGAAGGCAGAGGGTGGTGGTTGATGGGAAATAGTCATCCTGGAGTTCATTTACTAGTGGTGTAGCACAAGTTGTTTGGTTCCACTGTTGTTTGTCATTTATAATAAATGACCTGGATGAGGGCATAGAAGGTAGAGTTGTGGATAGTGACGAAGAATGTTGTAGGTTTCAGAGGGACATAGATAAGCTGCAGAGCTGGGCTGAGAGCTGGCAAATGGAGTTTAATGTGAAGAAGTGTGAGGTGATTCACTTTGGAAGGAGTAGCAGGAATGCAGACTACTGGGGTAATGGTAAGATCCTTGATAGTGTAGATGAGCAGAGAGATCTGGGTGTCCATGTACATAGATCCTTGAAAGTTGCCACCCAGGTTGACAGGGTTGTTAAGGAGGCATACGGCGTGTTAGTTTTTATTGGTTGAGGGATTGAGTTTCGGAACCATGAGATCACTCTACAGCTGTACAAAACTCTGGTGTGGCCACATTTGGAGTATTGCGTACAGTTCTGGTCACTGCATGTGGAAGCTTTGGAAAGGGTTCAGAGGAGATTTACTAGGATGTTGCCTCATATAGAAGCAAGGTCTTACAAAGAGAGGCTGAGGGACTTGAGGCATTTTTCATTAGAGAGAAGAAGGTTGAGAGGTGACTTAATTGAGATGTACAAGATAATCAGAAGGTTAGATAGGTTGGACAGTGAGAGCCTTTTTCCTCAGATGGCGATGGCTAGCACAAGGAGACATAACTTTAAATTGAGGGGTGATAGATATAGGTCAGATGTCAAAGGTAGTTTTTTTATTCAGAGCAGTAAGGGTGTGGAACGCACTACCTGCAACAGTAGTAGTCATGCCAACTTTAAGGGCATTTAAATTCTCATTGGATAGGCATATGGATGAGAATGGAGTAATGTAGGATAGATGGGCTTCAGATTGGTTCCACAGGTCAGTGCAACATTGAGGGCCAAAGAGCCTGTACTGCTTGTAATGTTCTATGTTCTAAGTGATAATATGAATTAAGAGTAGGAGAAAATGGGTGAGCTGTACTGACTGCAATTTGTATAATGTGATAATGGGTCAAGGTGTATGTGAGAATTGGTGACTATGTACTAAAAGCAACCCAAGTCATAACAGGACTGGATGTGGGGTGGGTGAAAATCTTGGCATGGTCTCTAATGTTATTGAATTGATGTTGAGACCTGGGTCTCAGCTCCGTGTTCTGTAACTGGATCCTTGACTTCCTGACCCATAGATCGCAATCAGTAAAAATGGGTGACAACACCAGCTCTATTCTAATCCTCAACACCGGTGCCCTGCCAGACCTTACTCTGCACCCTTCTATACTCCTTATACATTCACAACTGAAGCCAAATTCTGCCCCAAATCCATTTGCAAGTTTGCTGACGACATCTCTGTTATAAGTTGGATCTCAAGCAATGAGGAGACAGACTACCAAAAGAGATTGAGGACTTAGCAGCATGGTGTAAAAACAACAATCTTTTTATCAAAATTAACAAAACAAAGGAGCTGGTCATTGACTTCAAGAAGTGGAGTAGAGGGCACTCGCCCTGTCTACATCAGTGGTGGAGATGTTTGAGAGCATCAAATTCCTGGTAGTAATGATCACCTATAGTCTGTCCTGGTCCACCCACATGGACGCAATGGTCAAGAAAGCACAGCAGCGTCTCTCTTTTTCAGGAGGTTAAGGAAATTCAGCATGTCCACAAAGACACTTACCTTTTTTTAACAGATGCACCACAGAAAGAATTCCATCTGGGTGCACCTCAGCATGGTATTGCAACAGATGGTCAGTTAGACTTGAAATGTCAGCCCTTTTCTCCCCTTACAGATGCTGCCAGACCTGCTGAGATTTTCCAGTATTTTCTCTTTTGGTATAGCAACTGCTCTTCTCAAGACGGCAAGAAACTATAGAAAAGTGTGAACACAGCTCAGTCCATCATGCAACCAGCCTCCCATTCACTGACTCCATTTATACTTCCCACTGCCTCTGGAAGGCAACCAACATTATCGAAGATGCCTCCCAGTCCAGTTATACTCTCGTCCACCTCTTCCATTGGACAGAAGATTCAAGAACAGCTGCTCCCCTGCTGTCATCAGATTTTTGAATGGACCTCTCAAATATTAATTCTGATCTCCCTCTCTGCACCTTCTCTGCAGCTGTAACACTGTATTCTGTAATTTGTTCTACTATCCTGATGCACTTTGTGTGGTATGATTTGCCAGTATAGCACATAAAACATCACTTTTCACTGTATCTTGGTACACGTGACAACAATAAGTCAAAACTAATCAAATAGAGGCCGCAGAGTCCCAAGTGGCAAATGAGACACTGCTTCTTTGAGCTTGTGTTGAGGCTTGCCAGAACACTGCAGCAGGCCTGCATCAGAAATATTGGCATGGAACACAGTGGTGTGTTGAAGTGACAGGCAACTGGAAACTTAGGGTGATTTTTGCTGACAAAACATAGGTGTTCTGTAAAGCAATCACCCACTCTGTATTTTGTCTCTCCACACTGTGAACAGTGAATAGAGTAGATAATATTGAATGTAATACAAGTAAATTGCTGCTTCACCCGGAAGATATGTCTGGGGCCTTAGATGGTGAGGCAGGAGGAGGTAAAAAGGCAGGTATTACACTTTCTGCAATGGCAAAGGAAGGTGCCGTGAGAGTGTGAGAAGATGTTGGGAATTGAGGAAGAGTGGACCAGGTGAGCAGGAGGGGATGGTCTCTGCGAAATGCTGACAAAGGGAAAGAAGAATATGTGTCCAGTTGTGGCATCCTGTCGGAGGTAGCGGAAATGACAGCTTACAGTCCTTTTGGATGTAGAGGCTGGTGAGTGGTAAGTTAGGAGTGGGGGACCCAATCATTGTTGTGGGAATGAAAGGAAGGGGTAAGGGCTGAAGTACGGGAGATGGCTTAATTACAAAGTCAGGGTTGGATCTGCCAGCACGGAGTGCAGTCAGTTCAGAGAGAGATAAATTTGAATGGGTAACGGGGCTAGAGAAATTAAGGTGATTGAAAATTGTCAGTGTGACCTCAATGAACAAGTCAAGTGTAAGGAAAAGACCAAATATACAGTTCCAGATGGAGGGAGAGTGTTGAAGGAATCTGAGGGATGGGGAGAGGACTCTCGCCTGAAGAAATGGGCCTGGAAGCGATGGAAGAAAAATTCAACATCATGTCATGCCTGAAATTCATTGAGATGGGGGTTCAGAGGGACAAAACTGAGACCATTGCTGAGGACAGCACATTCAGTATCAGTGAGCAGAAGGGCAGAGGGATTGTAAATATCCAATAAATGTTGGGTCGGCGAAAGGAAACTTTTGACTTGTGCCTTATATAGATGTAAAGCCAGCAAACTGTTCCCAGTTCTAGCCTGTGCCATATTTGATTTCAGGCATCATTTACTGCACTGCTGAGCTGGATCCACCAAATTATTGTCCTCCGGCTGCTTGTAGGCTAAGAAACAGCTAGTTCAGCTGCCTACAGATTGCATCTGAGGGTGGGTCTGATGTGATACTGCCAGGGGTCACTTGAACACACTGGCAATGGAGCAGAGATTTTCCTGGGACTACAAGAATAAAAAATGTATAGCAAAAGCTTTTTGGTCTCTACTATCAGAGTCAAGTACAATATGCAATGCATGCTCAGCAAAGGCCGTGCCTGTACATCGCTGACCTTTTATATTTAAGATGTCATAAGAAGAAATTGAATCTTAGTTTACAGATCTAAGGAGCCTATTAGCTGATTTAGGCAGACATTCAAGCAACTAAATATCGTCATGCTTATAATGAAATTAAGAAACTCACTGGAGGTGGAGGCTCCACAATTATCCATGTCCTAAATGAAGAGTACAATGCATTAGTGCAAAAGACAAGGTTAAAGATTTTGCAACCTCTTTCACCCAAAAGCATTGAATTTATGATTGAACACATCGAGGACTCCAGTGTCATAGATACCAGTCTTCAGCCAATTCAATTGATCCTGGATACCACAGCAACCAAAGGTCCTGACAACATTCCGGTAGTAGTACTGAAGACATGTGCTCCAGAATTAGTTGTGCCCCTAGTCAAACTGCTCCAGTCCTTTAGCTGTACTTGTTAGATAAGGAGTTCTAGGATTTTGACCCAGCAACAGTAAAGGTCTGGTGATGTAGTTCCAAGTCAAAAAGTGTGGCACTGGAAAAGCACAGCAGGTCAGGCAGCATCCAGGGAGCAGGAGAGTCGATGTTTCGGGCATAAGTCCTTCGTCAGGAATGATGTAGTTCCAAGTCCAGAACGTTTGTGGCTTCGAGGGGAACTTATTGTCTAACAGCTCTGTCCTTTAATACTCAGCCAATTCAATCAGTCGTAGCATGAAGCTACCTTTGATGGATGCTGAAATCCCCCATCTGTTCCACCAAGTGATATTCACTGTGGAGAAGTATTGATTCAGCAGCTTGGGGTAGGGTTAGGGGTGGTTTCCTTGTCTATGTTAGATGTCCATACAACCTCATGGATCCTGGAGAGAATGTTAAGGACTCCCAGGTGCACTCCTTTTTTCTTTATTGTATGTCACTGTGGTGCCACCTCAGGAGTGGTGATGGTGGTGTTTGGGGCCTGAAAACTTTGATTCTGCAAGAATACCTGTGTCACACTGTTGCTTGACCTTTCCGTGGGACAGCTCTCCCAATTTTGACACAAGCCCTAAAAAGTCCCAAGGAGGATTTTGTAGGGTAGACAGAGCTAAGTTTATGTTAGTTTCCGGTAACTACGTTAATAATGGGTGTTCCATCCAGATTCATTAGTCTTTGCAGTGGTTTAATACAGAGTTGAAAAGTGTGGCGCTGGAAAAACACAGGTCAGGTAGCATCCGAGGAGCAGGAGTATCGACATTTTGGGCTGAAGCTCTTCATCAGGTTTAATACAACTGAGTGGCTTGATAGGTCATTTCAGAGAACAATTAATTGCATAGAGTAATGTTATTGTCACATGTAGGGCCAGATTAGATTTCCTTCCCTAAGGCCATGAGCAGTCTAGATCTGCTCTTGTGGCAATTGATAATGGTTAATAATTTTTAATTCTAGATTTCCTGTTGAATTCAAATTTCACCATCTGACATGGTGGAATTCGAACCTTATCCTTAGAGCAGTAGCCTGGAGCTTTGGATTACTAGTCTAGTGATACTGGCACTGACCTGCTGCAAGTCAAAGAGGTGACTGTGGCTTTCCGGAGATGGTGATATTCCATAAGATGTCAGAGTAGAAACAGGCCATTCAGCCCATCAAGTCTGTTCTGCCATTCAGTGAGATCATGGCTGATCTAATTATCCTCAATTCCACTTTCCTGCCTTTTCTCACAATCCTTTGATTTCCTTACTGACTGAAGAGGAAACCTTTCCACATCTAACTTGTCAAGTTCTGTAAGAATCATGTATGCTTCAATAAAGTCACCTCACATTCTTCTAAATTAAATTAAACAGTATATGCCGAACTGACTCAATGTCTCCTCGTAAGACAGTCCCTCTATAACCAAAATCTGTCTAATGAAATTTTGCTCGACTGCCTCCAATGCCAGTATGTACTTCTTTAGGGGCCCAAAACTATTCAGTGTTCCAGCTGTGGTCTAACTAATGCTTTGTATAATTTTAGCAAGATGTATCTACTTTCGGACTCCATTTGCTTTGAAATAATAGCCAACAATCCATTTGCCTTCCTGATTAACTGTTGAGTGCATGCTAGCTTTTTAAGATTTATGCATGAGGACTCCAAATCTGATGTAGCTTTCTACAGTGTGTTTTTCATTTAAATAATAATCTCCTCCTCTAACCTTCCTTCCAAACTGCATAACCTCACATTTTCTCACATCATATTCCATCTGCCAAGATTTTTCCAATCTTACTTAATCTGTCCATATCCCTCTGTACACACTTTGTGCCAAACTCACCAGTTGCCTTCCCACTTTGTGTCACCTACAATCTAATTAAAGTATATTTACTTTCGTCATCCAGGTCATTACTATATATTGTAAATAATTGTGGCCCCAGCACTGATCCCTGTGGCACTTCACTAGTTACAGGTTGCCATCCTGAAAATGACCCCCTTATCCCAACTGCCTGTTAGTTAGCCAATGCTCTTATTAGGCTAACTGTTTTTTTTGACACCTTCCCTTTTTAAGTAAAGTTGTTACTTTCCCAGATTTCCAATACTCTGGGACTTTCTCAGAATCTAAAGATTCTGAAAAGATTACTACAAGTGCATCGACTATCTCTGTAACCACTTCTTTCAATATTCTAGGATACATCTCATTAGGTCCAGGACACTTAACAGTCTTCAGCCGCATTAGATTCCCTCACACTTTTTTCTCGAGTAATCGTTTTATATTTATTCCCTTCCCTCCTTTTGCCTCTTGATTATTTAGTAACTCTGGAATGCTATTACTGTCTTCCGATGTAAAGATTAATGCAAAATGTTTATTCAACTCCCCTAACTTTCCTTGTTCCTCATTACTATTTCCCCAGCCTCATTTTCCAAGCCGCCTATACTAACTTTGACCTCTGTCTTTTTAAAATGTGTTTAAAGAAGCTCTTGCAGTCTGTCTCAATATTTAATTGCTTGCAAGTTTACCCGTAAAGTTTATCTTCTCCCTCTTTATTTCTTCTTGATTTTTTTTATTGGTTTTCAAAACTTTCCCAATCCTCTGGTTTACATCTAATCTTTGCCACAAATGTTGTCTGTTTTTATTTTCAATTTGATGCTACCCTTAACTTCCCTGGTTAACCATGCTTGACTTGTCCCCTTCCTCGAATCTATCTTTCTCACTTGGCTGTATCTTTGCTGTGAGCCATGAACTATTTTCTTAAATATCTGCCACTTTCCCTCAACCTACTGCTATAGTCCTTCCCCAGTACACAACAGCAAGCGTTGTCCTTTATTATTTTATAATAACCGTCATTTCTGATCCAAGTTCCTCCCCCTCAAACTGATTGTTAAATTCTACTGTATTACAGTCACTGTTTTCTAGGGAATCTTTTACTCTCACATCATTTAGTGAACCTGCTTTATTACACACCACTAGATCCAAATAAGTCTGATCTTTAAATGGATCTACAACTTATTGTTCTTGGAAATTGTCCTGAACGCAGTCTGAAGGATGGTTGATTCCTCTCGCTGATTCTGAGGCTGGGTCACTCGACCGGAAACGCCAATTCTGATTTATCTCCTCAGATGCTGCCAGACCTGCTGAGCTTTTCCAGCAATATTTATTTTATCTGATTTACAGCATCAGCGGTTACTTCAATTTTTATTTTCATTCCTCTCTCATTCAATTGTTACCATATTTGCAGACTGAACAAAGAACTTCAACAGAAGAACAAGCTCATTGAATCCCTCAACTGCAAATTGCAGAGTCGAGCAGACACTCCGTCCAGCAGCCACGTTCTCTCAGACTCTGAGCAGTCTGACAGGGCATCGCTTGCATCAGAAGAACAGGATTCCACCAATGATGACCTGCAAGTTTTTCATTACGAAGTTGATTCGAGCAGTGAGTACTCTCACAATGATCAGCAGAGAGCAGAGCTTGAAACACATACTACAGCAGGTATGTATAAAATTAAGATGATTCAAACTTTTAAACACAAAAAAAAGCAAAGAAACAAAATGGTTTCTGCAGCCTGTTTGATACATATTGAGATTAAATAAGTGCACCAAGTTGTTTCTTCAACACTTGCACGAAGGAATTACAATGGAAATGAAAAGTTATTTTGAAGCTTCATGATAATGGAAAGATTACACGATCAGTCTGCTTAGACATGTTAGACACATCTGTGAAGCAGGTGAAACTTAAATCTGGAACTTCTAGTCCAGAGGTAGAGACACGATCACTGCATCACAAGAGCCCCAATCATAGGTATTTTCTTATGAACCTGTTCAAAGATGCCATTGCACAACTCTGGAGCCGATGGGACTTTAACGCTGAGCCAGGAGGTCCACATTTGAGACACTACTGCTGTACCATGAGGACTCTAAAAGACTGGCATTCTCTAATTAACCTGTTCAGAGATGTTATGACATATCTCTGGTGACAGGTGGACCTTGAGCTGGATCTCCTGGCCAAATGTAGGGACACTACCACAGTGCCACAGGAACTCTTGAGCTGCTCACTGAAGATCAATGAGATGCAGCTGGCCTCTTCGATGTGAGTTTAACTCAGGAGCAATTCCAACAGGGTGCACGTCTGAAACTCAAAACCCTCCCTGTAATATGGGCAAATCATCAGAAACATTCCACTCCACGACAAAACAAACAGCAGTTTATGACACGTACACATACTTTATCCCATGGGATGCAGTCCAAATTTATGAGCACAATGTGGGATTATACCCATTAAATATTTATGCAATATCAATCCAAACACTTCGCAAAGAAAACACCAAACTATTACTCACAGCTACATCAATATCGTATATCTAGTACAAATATTTATACCAGATATCTCTACTTGTCAAGTAAAATGCCAACTAGGTTCAGCTCTCACCTCTAAATCACAGGTTGTTGTTGGGCTTGATGAGCTGGCTTCTACTGCTTTATCTGACATGCTGACTTTCAGAAAATACATCAAACCAGGTTCCAGTTTGTCTATTCCATTAGTTCAGCTTGGATGTTAAAGATCTCATCGTGCTCTTGAGGAGGGGCAGAAAGGTTTCTATGTCCTGGACAATATTCTTCATTGAGAAAACATTAGCACTGATGTTTTTGGAGTGTTGCTGACACTGAATAGCTGCCACATTTTCTTTAATAACAAGATGCACTGCACTCCACAAAGTAGTGGATGATGTGAAGTGCTTTGAATTTCGCAGTGATTAGACACTGTTATGGGTTTGCTGATTGTCATTTAACCGTAGTTATTGTAATAGCTATTCTGTTGGATGGCTGTCTGTAACAAGCAGCTTCTACTTACTGGTGAGCTAAATGTAAGAAATCAAGGTCTTTGAACACTTGTTCTCCATTCAATCTCTTTCTCATGATATTGCTGCTGGCTATAATGTAGCTCATATGTACTGTTCATTCCAGCCTCAGGTGATTACAGAAATGATCTTGTGTCATAGCATTACTTAATGACATAACAATGATCTCCCAGCATCAGACATTGAGCTCATCACTTCATTCATCTTAAATGGACTTTATTTCACAGTTCATTTCTTCTGAGCAATTGAAAATAACTGTACTAGCAATTTTTAACCTCCTCCTTTTATATGAACATTTGATTAAAATTTGACAGCCTACACGATGCACCGTTCTGAAAAGTATTACTTTGTAATTCGCAGCCTGGACTGCTTGGGCTGAAGTTCCAAAATTCAGAAATAAAAACTTTCTGGATGATAGAACGATGTTGGCACCTAAACAGAAGTGTCACAGAAAATATTGCACTTGTAAATATTATCTGAAACATAAAACAGTAATAAAACATTATAAAGCAGTAATAAAAATTGTTTGACTTATCCAAATAATGTATCCTCTGTGTTTCTGCTCCCAAAGTACTATAGCAAAATAAAACAGTATGAAAATATCTCATTATTTTAAACATCTCCATTAAACCTCTTTAGCCTTCTCTATACTCAATGGAAATGTCTCAGTTTCTCAAGTACTTCTTTCTAGTTTCTCATTCCTTATATCATCCTACACTTGTTATTGTGTGAGCTTTCTTTAGTGGGCAAGTCAAAACAGCAGACTATACATTTAAACATAGCATAACAAATATTATGCACAAATTCATCACTACTTATTTAAAGTTGTAATCAATATGCTTATTTATAAATCTCCAGATTTAGTTTGCCTTTTCATGGTTTAGTTATCAATCTACCCTTGCACTTTCAGGTTGATTCCCTAAGGTCCCAGATCAATAACAATGCTGAATTCTTCCATTGTCTGTATTAATAGTCCCAGTTTTTTTTCCAAAATATGTTATCTCCATTATGTCACACTTGATACCTATGTAAATATTCTGCTGAACTACTTGTATTTTCCTGAAATCCTTTTAATCTTGTTAATGTTTGCTAAACTTCCCACTTTTGCATTAAAAGCCATTTTAATTATCTGTTTATTAGACCAAAGCTTTAAATGTGTAGATATATACCAATAGCAATAGCTGTTTAACCTGTCTGTCTTGACATTCATTTTTCTATCCATGCTGCTATTCATTTTCTTGTATCGTATGCCTGATTTTTTTTCTAACACGCCTCATGTTTAGATTAGATTAGATTAGACTTACAGTGTGGAAACAGGCCCTTCGGCCCAACAAGTCCACACCGACCCGCCGAAGCGCAACCCACCCATACCCCTACATTTACCCCTTACCTAACACTACGGGCAATTTAGCTTGGCCAATTCACCTGACCCGCACATCTTTGTGACTGTGGGAGGAAACCAGAGCACCCGGAGGAAACCCACGCAGACACGGGGAGAACGTGCAAACTCCACACAGTCAGTCGCCTGAGTCGGGAATTGAACCCGGGTCTACAGGCGCTGTGAGGCAGCAGTGCTAACCACTGTGCCACCGTGCCGCCCACTAAATGTAAATGACTTTATCAAGTACTTTGTTTAGTACTCGTTCCCTTTACATAGCTAGGTTGCAAATTTGGCTTGAAATTGCTCAAAAAACCCCCCCAAAAAACTAAAATTTCCAGGTTAGAAAAATATTTGTGTGTACATTTGTGTGCTTGTATTATCTGGGACATCTCACGACATTAACATTTACTCTTCTCAGATGATCAAAGTAATTGTGAAAATCCATCCCAACATTCATCTCTCGCATCTGCTTCATCACATGAAAATCAGCCAAAAGGCAATGCCACCATCACACCCTTACAGCAACCCTGCACGGACACCGTTAAATCAGAAAAAGGTATGGTCAGAGGCTGGTCAATGAATTGAGCTTAAATTGGAGCACTAAGCTTAGTATAGTGGCTTCAATACATGAAGTGGGAGGGAGGCCCAGTTTTTCTTTTCTTATGCTGCAGTGTTCTAGAAGCTGCTTTGGTGAAATTTCTGAGCTTTCTCAGTATAATGTTCAACATTATGTATGCTGAGTTGGTCCAGTGTAGCACTAGCACCACTTGGTGCCACTTGTCTTCAGGGGAAATCTATTGGTAATATACAATTACTGCAAGACTTTTAACATGAAAATGATGATATGAATATGAATGGATGTGTTCGGAGCTGTTTCCCATACTTCTCAGTCACATTGTCTTGCAAAACATCAAAAGAACTCCAAATTAGATATTCACACTTTCCTGCTGGTGAAAGGTCTGATAACCTCAGCGAAATAATGTAATGTGTGAATAATTATAGTAGATAAATAGGAGCACCTTCTGCAAAACTGCCAAAAAGATTTTCCCATGCAGGTAAAACTGGCAGAGCAGCTCTGCTGGTTGTCATTATGCATCCTTTAGTAGTTGCACAGGCTGTATGTTGGTTCTACTATACTGGAAACTCACTTATTTAGAGTTCAGGTTCCAACTCTGCAACACCGGAAATGAAATTCATCAAATCTGTGCCCAGACCATCTTTGCCATTGAAGCTCATTGTGTTCATCAGTCTTCTTTAAGGAGATAAACCTGTCACCAAATCCCATTCAGTAAAACAGCATGGGATATCATTGATTATAAAACATAGTCACTGTGGTATGTCCATCAGTACTGTCTTGTGTCAACCAAAAAGGCTTAATAAATGCAACATTTTCCAAATCCCAAGAACAAGCACATTCTTAAGAGCAACTTGGCAGAAAGATGAATGTTCATTAGCTGCCATAACACACTAAATAGACCTCTCACTTTGGACCCGCGATAAACCATGTATTGATAAGCCTCAGTTGGGGCAGAAAATCTGTACAATGCAAACCAATTTAAAGTGTTTGAAAGGATAATGGTTTGGCCCCTGCTCTCTATGAAATCATTTTGATAGTACGTTTGTTACAAATGTTCCTGGGCTAGGGGGAAGAAAAATAAGCCTCGATTTCCATTCTTGATCATTATCCAGTAACTCATGCTGCACAAAGTGTTTTTGTGTGTAGAGAATGGATGCAGGTTGGATTGGCCCCTTCATTGCCTCATCCTCCGTTTGGATTCTCACATGAAGCATGTCTTTTGGATGAGAGAGCAGCTGGTGATTCGAATATATCCAAGCAATAACTTGAGCTTTTTGGGAAAAGAAGGGAGAAATTTGGAGGAGAGTAAGAAAAATATTTCCTTGTACAACAAGTAGTTTCCAATTCATTAATGTTTTAATCTCTGCACCCTTACCACTTCAGAGAGCTGAACTATCAGACCATTTTTCTCAGATTGTCACCTGCCAATGTAATGTAAATTCAGCAGGACTTGGTGAACAGAAAGAGTCAAACCACAAATTAGCAATTCCTAATCCTACACAACAGGAAATAGGATTTGAAACGTCTCTGCATTTACTGTGTTTTATGTTCAAGTTTCAGTTCTTAAAATATTTTTCATATTATTTCTATTTCCAATTCTCCTGTTAATCTATAGGCCACTATTGCAGCAGTGTGACACCAAGCACTAATACCTGTCAGGCTTCATATTGTGCTGACTTCCCTTGTCAGTTCAGAAGCTTGCCCTTTGGCCCAGCTTACCCCACAGCCTCAACATTTTCCCTGGCCGAGGTCCAGCAGGAACTTCAAATGTTGCAAAGACAGCTGGGAGAAAGTGAGAATTTTGCCTGATATTCTGCTTGGATAACAGACTTGTGTAACTGAGCATGTGCAAAATAGCATGATCTAGAGTGGGGGTATAATTGGGACACTAAAATAATTTCTGTATTTTAACTTTTCATTTATTTTTTTTTCTTTAAGAACGGACATTTGTTATATTTTTCTTCTAAACTATCTTTCAACTCAGAGGTTCAATCACTGATCTGTGTTAAACAAATTTGGAGGCTGAATAGGCTGGAATGTTTTCCCTGGAGTGTCGGAGGCTGAGGAGTGACCTTATAGAGGTTTATAAAATCATGAGGGGCTAGGGTGGAGGAGTCCAGAACTAGAGGGCATAGGTTTAGGGTGAAAGGGGAGCAATTTAAAAGGGACCTAAGAGGTGACTATTTTATGCAGAGGTTGGTGCGTGTATGGAATGAGCTGCCAAAGGAAGTGGTGGAGGCTGGGACAATTACAACATTTAAAAGGCACCTGGATGGGTACATGAATAGGAAGGGTTTAGAGGGACCTGGGCCAAGTGCTGGCAAATGGCACTAGATTAATTCAGGTTATCTGGTTAGCATGGACGAGTTAAACCGAAAGGTCTGTTTCCATGCTGTACATCTCTATGACTCTATCATAGCTGAAATAGTTATAGTGATTCTAAATTTGGCCTCGACATTGTAGAAGGGGAAAAAAAAGATGGGCTTCCCATTCCTGAACACAGAGCAGTAATTCTTGTTGGTATATGTTTATGTAAATGTCATGGAACAATAAGATTAAATTAACTGGAATGCCCTTAACAGTTGAACAGTCTGCCTGCTCTTCCAATTGAGCTAATTGGGTGAAATGTGCATAGCAAATGGAACCATGGAACATACCCACGATTGTTAACACTGTAGGACAATTGTACCTCCCGGTATGTGAGGAAGGAGAAAATTGGCAAAAAGAAACAGGGTAAATTCAACAATCCTGTGCCTCTAGCATACCTCCAATGCCGGATGACAAACAGGCTGGGATTAAAATTAGAGTCGAGATTAGAGTGGTGCTGGAAAAGCACAGCAGCTCAGGCAAAAGCCCTTCATCAGGACTGAAGGATTAAAATTACACTACTATATTTCCAATCGGCATTTCGTTGGAGTATGGCTCAGCATTGAAGACATTGAATTTACTCTTCTATCGCAAACCTTGTTGTGGACATGAATTGTGCTGGAATTTCCTAAGAAATTCAAGGGTTGGCATTCAAACAAAACAGGATTAATAAATGTAAAATATGGCAGGCTTGGTGTCAAGGGAATAATTATAACCTATTATTTTAACGTTGTGCTATGCAAATACTTTGCACCGGAAAATTAAGTAATTGAATAGATGCACAAAACGATGTTTTACATCTCCAGTGATGAGCCTCTGATCAAAATACAGAGTATTTTTGTGATAGATTCACACAATACCCACAATAACCTTTCACTGCAGCTTTGAATGCCTTGTTTGGGCCCAAGAGACATTCATTATTTAGCATGATGAATACCTATTGCTATTAACACTAAAATTGCTAATCAACAACATTTGCTTGTACAAATGACAAACCTTTTAACCTTTGACACAAACTAACATTAATGAGATTGTTGATCCTCTAATATTTCACGTATAAGCTGCAGTTCTGTATAAACCAATAAGGTGGGTAAAATGCCAAATTCTATTGCATGATTTTTGAAAATATATCTTGTTGAAAGGATCTCATTGTGGCCTATGAAGTTGAGTGAAGAGGAGCAGATGTGGATATGGTAACATTGTGGAATGAAACAAATTGCTACCAGATCCAACATTTCCTGAAAGAAATCAAGGAATTTGTTCTTCATGAAAAATTTTTGATGTGATACATTTAGTGCTGATGACAAGGAGGTCCTTCAACAGTTGCACATTGTATAAGTACAATAATCGAAAACTACTAATGTTACAAATGGGCATTTATTGTTGGCCAGACATGATGGTTTGAGTTATTTTTGCATTTTGTAGACTTTTATAACTCTTTGAAAGTCAATAAGATGTACATTTGTTGCTTCTGTAATTTTTTTCTTCCTCTCAACTTTCTGAACCTCTACTGAAAATAACTCTTGCAGATATGACCTTTTCTGGTACAGGCACCGGTATGTCTCCACATTTAGGACAGGTTGGCTGTATCTCTCAGTCCCACAATACACTTCACCAACAGCAAAGCAATACCAACAACTTGCAGGAGATCTTGCGAACCAGTAAAAGTTATTTGGACAACAATGGTCTCTGGGAAACAACTATTCGACCAGTGAGAATTGGTGCAGTTGGGGATTTGTCCTCTGGATCATCAGGATACCAGTCAGGCACTAACATGGCAGGTAAAGAAATTTTTGCTTTTTAATTCATTAGACCAGCATTTATTGCCCATCTGGAATTGCCATTGAACTGAATGACTTGCTAGGTCATTTCACAGGGCAAATATGAGTCAACCACATTGCAGTGGGTTTGATGTCATTGTAGGTCAGACAGTTTAAGGACAGCAGATTTTCTTTTCTATAAGATATTACTGAGCCAGATTGGTTACTATGACAATTGAAAGTGGTCACATTATATGATTTTTATTGAATTCAAATTTTACCATATGCCATGATGACATTCAAACCCATATTCCCAGAATATTAGAGTGTGGGGCTCTGGATTGTTAATCTAGTTGCATTGCCATTATGATAAATACTTGGTTAATGCTTCATACTGATGTTATACAACTTGTAGAGACTATTTTTGTAAGGCTAGAAATGAGGAAATGTTATCCAGTGTAAATGCTGTCATGACATCAGCTTCCCTATCTCTATAAACTCCTCCAGTACTAGAATCATTCCCATGTCTACATTTCTTTAACTATAGTGTTCTGTATATTTTCTCTACCTTTGCCCATTTTTAACAGCTGTGCTTTCAGGCACTAAGGCACTGCCTTATGGTAATATTCACCCACTTAATTGAAACCATATCCAATCAGATTGTTGTATTATGCCTCGGCCAGAAAATTTAGCTCAGGAAAAGAAGAATCAGAAGGGCACTTACAGTCATAGAGTCATGGAGATGTACAGACAGAAACAGACCCTTCGGTCCAACTTGGGGCGGCACGGTGGCTCAGTGGTTGATACTGCTGCCTCACAGCGCCAGGGACTCAGGTTCGATTCCCGGCTCGGGCAACTGTCTGTGTGGAGTTTGCATATTCTCCCCGTGTCTGCATGGGTTTCCTCTGGTGCTCTGGTTTCCTTGCACAGTCAAAGATGTGCAGGTCAGGTGCATTGGCCATTCTAAATTGTCCATTGTGTTAGGTGGATTAGTCATAGGTAAATGTAGGGCAATGGGTGGTTTGCTCTTCGGAGGGTTGGTGTGGACTTGTTGGGCCGAAGGGCCTGTTTTCACACTGTAGGGAATCTAATCTCATCTAGATTTGGAGATGCCAGTGTTGGGCTGGGGTGTACAAAGTTAAAAATCACACAACACCAGATTATAGTCCAATAGGTTAAATTGGAAGCATACTGTGCTTCCAGTTAAACCTGTTGGACTATAACATGGTGTTGTGTGATTTTTAATTTAATCTAATCTAACTCGTCCATGCCGAGCAGATATTCTAACCTAATCTAGTCCCACTTGCCAGCACTTGGCCCATATCCATCTCCACCTCTCCAAGTCATGTAATACCCCAATACCTTTTAAATGCTGCAATTGTACCAGCCTCCACCACTTCCTCTGGCAGCTCATCCCATGCATGCCCCACCCTCTGCATAAAAAAGTTGCCCCTTAGGTCCCTTTTAAATTTTTTTCCTCTTACCCTAAACCTCTGCTCTCTAGTTCTGAACTCCCCCACTCCAGGGAAAAGACCTTGTCTATTTACCCTATCCATGCCTCTCATGATTTTAGACACCTCTATAAGGTCACCCCTCAGCCTCTAATGCTCCCGCACTTTTACAGTTTACATGTCCTCTTTTGTGAAAAATTGCAGTTGAGTAGGAGGCATGTGACAGTCATTCCCAGGAATGCCATTAAGGCTTTTTTTAGAATTCTCTACTGTCTAAAATTTTCTAAAGCCATCCTTCCTTCATACCTCTGTTTGTTCCTTTACAATCATGTTTTTGCTTTGATCACCAATAGTATCTGATGTTAGTGCAGAGTGCTGAGGGACACAATAATAGTCGGGGCAGCTGCCTCCAAGGCACACTAGGGAAAGATCACCTTCTAAGGTATTTCACTAAAGTAATATGAGGGTCCGTTCAGTTCTCAGACCCCTCATTGCCTCAAAGTTAAAGTTAATAGTTTCTTGCATGAGTAGAAAATGCCTTTGTTTTTGCAACGGCAGGGAAGCTCTGAGAAATGTCAAAATTCTACGTTTTACTGTTTTTGTCTGCAAAGATTGTGCTGAGTTGAAAATGTGTTGCTGGTTAAAGCACAGCAGGTCAGGCAGCATCCAAGGAATAGGAAACTCGACGTTTTGGGCATAAGCCCTTCATCAGAAATGAGGAGAGGGTGCCAGGCAGGCTAAGATAAAAGGTAGGGAGGAGGGACTTGGGGGAGGGGCGATGGAGATGTGATAGGTGGAAGGAGGTCAAGGTGAGGGTGATAGGCCGGAGTGGGGTGGGGGCGGAGAGGTTAGGAAGAAGATTGCAGGTTAGGAGGGCGGTGCTGAGTTGAGGGAACCGACTGAGACAAGGTGGGGGGAGGGGAAATGAGGAAACTGGAGAAATCTGAGTTCATCCCTTGTGGTTGGAGGGTTCCCAGGCGGAAGATGAGGCGCTCTTCCTCCAACCGTCGTGTTGTTATGTTTTGCCGGTGGAGGAGTCCAAGGACCTGCATGTCCTCGGTGAAGTGGGAGGGAGAGTTAAAGTGTTGAGCCATGGGGTGGTTGGGTTGGTTGGTCCGGGCGTCCCTGAGGTGTTCTCTGAAGCGTTCCGCAAGTAAGCGGCCTGTCTCCCCAATATAGAGGAGGCCACATCGGGTGCAGCGGATGCAATAGATGATGTGTGTGGAGGTACAGGTGAACTTGTGGCGGATATGGAAGGATCCCTTGGGGCCTTGGAGGGAAGTGAGGGAGGAGGTGTGGGCGCAAGTTTTACATTTCCTGTGGTTGCAGGGGAAGGTCCCGGGAGTGGAGGTTGGGTTGGTGGGGGGTGTGGTCCTGACGAGGGAGTCACGAAGGGAGTGGTCTTTGCGGAACGCTCACGAAGGGAGTGGTCTTTGCGGAACGCTCACGAAGGGAATGGTCTCTACAAAGATTGTGCTGAACTGATTTAGAACCTTTGTATATAACTTAGAGATATTTTTTGACTAAAGAGTATTTTTGCAATTAGAAATATCTGATTTCAGTGCAACTCTAAAGTGTCTTTAAGGTCTTTTTTGCATTAGAAAATCATGAAATGCAATTGGGTATTGTAATTATTAAAGCTTTAGTTATCAAATTCTTAAAATTACTGTGACCAATTAAAATATTAGGGAGTGAAATAGATCTTATTAAACTCCATATAAATTAATTGGAGGCCTTTTAAAGGGATTGCTGAAAAATGCAACCACTTAAGTTGATTTTGAAGAAAAAACACTTGGCTTTGAGTGGAGGTGGAGTGCTTCTCCTGACCCCATTTGAAGACTGTAATTGTTTACAACTTGGAGCTAGAATTCCTTTCCACAATCAGAGAGCTATTAGTCTGTCAGGAGCAAATAAGGATGAGAACACCCTGTGAATGGAAGAGCACAAGAGAGCCAGATGCTGTGTTTGGAGGAGAAACTTCTCTCCGATTCTGTCTGTATCTCTCATGTGTGGGACAGTGAGGGTCACTGGTGGCCCACGAAATTGATTCTTTTTCCTGGGTCATTTCGTGGACAAATTCCACATATTTGCTCTTTCCTACTACACGAGGTGTGCAGCAAACAAGCTATACTTGTTGCTGAACTGTGGAGTAACTAGTTGCTGTTTTGTGGTTTATGTCATGCAATGATTATAGTCTGGTGTTTGTAGTTTAAGATGGAAGGGACACCAAGGATGACTGAGGGATTGAGCTAGATTGACATATGCAGAGGTCACTGACGCTGACCAAGGGTGGGTGAGAAGGCAGCAGGGTAACCAGTGGAGGACCTGAATAGATTAATATAGGCATCCTCTCCAAGAACTAAGTCAGTGAATGCCTCCGGGTACACGATTAAATATGGCTTCACAGCTTTCAACTCCTTGAGGTAACAGCAGTAGTGCTGATTTTCTGCTTGCTCCCAGCCAGAAAATTAGCTGTGTTCTTTGTAAATCCCTATGAAATGGGCTGAGAGGCAAGGAAAACTAACCTGCCCCTGAGCAGAAGTGATGCTTGCCTCCATGTCTACTGATTAACTTAGACTGTGCTATGGCACTGTTCACCCACTGGGTTGAATCTATATCTACTCAGGTTGATGAATTAGCTTTGACAGCAGTAATGTTGTAATTATGTCTAGGTCAGGGGAAGAGATAGGGATGGGAAAATCAGAAGGGTGCTTTTTTGTGATGCATTTCACACTCTCTCACATAAGGTTTACGTGCAATCTTTTGTGAAAAATTACCATTTGAGTAGGAAGCAAATGGCATTGTTCCCTAGCACACATTACAGTTTGCAGAAGACATGCCAAACAAAAGAAAAAATGAAAGTAGAAATAAAATTAAAAGTTTGATCATCTCCTTGTTGATGGTAATATATTTTTTAAAAAGTGAGTTGTGCTTTTGTTGCAACTTTTTATTTCTTTTGTGTGTAGGTGCAGAGTTGCTGGAAGAACATCTTCGGGAGATTCGTACAATGCGACAACGCCTAGAGGAGTCTATCCATGCAAACAACCGACTTAGGGAGCAACTCGAAATGCGTCTGGCTGCTGCAGCCATGGAAAATGGTAGGATGATCTCAGAATTCAGACATTTTACATTCTACTTCAAATAGTTGTGATTTTGATGACAAAGTAACTTACCAAAAGATGTTTGAGGAAAAACCTGTAAAAAATGTAAACCGAGACTACATATCTCATGCTCCCACAGCAATATTAGAACTAACCTAGTAGGTAGTACAGCTGCATGACGCTGGGATGATTCTCATTGCAGTTTTCATTCTGAAGGCTAATTCCTAATCTTTACCTGTTACACCTCTGCAGCAATGTGACTGAGATGTGAGGTTCAGCAGATCAGGGCACTAAACCTGTCTCTTTATATTGAATGGGTAAACCCTGGCCGTCTCTGTGAGTTCTTGTGTCTTCAGTTTGGCATTTCTTGATGGTTCCAGCTGTAGTGGCTGCTCCTGTGGCATTAGCGCCATCTTTCTTTGGAAACCATTTCCTGCCTGTCTGATTGGCTCTCCCCTCCGATATATTACCCTGAGGATACACCTCCAATGATGTGTCCTCTTTCTCCAGATGCAGCATCAGAATGGCCATGTAAATGTTGGTGCAGTTGAACTGTAGATCCTCCAGATGGGGCAGCAGCCTTTTGGGGGTGAGCTCATCCTTAATAGGGCGGCAGGCCAGCAGCAAGAACCTGGTAGAATGTGGCCCTGGATTCTGCTATCTGACCAAGAAGGTTCACTCATCCCCTACTAACTATCTCTCAGACTAGTGAAACAAATCTACACAAAGTACTTTGTATCTTTGTTATTTGTAGATACAAAATAGTACATGTGTCTACAAGTTTATCAGATGACTAATCATTTGACACTTTGTCAGATGCTGATTAACTGGAACCCTTGATGCAGATTTTTCACTCCCAGCATTTGTTTCTGACTTGGTCCTCCTCATTTTCTTGTAGCTGGTGCTCCAAGCAACATCTACATCCAGGGACTGGAAACAATGACTCAACTGTCAGAGGAAAACCGAAAAATGAGAGAAGAGATCCTGACTCTGCAAAGCCGGCTTTCTCAAGTGCCCATGGGTTAGATACTGAACAGAGCTGAAGTTTCTGTTTTAAACAAAAACTAAAATTCCCTGTTTTTCTCAGTAATTAGCAGTCCACGAGTTGCAGTCTCAAATATTGCACTTTTCAAAGCACTTGTTCCAACAGATTATTTTGGCTGTTCATTAGTTGATGAATAAAATGGACAATTTGATATTTCTCATGTAGAAAGCAGGAACACTGATGGTTACAGCTTGAAGAACTGTGGGATATCATATGGAGGAATCCTCCATCCATATTCTGACCCTTCACTATATGTAAAAACATCTTTCAGCTGTATCAATCATTCCTCCATAGGCCTATGAGGCCAACAGTTCTTCCAAGGAACTATTTTAAGGGATAATTGCTTATTTAGACCAATACTTAGCATGGTGCAGCTGTAGGCTTGTCTTCCTCAAATATAAAATAACAATCTTGTTTCTAGTTAGTGATGTTTCACCTCAAGCATTTGAAAATGAATAGCACGAATGTTGTTGGCATAGTGCTGAGTTATAGAAGATTGGAAAGAAAACTTCTCCATCTCTTTGCCTCCATTGCTCAGTTACATCTACATGGATTTAGGTTTGCAAGCAAAAAGAGAAATGGTTGAATTCCACATTTAACTAGTCATTCGAGGATATAGATTTGGTGTCAAAGGAAGGAAGAAATTAGTAATTACTGGATGAAGCCTATATATGATCCCAAAAAAGTAGGGTGAACTACACAATGAGAGATAGGTTTTTTTCTTATTAACATGCTCTGTCAGGATGTCAAACTTTACTTTAGTATCTTACTTGTCATCCACAAGTCCTACTGAATTTAATGGCCCCATCCAATGGCATGCTGCTGCTGGTAGCTCCCACCTTGACCTAATCTACTTTTCAGCACTGCCACTGATGTTATTCTTGCCAGAAGTACAGAAAACTTCCCAAAATGTCTGTACTTTCAGAAGCAGTAAGGTCAGTGATAAATGCTAAACAAATTAGCTCTTCGAACATCCTAACTATGTTTATCTTTTGAGTTGTGTAACCCATATAAGGAGCTGATGCTACAAATACAGCCTTTGTGTAGTAAGCAACAGACTAGCTGAGGAACTTCTTAATCCATTGCTTAAAGTGCCTTTGAGTGCTGGCTGGTGTTGCTGTACCTAGTGCAAATTCTCAATAGGAAGTGTAACTCGCAAGCAAACAAAAGTGTAGGTTACATCTACAATGTTGTTAGGAAGGGAGTTCCAGGATTTTGATCAGTGACAGTGAAAGAACAGCAAGTGCATTTCGAGTCACTGAAATGTCATCCTCAAAGCCTATTCATCATCTATCAGCCACAAGTCAGGAGTGTAATGGAATACAGTCCACCTGTCTGGATGAGTAAAGCTCCAACAGTACTTAAGAAACTCAACACCATCCAAGACAAAGTAGCCCAATTTATTGGCACCCTATCCATCACCCACAATATTCATTCTCTTTATCATTGATCACAGTGGCAGCAGTGTGTATAGTCTGAGATGCACTGTAGTGATAAAGCAAAGTTCTTTAAACAGTACCTACCTTCTAAAACCATGACCTCTATGCAAAAGGACAAGGGTAGCAGATGCACGGGAACACAACCTCCAAGTTTCCCACCAAGCACAACAATGTGGGTGTATCTACATTATGTGGATTGTAGCAGATACAGAATGTAGCTCACTGCCACTACTTCCAGTGCAGTTAGGGATGGGTATAAATATTGGCATAAATTAAAATGCTTGCATCTGGTGAAATAAATAATAAAAACATCAGTGGTATATAGCTTGGAGGGTGGAGCAACTTGTAGGTGGTTTTAGTTACATGCATCTGCTGCCCTTGTCCTTCTAGGTGATAGAGGTCATTGTAATAGGGTGCCATTATGTACCATAGAACTTTTCATCTCTCCATTTCACTCTGTTCATTTAAGGTTCTCCTTAAAACTTACCACTTGATCAGGTTTTGAAGCAAATTCCCCATTCCTCCTCCTTAGCTTGGAGTAGATTTTTCTTATACCTTGGTGAAAAGGCAAGAAATGTTTTTCCATATTAATCAAAGCAAGTTATTTTTGTTTTTGTTTAAAAGTAAAATTTGCAACTTTTATATGCAATCTTCATAAATAATACACAATTAATGTTTAACATTGGTTGTGAAATTAATTGTTTTGATTTTAACTCCACAGAACAGGCCAAAGAAATGGAGCAACTGAGGGAGAGTCTGTTAGCAATCAGAGCTAGATATAAGCTGTTGGAGACAGAGCTGGATCAGTGGAGAGAAGAGAACAACAGATTGCAGGCCCAAATCAGGGACACACAGGAGGAAGCACTACAGCTCAGAGAGCAACAGCAATGCAGCCAAAACAAAAACAAAAGGTATTGAAACCAACGTTCTGTTTTTCTAATTAATGTATATGCCAGTGATGTTCACTCTACTTGTTCCAGGAGCTTGCATTACTCAGCTAGATTCCACTGATACAATCCATCCAGCTTTGAAGTTCCTCAAAAACTGTTCACTGGCATTGTTGATTGTCAGAAAAACCCATCTGGTTCACAGATGTCTTATGGGGTTGGAAGCTGCTGTACTTACCTGGCCTCACCTACGTGACTGACTCCAGACCCACAGCAATGTGGATGTCTCTGAGTTGCCTCCTAGGCAATTCGGATGCACAATAAATGCTGGCCTAGCCATCTACATCCCTTGAATGAATATTTTAAGAAACACAATATGTCCTGTGCATTTCTGATTTTAAGTGAGCTGTTTCAAGGAATTAAAAGTTGACTATGTATTTTCATGAATGGGTTATGCATTTGCATTCCATACAGATAATGGGCACAAAAAGTCACAAACTTTACTGATGTTAAGTAAAATGTGTTTGAATAACTTGCATCCAATTCTTCGTGGATATGAGTCCACATTACAGAATTGGTATCTATAGTTTACAAATATGTTGGCAGTGAAGGTAAAAATAGGCAGTGTGTAGAATGGAATTAGTATTTTATACTGAATTGAAGCTGATTGCTAGAGAGTATAGAGAGCTCTACCCACATATACCTGTTCTACACTTATACAATGCCTCTGTGTGCTGGTTGTGATAACAAAGCAAAGCCAAGTGACATTCTTCATTTGTTACGTTCCGTACATTGGTCCTTACATACCATACTTATATTGAAGCAGAATGGTAGCATGTCAATGACATAATTAAACCAGCTGATGGGATATGATAGTTCAATGAATTCCATTCCCAACACAGGGATTAGCTCAAATTGTCAGTGGGGATTTGAAGATCTCACTGAAAACAGATTGTCTTAGATTTGTGAGCAATAAGGAGGTAAAAATTTTCTGTGTGTATTATAGGCAAAACTTTATCCTTGTTTCAGAACAAAATTTACATTTTTGCTTCAGAGTAGGCATGAATGAAATCTTATAGACCCATGTTAACTCTATTCTTCCTCTTTTGCCTTATCTGTTTTGTTCGCTCTGCCTAGGCTTTTGCAGGAGATCACTATGCTACAACAGCAACTAAGTGAAAGTCACCAGCTACTGCATTCTCTCCAGTCTGAGATTCAAGTGTATGAGAGGCTGTATGGAAAGAAGAAACCTTTCCAAGGTAGGAAGAGTCTATTCATATTTAGATTCCTTCAGTTCTATTTGAATTATAAACTATTCTGAAAAGCTAGTGAAATCTAATTCTAGATTTCTGAATTTATTATAAAATGATTGGAATGCATAAGAAAGCCCACTTAGACTGTCAAGCCCATGCCAGCTCTGCTAGAGAAGTTTAGCTAGTCCCAGTCCTTACTCCATAGCTCTGCAAATGTTTCCCCCTCTTGTCTTTCTCTATTTCCCATTGGAAATTAAATTTATTTCCACCACCCTTTCAGGCATTGTGTTCCAGATTAAAAACACATTGATGTGTCAATATGTTTTTTAGATTAGATTAGACTTACAGTGTGGAAACAGGCCCTTCGGCCCAACAAGTCCACACCGACCCGCCGAAGCGAAACCCACCCATGCCCCTACATTACCCCTTACCTAACACTACGGGCAATTTAGCATGGCCAATTCACCTGACCCGCACATCTTTGGACTGTGGGAGGAAACCGGAGCACCCGGAGGAAACCCACGCAGACACGGGGAGAACGTGCAAACTCCACACAGTCAGTCGCCTGAGTCGGGAATTGAACCCGGGTCTTCAGGCGCTGTGAGGCAGCAGTGCTAACCACTGTGCCACCGTGCCGCCCACGGTAAATAGTGTTCTCCACTATTTGGAAAATAAGGTTTCACTCACAATCACAAAATCTCAGGCAATTTGGCATTATAAATTCCAGACTTAGAGACATAAAGATCACAATTATAAAAGTTGTATTTTCTCCCTTACAGTTTACTCTGGAAGTGCTCAGCACCACAGTGACATCCGTGACTTCCTAACCCAAATCAGGGGCCTTCGGATTCAGCTGGAGCACAGTATCCATACTAATGGCTGCCTACGGAAACAGCTGAAAGAACAGATGGATGAACATCGACCAGACAATCTTAATATCAATCATTCATCATCTAGTGAACATGGCAACAGTAAACAGATGTTCCAGGGTAAGATGACTAGAAATGCGGTTGATATATAGAGTGAAATTAAAGTCATTGCAATGAGAAATGGTTTGGTGGCCTAGTTAATAGTGCAGTGAAAAGCAGGAGTGGGGATGTAATGGGACAGAATTTAAATCTTCTGATTACTGAAACCATTTAGATTCGTTATGGAATGTGCTCCATTTTTTGCTTTTTATTTACAATTTTCCTGAATTACTAATTCAAATACAAAGCATTGAAGCACTTTGTGCTTAACTCAGTTGCTGCCAACAAACTTGAGACCCACTGAGAGAAACATAGTTGTCAACTTTGTACTCTTAATATGTTTGGCTCCCTTGGAAAATCTTGAAAACATTGTAGCTTTTCAATTCTTCTCATTCAACTGGGGTCTTATTTTGTTAAAGAAAAATTGTACAGTGTCCTGGCAAGGTCACAATTGCATATTTTGTCATGATATATCAGTGTGTTATATCTGAGTATCTTAAAAGTCATGCACCTAGTGTGAAAGGGTTACACACTTGTGGAGTTGCAAATGTAGCAGTCCCTGCTAATCTGCAAATTTCCTTCACAACAGTGGTTAATCTGTAGTTGGCCTCAATACTTTCTGAGCATAAAGGATCAGGAAAAATTAAACAATTACATTCAAGTTGGAAACTGATTTGGTGTCATCAGCACATTTGGAAATACTATAGTTGGTTCCCACATCCAAATCATTTGTATAGATTGTGATAGCACTGGAGCCAACCAATGATCCTTGCAGCAAATCACTAGTAACACCCTGCCATCCTGTGAATGAGGTGCTCTCTGCTGATTATAGTTCTTCTAAGATTAAACTTAAGTATAGCTTTTCCTCTTTCCATTTATACTTCTTTGCAGATTGTGTGCCATCGCCACCTGTTCGAGACACTGGCTTGTTCTCGCCATTCCAATTGCACTCAAAGGCAACTTCATCAATGGAGGATCTTAAAATGGAAGACACATCACGTCAGCATGGTGTGTATACAGCTTTATTTGTCACTATTTGCTATCCTTCAATTAACTAAAGTTTGAATATAGCTTCACTTGTTTCCTTCCTACCTCCTTCCTTGCTTTGGATGGGAGAGCAAGGAAAAGCAATATGAAAAATAGAGTACAATTTTGAAGTGTGCACAAGAACAGAGAAATGTGGACACGAGCATAAACCACTTGAAAGAAGCAGGGCTTGTTGAAAAGTGATTAGAAAAGCATATGGGACACTGGGCTTTAGAAATATAGACAGATACGATAAAGCCAAGGAAATTATGATGAACCTTTATTGAACACTAATTCAACTTCTGATGAAATGTTGTGTCTAATTCCAGGCACTACACGAGGAAAGGTGTGAAGATTTTAGAGAGGATGCAGAAAGGATTTGCAACAATAGTTCAGGGGATGGGGAACTTCAGTTACAAAGATGGATTGTAGAAACTGGGACTATTCTCAAAAGAGAAGATTAAGAGGAGATTTGATTGAGATATTTAGAGTAGATAGAAAGAGGCAGTCCTATTACATTAGGGATGGAGAACTAGAGGATAGCAATTTAAAGTAATTGGGTAAAAAAAATCCCAAAGGCAACATAGCAAGCCCCTCATTATGTGGCTGGTAATGATCTGTAATGCACTGCCTAAAATAATAGTGCAGGTAGAAAAGTTGAGCTTTCAAAAGGGAACGGGTTAATCATCTGGAGAGAGATAATTGCAGTACTCTAGGGACACAGCAGGGGAGTGGGACTAGCTAAATTCTCTTTTGACGAACTCAGTGGCCTCCCTTTGTGATGTAATCATTCTATGACTGCTGCCTGATAGAATGGGCTTTAGGTTGTTGCATCCTAGGAGGCTGACACATGTGCTGAGCTAGCTCATTTTCACAATACTAACAAGATGGGAGTGTGAGGAAATGGAAATATCTGCTCTTTAACTTGATATACACTCAATTATTGAACTCAGATTACACTTGTGGTTGGTATGGAAGTCATGTTGTGGGTTTTAGAGTATGGAAACACTTTTTTTGATACTGTTATGATCCTGGATGGAACATTCAAATTTACATTACAGTCTGGTTAAGGACCAGTAAACATTTTGTTTGGAGACAAAGTTTGAAATCTCAGATAATTACTTAAAGAATAAAGTTACAAGATTCCATAGATTTAAGCAATAAAAATAAACTTTATATTTGCTTATCAAAGTTGTAAATACACCTTATACTCTTAACATCCAGAATCAACATGAGGTAAACATAAATTAACAGGAAAACTGCACGTGAGATGGTCAATACAATGAAAACCGATCCATCAAATTTCTCAGTAACTCACCGAGACGAGTGATTATTTAGAGTCACAAAAATTCTTTAAAACATAATTCCCTCCTGCAAAGATTTTCAGCCTTTCCTCATCAGAGTAAGTTTAATCCGTAGCCCAACAGCAGCTCTGCTCCACCTGTGTTTTATCATAACATAATAATTTCATGTACTCTGTTATCCCTCTATTATTTCCACCAGTTTCTTCATAAGAGATTTGCACAAAACTATATAAAATGACATGGAGCTCTTAGTTCAGACGCTGAAAACTAAAATGAAATCGAGTATTATTGTGCAGTAATGGGGAGGTGATTGCGTAGTTGCATAGCTGCTTGACTAGTAATCCAGAGACCCAGGTAATGCTTGTGGGTTCATATATGAATCCAACCATGGTAGATGGTGGAATTTGAATTTTAAAAAAATTAGATGAACGGTCTAATCATTGAGTGTAATGTTAGTCCTACATGGAGAAAAATCTGTCCTTACCTGGTTAAAAACAGAGTCATCACTTAGCATCAGAAACAGCCAAACTCGGCCATGTTGACCCTGCAATATCCCAGTTATAGAATCATAGAGTCATGCAGCACAGAAACTGACCCTTTGGTCCAACCAGTCCATGCCGATCATAATCTCAATTAAACTAGTCCCACCTGCCTGCTCCTATCCTGCATTCCTCCAAACATTTCCTATTCATGTATTTATCCAAAAGCCTTTTAAACGTTGTAACTGGGCCCACGTTCACCACTTCCTCAGGAAGTTCATTCCACAAGTGAACCACCCTCTGTGTGAAATAAATTGCCCCTCATGTCTTTTTTTAATTTCTCGCCTCTCACCTTAAAAATATGCTCTTTAGTCTTGAATTCCCTCATCCCGGGGGCGGGGAGGGGGGGTGTGGGGAGGAGGGGGACCCTATAATTAACCCTATCTAAATTCCTCATGATTTTACAAACTTCTGTAAGGTCCCCTCTCAATCTCCTATGCTCCAATGAAAAAACTCCAGCCTTCTTTTATAACTCAAATCTTCCATACCCATCAACATCCTGGTAGGTCTCTTCTGAACCCTCTCTAATTTAAAAACATCCTTTCTATAACAGGATGATCAGTGGACTCAGTGCTCCAGAAGAGGCCTCACCAATGTCTTGTACAACCTCAACATGACTTAAATAGCAAGAAGAAAAGCCTGAGTTGTCTTTGATATTGGTAGGCTATTTGGGCTGACAAGTGGTAAATGGAATTTAATCCCAAAAAATATGAGGGTTTGCGTTTTTGGAGGATCAACAGTACACTCTTGCCTTGTTGGATATTAGGACTCTAGGAAGTACAGAGGATCATAGGGACCTTGATTTGCATGTCCATGATCCTTGAGGACAGCAAGATAGTTATGAGATGGCATATGACATACTTGCCTTTATTAGTCAGGGAACTGAATACAAGAGCAAGGAGTTAAGATAGAGTTGTATATAACATTAGTTAGGCCACAGCTGGAGTACTGTGTGCAGTTCTGATCACCACACTATAGGAACGATGTGACTGCACTCGAGAGGATGCAGAAGAGATGCACCAATGTGTTGCCTGGGTTGGAGCAATTCAGTTATGAAGAAAGACGAGATAGGCTGAGGTTGTTTTCCTTAGAGCAGAGAAGGCTTAGGGGAAAATCTGAATGAGATATTTAAAGGTCTGAGGGGCGTAGATAGAGAGAAACATTTTCCCTTAGTTGTGGGGCAAAACCTTGTAACTTGAACATAGCGGGAGATTCTGTGTGGCAGATGGTAGGGTTATCGGTAGGGTTTACTATTCTGAAATGTGTCAATGTCAGTATAGGGTTCACCCAGTTCAGGGGGCAGTTAGGGAAAGTTTCAAGACTAACTGTGAACTCTTTGCTTTAAGGGGGATTAGCATCTCCTCCATTTCCCGCATCTCTGCCCTCACACAACCACCCTCCAACCACAACAAGGGTGGAGTCCCCCTAGTCCTCACATTCTACCCCACTAGTATCCTCCGCCATTTTTGCCACCTGCTATCAGACCCCACCACCAAAGTTAATTTCCCTCCCCACCCCTATCCACTTTTCGCAGGGACCGTTCCCTCCACGACTTCCTTGTTAGGTCCACACTACCCACCAAACCCCCCCTCCACACCCGGAAGTTTCCCGTGTAGCCACACAAGTTGCAAAACATCCCCCTCAGCTCTGTCAAAGACTCCAAAGAATCATTCCAAGTTTGGCAAAGATTCACCTGCATTTTCTCCAACCTGATTTATTTCATTCGTTGCTCTAGATATTAGATTAGATTACTTACGGTGTGGAAACAGGCCCTTCGGCCCAACAAGTCCACACCGACCCGCCGAAGCGCAACCCACCCATACCCCTAACCTAACACTACGGGCAATTTAGTATGGCCAATTCACCTGACCCGCACATCTTTGGACTGTGGGAGGAAACCGGAGCACCCGGAGGAAACCCACGTAGACACGGGGAGAACGTGCAAACTCCCCACAGTCAGTCGCCTGAGTCGGGAATTGAACCTGGGTCTCAGGCGCTGTGAGGCAGCAGTGCTAACCACTGTGCCACCGTGCCACCCAATGGTGTCCTTTACACTGAAGAGACCAAACACAAATGTATGGCACGGTTCAGTTGACATTTTTAGTCAGTATGCTCCAATCAATCCCATCTTCCAATCATCACCCATTTCAACTCCCCCCTCCCATTCTCCCAAAGACATGTCCATCCTGAGCCTCCTCCACCATCAAAACAAAGCCACACACAAGCCTAGAAAAAAAGCCACCTCATTTTCTGCATCTGGAGCTTCCAACTAAATGGCCTTAACATAGAATTCGCCAGCATCCAAATCTGTCCACCCCCCCCCAAACTCGTCCCAGGTCCAGCCCTCCCTCTTCACCTCACCCCATTAATCTGACCTCCCTTTCAATCTTCCTTCCCAGCTATCTGCTGCATCCGTCCCACTGACCAGTCACAACTATATCCTACCTGCGTCCATCCATCACTATCCCACCCACCTTTCCCTCCAGCCCCATCCCACCCTCTATCTATTTTGCAGCCCCTTCCTCCCCTCTCAGTCCTGATGATAGGTTCCAATCTGAAATGTTGACTCTTCTCCTCTGATGCTGCCTGACTTGCTGTGCTTTTTCCAGCTCAGTTCTTTATCCACCACGCAAAACAGTCCATTTAAACTATTGAATAAAAGACCTCATATCCTGTGATACTCTGAATTGTCCTTGCCAACTGGTCTGTAAACTACACAGAGCAAGGGTTTCATTATAGAGAGTTGGGGGAGAGGATTCTTCTCTTTAATCTGTCAAAACTTTGATAAATCTTTGCTTTGTGCATTTTGGAAGGTGTCCTATCTGAGTCTGGCTTAGTTCAGAATTGATAACAAGAGTCACTGCTTATTCATGATATGTTAAAAGTTGCCAAGATGTTTTCATGCTTCATCAGTCCAATTGCTGTTCCCATTCCACGCATTTCCTGTCTTTATGGGCTTGATGAGAATGGTTTGTATAGTCTACATAGATTTTGGCAAAGTCTTGACAAAGTTCCATATGGCAGACAGTTGTGAAAGATGAGAACACATTTGATCAATATGTGAGTAGCAAGCCAAAATTGACTCAAGTGGCAGAAAGCAAAGGTCAGCATGCTGCTTTTGTGACTGGAAGATTGTTTCCCATGGAGTTTCATAGGGTTATGTCAGGGTTTCTTGCCATTTGTGTTATACATCAGTGAATCAGGGTTAAAAATCACACAACACCAGGTTATAGTCCAACAGGTATAATTGGAAGCATTCTAGCTTTCGGCCATCGCTCCTTCATCAGGTGATAGTGGAGGGCTCAATCTTAACACACAGAATTTATAGCAAAAATCTACAGTGTGATGTAACTGAAATTATACACTGAAAAATTGATTGTCTGTTAAGTCCTTTGTCTGTTCGAATACCATGACAGTTTCACTTCTTTCATGTGTAAATCACAAAATTCTCAGGTTAGCTGTTAACAATGGTGATAGCTAGACAATATGTTGAAGGTGTTAGCCCCCTATGTTCTCTGTCTATGCCATGATGTTTAGATTGATTCTAATCTAAAAAGTGAGATAATGGAGTTTTACATGAATTCATGCAGTTTTTGAGCAAAGTACAATGTAACCCTGCAAGTACAAATTCACCCCACAAAATATATGTGTGCATGTGGGTCTTTGTGTGTGTGTCTGTCTGGGTTGGGGGTTGAGAGTGTGAGAAAGTGTGTGTGTGTGTAGTGAGTGTAGAGTGTCTTAAGTCTGTGAGGGGGTGCATGTGGGAGTGTGTGTGTCTGTAAGGGTGTGTGGGTGTCTGTGTGCGTGCCTGTGTGTGTGTGTGTGTGTAGGAGTGTCTGTGTGTGTGTGTATAGTGCAATGGTGGTCACCTGTAATGTGACACGAACCCAATGTCCCGGTTGAGACCCGCCCTATGGAAAAGTGGTCCAGGACATTCGACCTTGGACCTTCGGGTGACCATCCTCCAAGGCAGTCTTTGGGACAGGCAGCAGCAAAAAGAGGCTGATAGCTAAGTTTGGTACCCATAGGGAGGGTCTCAACCGGGACCTTGGGTTCATGTCACATTACAGGTAACCACCATTGCACTATATACACACACAGACACTCCTACACACATACACACATACACACATACACACACACACACACACACACACACACAGAGGCACTCCTATACATACAGACACGCGCAGAGACAGGCACACACACTCCCACACTCTCACATGCACCCCCTCACAGACTTAAGACACCCTACGCTGACCCACCCCCCCCCACACACACACACACACTTTCTCTCACTTGCAACCCCCAACCCAGACAGACAAAGACCCACAAGCGCGCACACATTTTGTGGGGTGAATTTGTACTTGCAGGGTTACATTGAACTTTGCTCAAAAACTGCATTTATACCAAGTTTGCTAGATCTTTGACCAATCAAATAATCTATCTATGTTCCATTGTAGTTTCCTTATGCTCTCTTCATAACTTATTTTCTGAGCTATTTTTGTGACATCAGCAAATGAGCAACATTCAGTCCATTCATTTATATGAGTTGTAAGAAGTTGAGGCCTTGGCACTCATCTCTGTGGTATATTAGTTGCTACACCTTGCCAACCAGAAAATTAACTATGCTTACTCTGTTTCTTGTTAACTATCTAAACTTCTATCCGTGCTAATATGTTACCCCCTATACTTTGGCACTTTAATGTGGCAATTATCAAGTTCGTTCTGGAAATATAAGTACAATACATCTACCGGTTTCCTTTTATCTGCAGCACAAAAAAAACCCTCAAAAAATTGTTTATGCATGATTATGGTGATCAGAACTATACACAATTCCATATATGGACTAACCACTGTTTTAGACAGTTGCTGCTTTATATCCCTGCTTTTGTAATCTATAACTCGCCAAAGAAAAGAAAGCATTTCACATGCTTTTTCATATTCTCTATCTCTTCTGCAACCTTCAAGGATTTGAGTGGCATACATTCCAATGTCTCTTAGTTCCTGTGTCCTCCTCAATATGGTCCTATTTATTGGGTATGCATGGGTTTATTTGCTCTTCTCAAATGAATTTAATTTTGAACAGATTATTCTATTTAGAGTTATAGAGATGTACAGCACAGAAAACAGACCCTTCGGTCCAGCTTATCCATGCCGACCAGATATCCCAAATAAATCTAGTCCCATTTGCCCGCATTTGGCCCATATCCCTCTAAAACATTCCCTTCCATATACCAATTGCCTTTTAAATATTGTAATTGTACTAGCCTCCACCATTTCCACTGGCAGTTCATTCCATACACACACCACCCTCTAGTTTTGGCCTCCTCCATCCTGGGGAAAAGACCTTATCTATTCATCCATTCATACCCCTCACGATTTTATAAAATGCTATGAGGTCACCAACGTTCTTTCTATAGTGGAGAGACCAGAATCGCATACAGTAATCCAAAAGTGGCCAAACTAATGTCCTGGACAGTCATAACATGACCTCCCACCTCCTATACTCAATGCACTGACCAATAAAGCCAAGCATACCAAATGTTGTCTTCACTGTCCTATCCACCTGTGACTCCTCTTTCAAGGAACTTGCACTCCAAGGTCTCTTTTCTCAGCACCTCTCCCCAGGACCTTATCATAAAATGTATAAGTTCTGCCCTGATTTGCCTCTCCAAAATGCTGCACCTCACATTTATCTAAATTAAACTCCATCTGTTACTCCTTAGCCCATTTGCTCATATGATCAAGATCCTATTGTCTCTGAGATAATCTCTTTTGCTGGCCATTAGACCTCCAACTTTGGTGTCATCTGCAAACTTACTAACCATACCTCCTATGTTCACATCTAAATTCTTTATATAAATGATAAAAATCAGTAGACTCAGCATCACACCTTGTGGCACACCACTGGTCACAAGGTCTCTAGTCTGAAAAGCAACCCTCCACCACTATCCTCTGTCTTCTACCTTTGAGCTAGTTCTGTATCCAAATAAGTAGGTAACATAGAAACATAGAAGGTAGGAGCAGGAGGAGGCCATTCGAGTCTGCTCCACTATTCATCACCACCATGTCTGATCATCTAACTCAATAGTCTAGTTCTGCTTTCTCCCCATACCCTTTGATCTTTTTGCCCCAAACGCTATGTCTAGCCACCCCTTGAATACATTCAATGTTTTGGCATCAACTACTTCCTGTGGCAATGAATTCCACAGACCCACCACTTTTTGGGCAAAGAAATGTCTCCTCATCTCTGGCCTAAATGGTCCACCCCGAATCCTCAGACTGTGACCCCTAGTTCTGGATGCACCCACCAACAGGTACATCTTCCCTGTCTAGTCCTGTTAGAATTTTATAAGTCTCTATGAGATTCCCCACTCACTTGTCTGAACTCCAGTGAAAACAATCCTAACCCAGTCAATCTCTCCACATACATCAGTCCTGCCATACCCAAATCAGTATGGTCAACCTCGACTGCACTCCCTCGAAAGTAAGAACATCCTTCCTCAGAAAAGGAGACAAAAACTGCGCGCAATATTCTACTTGTTGCCTCACCATGGGCCTGTATAACTGCAACAGCACATCCCTGTTCCTGTACTCGCAACCTCTCGCAATGAAGGCCAACATACCATTTGCCTTCTTTACTACCTGGTACTCCTGCATTCCTACTTTCAGCAACTGGTGCACAGGGACACAGATCCTGCTGCACACTCCCTTCTCCCAATTTACAGCCATTCAGGTCGTAATCTGCCGCCTTGTTTTTGCTTCCAAGGTGAATAACCTTGCACTTATCCAAATTATACTGCATCTGCCATTGATTTGCTCACTGATCCAACCTGTCCAGATCATGCTGAAGCATCTCAGCATCCTCATAACAGTTCACCCTCCCACCCAACTTGGTATTACCTGCAAACTTTGAGATGTTATATTTTGTTCCCTCGTCCAAATCATTAATATATATTGTGAATAGTTGTGGTCCCAGCACTGGTCCCTGTGGCACCCCACTAGTTACTGTCTGCCATTTTGAAAAGGACCCATTAATTCCTATTCTTTGTTTCCTCTCTGCCAACTAGTTTTCTGTCCATCTCAATACACCTCCCTCTATTCCATGAGATCTAACCTTGCAAACCAGTCTACCATGAGGAACCTTGTTGACAGCATTACTGAATTCTATATAGATCACGTCTACCACTCTGCCTTCATTAATCCTCTTTGTTACTTCTTCAAAAAACTCAATCTATTTGTGAGACAATATCCCAAATCAGTCTTTGCCTTTCCAAATAAATATAAGTCCTGTCCCCCGGGCTTGTCCTTACCTTTCTTAAATAGTGGCACCATGTTCGCCAAACTCCAGTCTTATGGCACTTCACCTGTGCCTATCGATGATCCAAATATCTCAGCAAGGGGCCCAGCAATCACTTCCCTAGCTTTTCACAGATTTCTACCCCTGATCAGAGGTAAATCCCAGAGATTTATCCACCTTTATGCATTTTATATAGATATTTTTATTGGGAATTTAACATTTTGACAAATTTACAAAAATAAGCAGAATTTTCAAGCACAAACATTAATATAAAAATAGATCTTAAATATATAATCATCAAAATTCAACTAATCCACAATCATCCAGAGTGTATAGTTGAGTCGCTTACATCCTTCAAATAAAAGAAAATGTTCTCTAATACACTCATAACAGTATGATTAAAAGGAAGCTATTTCCAAACAATAAGAACAAACAAAAAAAAAATTAAACATGTTTGAATGGAGATCTTCCCCCTTGTTCTCAGGGGGCCTTACTACCTTTCCAACGTTCCACCATATCCTCTCCCAAACAGTGTCCCACCCTCGACCCGGGCGCTCCTTAATAGGATTTAGATATAATACCGAGCTAGAGTTAACAGTGAGCGCCGCACCCCCACCCCACCCCACCCATACCTGAGTATATCTAATAGCATCAATGCCACGTACAAACACACATAACTATAAAATTACAACTCCAACAGATTACAGTTAAGTATATTAACATAGCAAGGAAGACAACCCCGCTCCCAGAGGCAAAAGTAAAGTAGAATAAAGTAACCATTTCTCCCCACGGAGTGTGGGAGAGGCAAGCCAACATAAATTGTCTCTTACGATTTATTTAACCGAGTCTAAAAGTTTCTTGGCCTCTTCCGATGATCTAAAATTATACTCGGATCCTTCGTGGGTAAAGCATAACGTCGCTGGGTAGCGTAAGGTGTATTGAATATCTAAGTCCCTTAAACATTTCTTCACCTCATCAAACGCCTTCCTTCTTCGTGCCAAAGCCGGGGAGAAGTCCTGAAATAACATAATCTTGGATCCTTCATGAATCATAGCTTTAGGATCCTTTCCAAGCTTTCTGGAGGCATCCAGGAGTATCTGCCTCTCCCTATAACTCTGCAGCCGGAACAGGACCGGGCGTGGGCGCTGGTTTGGGCCAGATCCGCGTACTGCGACCCGGTAGGCCCACTCCACCCTTACCCGGTCAGTTTCAGCCCCCAGGTTTAAAATCTGCGGCAACCATCGCTCCAGAAATGCTACTAACTGTTCTTTCCCTTCTTGCTCTTGAAGGCCCAGCAGCCGAATATTCTTTCTCCGATTTCTGTTGTCAATATCATCGATGTAAATTTCAAAGGCCCTGACTCTCTGCTCCAGAGCTCTCACCTGTTCTGCAGCTGTTTGAGCTGCAGCCTCGGAGGTCGTGGCCTTTAGTTCCACCCCCTCCACTCGGCCCTGCAGCTCTTCCATGGTTTGATTCTGTTTCTGCAGCTTTTCTTCGAATGCATTCCATCTCTGTCTGGATTCTGCGATGAAATTGACGAGTGTCGATTCCAGTCTAGCAATCATCTCTATAAGGCCTGTTTTTACATCAGCTGCAGCCAGAGGAGAGGAGGGTGGGGGAGGGGTCTTTGTTTTCTGAGAGCTGCGGGGTCCCTTTGATTTACTCATTATCCACTCAGTATTAGACTATTTAAATATAATATTCAGCAGCTAATTAAGATTAAAGAAATTTTTTGGGTGGTTTGGCAAGTGTGGTGGGGACAGGTAACCCACTTTACCCAGGTTTTGGGAAGGGCTCTGTAGACTCAGACTTGCTGAGTCGCCGCCATCTTGGATCTCCTCCTTTATGCATTTTAAGATGTCCAGCACCACCACCTTTGTAGTATGGATATTTTTCAAGATTTCTGATATAGTTTGTTTGAAAATCTGTGCTGTTTTATACAGATAGCAGTGTGCGCCATCTATCCTTGTCTGTGTCCCTACATTCATGGTGGACAGCTTGGATTGGATGTCATGCCTGTTTATGCATTTGTGAAATACTGAGCTGGGAAATTCCTCTGACACACGTTCCCTCCAGCATTTCCTGTTTCCTTACAGCCAGTATCCTCATTCACAGATGGATCAATTCCATATACATTGAAATCAGAAAATGCATCTTTCAGATTTTTTCATGCAATTTGCTGGTTGGAACCACTGCCCACAAGTTACAACCTGTTAGGTTGAAGCATCCAACTTCCTAAAGTTGGTGAAGGGGCCATGAAATGTTTACCTGTATCCACATCTAGAAGCGGACTCAACATTTTTATGAAGATTTTTATTTTCTTGTAGTCAGCAGGATGACTTCTCCCATTCCTACCCCATAGCAAATGTCATAGTCCACTGTAGGTATATTTTTGCCATTCAGTTGCTCCTTAGCAGAGACCAGGGATCTGGCCCCAGACCATGAATAGCCCAGCTAGAAGGTTGCTAGGATCAGGGTGGGAGGGGCAAGTCCCAGTCCCTGACTTAGAGATATGCTGTTCAAAGGTGAGTGACAGATCCCAGCCTTTCTCTTGGGAAAAGAGAAACATTAACAGCCCTATGTAGACATTCATCCGTGCACTGTTTTTAATTTAACTAGTTTCTGTTAGGGTAAAATTTCTGAGTGCTATTTTAAGTTAATTGTGCGACAGTGCAAAGATTTTCAATTCTTTAATGTTTAAGGACATGCGTTGAGGTCCATGTACCTTCTTTATCCCCATTTTTAGATGGTTATTTCAGCGATTCCATGAGCCAGGCCTCATGCTCTGGAATAGATGATGAGTTTGCCAAGAAGAATGGATGTCATGTGATTGGGCATATTGATGACTACAATGCACTTCAACAGCAGATCATGGAGGGCAGAATATTGGTTCAGAGAATGGAGTCTATTGTCCAATCCTGTGTTAATGCTGCTTTTCTAGAAATTAATGGATCTAAGGTAAGAACAGGAAGACATGAACTTGCTTATCACATTATTGCTAAATGCATTGGACAATTAAAGCTATCATAGAATCCCTACAGTGTGGAAGCAAGTCATTTGGCCCATCGAGTCCACATCGACCCTCTCAACAACATCCCACCCAGAAATTGGAGGTGTTGTAAACAGCGAAGAAGGTTACCTTAGAATACAACAGGATCTTGATCAGATGGGCCAGTGGGCTGAGAAGTGGCAGATGGAGTTTAATTTAGATAAATGTGAGATGCTGCATTTTGGAAAAGCAAATCTTAGCAGGATTGGCACACTTAATGGTAAGTCCTAGGGAGTGTTGCTGAACAAACCTTGGATTGGAGGTTCATAGCTCCTTGAAAGTAGAGTTGCAGGTAGGCAGGATTGTGAAGAAGGCATTTGGTATGCTTTCCTTTATTGGTCAGAGTATTGAGTACAGGAGTTGGGAGGTCTTGTTGCTGCTGTACAGGACATTGGTTCGGCTACTGTTGGAATATTGTGTCAATTCTGATCTTCTTCCTGTTGGAAAGATGTTGAGAAACTTGAAAGGGTTCAGAAAAGATTTACAAGGATGTTGCTAGGGGTGGAGGATTTGAGTTATAGGAAGAGGTTGAATAGGCTGGAGCTGTTTTCCCTGGAGAGTCGGAGGCTGAGGAGTGACCTTATAGAGGTTTATAAAATCCTGAGGGACATGGATAGGATAAATAGACAAAGTTTTTTCTCTGGGGTAGGGGTGTCCAGAACTCTAGGGCATCGATTTAAGTTGAGAGGGGAAAGATATAAAAGAGACCTAAGGGGCAACTTTTTCACTCAGAGGGTGGTATGTGTATGGAATGAGCTACCAGAGGAAATGGTGGAGGCTAATACAATTGCAACATTTAAAAGGCATCTGGATGGGTATATGAATACGAAGGGTTTGGGGGGATGTGGGCCAGGTACTGGCAGGTGGGACTAGATTGGGTTGGGATATCTGATGGGCATGAACAAGTTGGGCCGAAGGGTCTGGTTCTGTGCTGTGCATCTCTATGACTCTAAGTTCAGATTAAACAGCTGTTGCTGTGTGAAATAACTCCACCCAAGGCCAGTATCCTGTCACCAAGTAAATTTTTATTTACATGTGCAGAGTACATAACACTGACCAAGCTACCTTAGAATTGGCTCCTCGAATGAACAGAATCCCTGACGCTGTTTATATATGTCAGCCAGGACTCTCTGATCAGACCAGATTAACAGCCTCAATCAGGAAACACACATTCTGTCAGATCTTCCTGGCTGACCTCATTCCAATTAATACATTGTGTCAGTTCATCCTTTCAAATAGATACTGGATAAATATATATTGTTGGGAATGGAATTGTTGCTATAAGAATAGGTAAAGATCAAGTTGATCAGATATTTTACACAATATTGTGCTTTTGTGCTCCTGGAGTCAAAAGTAGGAATATCAAACTTATGCCTTCATATAACTTAGTGTATCAACCGGCACATTAATCTATCGAAATATTAATGTTTCATAACATTTTATGAGGAAGGGGTGCATAATGTAGTTTTAGTCTGAGTACATAGGGAGAGATGTATAGGTCTAAGGACTGGCACTCATTAAGGTTATCCTTCTTATCTGATGGGCAGGATTTGGATCATCAGACTGTAAAGCAACTGTTCTCCAATACTAACACTTTGCGCCAGATCCTGGATGAAACTTGCTCCTTACTGAAGATGTTCTGGAGAGCTTCTTTACCACATTCAGATGGTGCTATGCCGAACAACCAAAAGGTATAAAACATTTGTGTCTACTGATGGTGGGCAGGCAGGACTGTGGAGTTCACGCTACAATCAGATCAGCCATGGAAGAACAGGCTTGTGTAATCAGTCACCTACACATGTTTCTTAAAATGTTATACTCAGGCATAAACCAATACAAATGATGCACAACAGAACATGGTGCTGTAAGATTGGTTTATTCCCCAAACACTTAGAAGGCATGTTTTTAAAGATGGACTCCATCCTTCTTTTAAATCAGATTAGATATACTACACATTTTCCATGATCTTGTCGCTATAAGACTAGCACGTATGGGAACTTGCTGTGTGCAAATGTCTGCCATATTCCATGCATCATTGTTTTATTGGTTGTAAAGTGCAATGGAACATCTCCAGATAAAGACAAAAGCAATCTTAATGCAAGACTAGTAGCTTTCTTGCTACTGGTAGCATCCAGTTAGAAATAAAACTAGCATTGCAATATGTGGTATCTCATGGCATTATTGTAAACATCATGGTTTAAGTTCAGTTGCTGTGATTATTTACAGGAGCA
Organism: Hemiscyllium ocellatum; assembly: GCF_020745735.1. Taxonomy (NCBI): domain Eukaryota; kingdom Metazoa; phylum Chordata; class Chondrichthyes; order Orectolobiformes; family Hemiscylliidae; genus Hemiscyllium; species Hemiscyllium ocellatum. Next base: position 55,500,313 of record NC_083409.1, read on the forward strand.
GTCAATGAAGGAAGAGATATGCAGGCTGAGAAATAAGATAACAGAACAGGAAAGCCTGCTGCAGAATGCAATCAGTCGGCTGAAGGCCACAAATCAAGTGAAGGAAGGAATGGAGCAGTTCATTGTCAATCAGCGTATGTAAAAACGATACTTAAAATTGCCTTATTGTATGTGAATATACAACAGAAAAGCAAATTTATTTGATAAATTGGACTCTCTTATTCCCTTTAACATGTCAAAATGCCATTTTTACACAAGTGGAAAGTGACCATAAGCTCTCCCAAACCTTAGGTTAATGCCCAAGGGGATTTTTTGTGAATCCGATTCCTTGGGCATAATCTTGTTTAGGTAGTGCGGACCCACCTGCCAGCTGGAGAAATAAAGGAACCTGAGCTGTGTGTTCATGGAGAGGCCCACCAGACCACAAGCAGTGGTGAGAACACAGGCAGGCCTCCGCATAGAAGGATGACCCCAAGGGCAGAGATATTGCCTGGTCATGGTTAACCATTCCGCAGGTGAAGCATTGGCTGCTTTCAGAAGGACATCCTTTTCACATGTAGATAATGTTGTGGTGGGGGGGTCATGGCGAGGAGAAGGGGCACCAGTAGCAATCGTAGAGAGGTAGATACCAGTAACACAATGCCCACTCCAATTTCTAACGTCCATTTTCTCAATTATGAACCTAGTGTCATTGATCCAGGGATCCATATATCAAGTGTCTCAGGTGCTGTGTACACCATATGGCAATAGGTCTGCCAGGAGCAGCAGTGATATGAGGCCATTAACGAGCACTTAAGGACCACAGTTGGAATGTAGCAGGTTCCACTAACCCCATCATTCTGCCTATATCAATGCCCTTCCTATCTTGCCTCCAAAGCACAGGATTGTGAACCTTTTGTTTAGGAAATGTGCCAAGTTTATTGCCATGTCATAAGGCTGCACAATTGAGAACAGTAACTTTTATCTCCCAAAATGGTTGGATTTCAATCAGATGGGAAGTTAAACATTTGAAGTCTCAAGAAGGAACCCAATCTGCCTTCTATTCAGCTCTGCAGGTAACCAATCCACAATGAAGAAGCATTGTTGGGTAAGCCCTTTTTAAGAAGGTTACATGCTTGCAGTTTACAGTGTTTCTGTTTATAACCCTTGCTGATTGGATTTCCCAGGCCTGAGGTGAATGGAGCCGAGTCCATCAGGTAGATCTGTCTCTGGGTCAGGAGGTGCAGAAATGTGCCCTCTATATCCAACAAGCTAGTCTACAAACACACTTCTTTTCCCATAATGTCACCCTGACATTGCTTCCTCCTACTTGGCAACACCACCAATTCTTGTCCAATGATCACACCTGACGGCCTTAACAATGTACTGTACAATCTTTAAATTAACATTGACAGACATTATCCTTGAGCATGGTTTTTTTTTCTGGAACTTTCCATCTGGGCTGCGAAGTCTATCTGGCTGGTTTCTGGTGTGGAACTCGTATAAGAAAATCTCATTCCTGCTGGGATTTAAAATTTCATAGTCTCCATGTTTTCCAAACCATAACTCTTCCCAAAACCCTCCAAAAACTCAATGCGGTGCTAACTTGGACCTCTGATTCTTCAGTAACTCTCTAGTTCAGTGACCCAACACATTTGAGTTCAAAAATGTAATACTGATTTAATCCCATGGCAGGAAATTAATTCAAGGAAACTATTGCCGGTTTACCCACAAGTTTATCAGGTGAGAAGAGCAGAGTCCAATTTACATAGACTAAGGCTGCTGGATTTAATAAATCACTGAAATGGCTGCTTCTCTGCCTCTGTGCTGAGTTACCTAATAAAATCCAGGCCCCATGGTAGATAGACCAATTTAATTCTCCACTCCACTTACTACTAACAAACCCATCTTACCCTTGACTATGGAGTTTACAAAAGCATTCACGATTCTTGTTCCCATCACTGAACAACTCCTGTTGGAATGGTGCATAGTAGGTGACCACAACAAGACATTCCTTTTTTTATTCCTCATTTTCTATGTGTTTTTGTAGCCTATTAACATCCATGATTTAGATAAAACATATGAAGACCAGTAACTCACATGAGATATTGGAGGGAGGAAGGTTCCTGCTATGTATAGAACTTGCTGAATTACCAACTTAGAAGAGCAAATTCATGGGGGAAAATCATTGGAAAATTGTTTCTCCAATTAACTACTATTAGCAGTTGTTGGATTTGTTTTCTAGTGATCAGAATCTGCTAACAGCTGCAATTCTTCTTTCAGTAACAAGAACACATGATGTTTTGAAGAAGGCAAGGAGTAATTTGGAGGTAAGCTTTCACTTGACTTGAGTTAATTGGAGTAACTTTTAAAAAGGTCTTAAAAATATGTACCTTTCTTCTTACATTGTCAATGTCAGTAATTAGAACAACACCCTCTTATTAAATAATCTGTCAATTAAATGTAATTGCATAGGATTTCATGGTAATTTAGCCACAGATGCAATACCTTTTGAAGCATTTTTAGACCCATTCCCATTTCCCATGGTCTTCGCCATAAGGAGTAACACTATTCCTTATGTGTCTCAGCTAGATTCATCATCTTGTCACAGAACTGCACCTACCCCAAAGTCACTTGCATAAATTGACAATCTAAAAAGGTTTGGTGAAATGTGGTGCAGCCAGCACTGGATCATTGATGAACATAGCTTTCAACTTCTCAATAAGATGCCTGGCACTCCACTCACCACACTACCTTGGCCTTCAGTTGGATCAAATCAGTCAATGGAACAGCTGTTGTGCTGAAATTTGACCAAGCCAATGGCACACATCCTCAGAAATCTCTTAGGGAAAAATAACTCCACTAATCAATGTACTTTTATTGATCTTGGCAACACACGTCCCTGCCTTATGAATATATCTTCACTCGGTTATTTTGTGAATTGGCAAAGTTTCATCACAAACTCAGCAATTTGTAATTTCCTAAAAAAATTCTAATTATTCCAAGTGGCACTCCCAAGTGTCGCTGTATATCAGTACATGAACTACACAATTCAAATACTACCACTTGGTTCAGTCTCTAGAAAGTTGCTGGGGCATTGTTAGTTACTGCATTCACTACTCTGCAGTTATGCAACATCTGGTTGAACCATCAACGTTAGGCAGCAACATGACCATGCTATGTGTGTGTATAGTCGGGGCGGGGGGGGGGGGGTGCAGTGGAGGGGCGGGGGCGGGGGGGGGTGGCTGTGTGCAGTGGAGGCTCTCCTGCTCTAAATGGGTTCAATCAAGTGGTTTTCTAATTTGGTGTCACGTGAGTTTATTACTGTCACATGTATTAAGATACAGTGAAAAGTCTTGCTTTGCATGCTATCCAGGCAAATAATGCCAAACATTATGATAACAGAACAGAATGCAGAATCACAGCTACAGGGAAGGCGCAGGGAAACATCAACTCAAATTTATCAGAGCTCTGTTCAAACATCGTTAACAGCAGGGATGTGTAATGTGTACTGGAGTTCTGTTTCACCTGGTGTCTCAGTGGTTAGCACTGTTGCTTCACAGCACCAGGAACCCGGGTTTCCTGCCTCGGGTGACTGTCTGTGTGGAATTTGCACATTGTCCTCCTGTCTGCGTGGGTTTCCTCCGGGTACTCCAGTTTCCTCCCATAGTCCAAATATATGCAGGTTAGGTAAATTGGCTATACTAAATTGCCCATAGTGTTAGGTGCAGGGTTAATATAGGTTAGGGGAGTGGGTCTGGGTGGGTTATTCTTCAGAGGGTCAGTCTGGACTTGTTTGGCAAAATGGCCTGTTTCCACACAGTCGGTAATCTAAGCATTACCAGCAGGAAAAGATATGATTAGCTTGCTTGTATTTTGGTGGCTTATAAGCAGAATAGGGTTGGTTAGCTCAGTTGGCTTGATAGCCTATTTGGTGATGGCAACAGCATGGGTTCAGTTTGTACATCAGGTGAAGTTACCATGGAGGCTCTCCTTCTCAACCTGTCCCTTGCTGAGGTTGGTGACCTTCAGGTTAAATCACCACCAGTCACCTTTCCCTAATGAGAGAGTCTGGTAAGACTATCAGCAATTTTATAAGTAGGAACATATATCCAACAGATCATGTTCATAACTGCTCAGTTTGCCGGGAAGATTCAGGATAAAGTAAAGCTAATTTGTTTTCCCCTTTGCTCACTATTCATTATTCCCTGATTAAGCAAAAATGGAAGACTTCCAACTAGCCCATTAACTATCTACTCAGAGGCAATAATAAAGGCCAGCAGATACTTGACTTATTTTGTGGTCCATTCTGTTTTTTTTCTCTCTCTCCAAAAATAAACACCTAAAATTTGCCTTCGATAGCAAACCAGAATAATTGAGTCCTATTCTTTTATATGAGCCAACTACAAAAGTATTTAGTAGAGTGCGAGTTTATCTCAGGAAAACACAATGTGTACATTTGCAGCAGATGATACTTTGATATGGATAACAAAAAAACCTCTACATGCTGTTTATATTTCATTTTTGTCCAAGGGGCCTAGTAGAAAAGAAAGGGCAAAAGGACTCAATTAAGGGATAGTTAATTCTATACTATAATCATTTTACAAAAAAAAACTGTTGTTCAATAAACCATTATTACATAAATATGAAGAAACAATTTCAGCAAAATCTCATTGCAATGAAGTTTCAGATTTCCTACCTAGAACCTGTTGTTTCTCCTTTCTGACATTTTCTTCCCTGTGTGCCCTTTGTTTTTTTGTGAGTCTGTTCAGGTGAATGATTGCACAATTGCTGGTGTAAAACCCTCCCTGAATGAAGACAAAGGTTGGTAATGATGTATCCGTATCAGCATGTGTCACAAAAAGCCAGACTGATCTGGCTCTTCACTGATTGTTAACACTGCTATATGTAAAACCATTGCATGAGTCTGTCATTGTAATTTCTGTCATTGTCTCATTTACATCTAACAATTCTGTCCTCAAGCATTCACAAAAAGTGATAATATTAAGTAAAACCTCATTGACATCTGCAAGTATTTTAAAGGACACTGTCAGATATTTTGGAATGATTATAATGCAGATGTTGGCAAAGCTGCATTTTGACAGCAACTTTTACTCTTGGTTATCATTCCAATCTTTTACATCTTACCACAGTATCATTAACCCAGACATGAACTGTACATAAAATTCAGACACATTAGAAGTCTGCTAAACATTATAAGACCATTAGACATAGGAGTGGAAGTAAGGCCATTCGGCCCATTGAGTCCACTCCGCCATTCAATCATGGCTGATGGGCATTTCAACTCCACTTACCCGCATTCTCCCCATAGCCCTTAATTCCTCGTGACATCAAGAATCTATCAATCTCTGCCTTGAAGACATTTAGTGTCCCGGCCTCCACTGCACTGTGGCAATGAATTCCACAGGCCCACCACTCTGGCTGAAGAAATGTCTCCGCATTTCTGTTCTGAATTGACCCCCTCTAATTTTAAGGCTGTGTCCACAGGTCCTAGCCTCCTCGCCTAACCGAAAAAAATTCCTAGCATCCACCCTTTCCAAGCCATGTATTATCTTGTAAGTTTCTATTAAGTCTCCCCTTAATCTTCTAAACTCCAGTGAATACAATCCCAGGATCCTCAGCCGTTACTCGTATGTTAGACCAACCATTCCAGGGATCATCCGTGTGAATCTCCGTTGGATACGTTCCAGTGCCAGTATGTCCTTCCTGAGATGTGGGGACCAAAACTGGACATTACCACTGGTTACACTTCAAATCAAGTAGTTGTTAAAAGTCACCAAAGCCTAAATTCTTTACCTCAAGCAAAGAAATGAATATACAAAATGGTGAGACTACAGAAATATTAATGCTCACTATATCCATTTTACAAAGCAATCAAATGCAACACCCTACCTAACCATGATGATGCTGATTCATGAAATTAGGAAGTGGAACAAGTAGGGGAAGAGTGTTTCACTACTGTTTTCACTAACGTAACAGGAACAAGGCGCTCCTGACTTGCAACTGTGACTCTGATCTTCCAGAGGTTATGAGAATAGTGAAGTTCTTCTCTGAGCGTATTTTTGAATCATCATGGACGTGGGATAGAAAATACTTTGTTTCATACAAAATAACAAATAAAACAAAGTAATGAACAGCTGTTTTCAGAAGTTCATTATGCAGGTTCCCCAGGATCACTGTTTTTCTTTATGTAGTCTTGGGTATCTGGGCAAATTGCAGATGGCAACAAAACTTGGAAGTGTTCTGACTTTTGCGGTACGGTGGTGAATTTCAAGAAGACGAAGACAGGCTGGTGGAATGGTCAGACATGTGGTTGAGAAGTCTGAAATAATTCATTTTGGTAGGAAGAGGCTTTAAAGAGTAAGATTCGAAAATGCGTAGAGAGATCAAGGAATACATTTAAACAAATTAACAAAGATTGTAGGGCAGGTTGAGAAGGCAATGATGCATATGGCGTCCTGAATTTGAAAGTATGGATAGGGTACAAAATGGAGTGTGATGAGCCTTAACCTGGAAGCGTTACAATAAGGAAAACTTGTCGATTGCACAGAAATTGTAACTTTTTAAACATATTTGAAAATGACTTTGAAGAGTTTTTATCAATTAGAAGTTTTTTAAAGAAGAACTGGTGCTAGCAACCTTTGTCCTGAGAGAAAGATAAACATAGGATGGAAAATTCACATATTAAATAACAAAGAGACTGCAGCAGGGAAGATCAGAGAGGCTAGTGTGTGATAGTTAAAGATTTTTCAGGGTAAGAGCAGAATTGTGAAATGGACTGTTCTGCTACTTTGCTTCAAGATTTGCTAGTCTGTTTAACAAGGTTTATTAAAGAAGACAGCTAGTCTCTGGGAAACCTGTACCCCTGTGCCATCAAGACATTTGTAAACCCAAGTGTATAGGAGTATGGTGTTTAGTTGTCAACTGTCTTTATGCATCTTGAAAGGAATGAAGCTGCTATTTCAGATTAGTCAAAGCCCAAATTCATAAGTGAGTCGAGATCAAGCATACGAGAGACGAAGTTGGAAATTGGTGTCACAGTTGTATGGGAAGTGAAAGGAATGCTTGTTACCTCATAATTCTTGCTTGATCAGTGTTTTTTAAAAGAAGTTACTTATATTTACTGAGATCATAACAATAATTTCTTCATTGAGGGCTGTTTAGTTAAGAATTCCCCCACGGGGCTTGTATCACAAGGATGTTTTGGTAAACCTATGAGAAACAGTGGATCAGTTTGGAGTAATGTGTCTCATACCAGGTACTACTGATGGGACTGTTGAATAAGAGGAAATTTGATAGCAGTGCTTAAAACCATGAAAAGTCTAGACACCGTAGATGACAGATACTATCCCCATGGACAGGTTCAAGAACCAGAGGACACCAATTTAAGGTGGTTGGTAAAAGGAGGGAAAAACCTTTTTACACGTGAATTGTTAACACATAGCCTGAGAGTGTGGTGTAAGAAGATTCAACCTTGGCTTTCAAAAGGGACTTGAATAGTTATTAGATAAATTAATAAATTTCAGGGCCTCAGTTGCTGTTGGAGAGTTCCAGCATGAATGTATTGGGTCAAATAACCTCTTTCAATTCTATAACAGTAAATAAGGGAAGTATTTTTGCTGAACATGAAACCTTTGCAGCAACAATTTAAATTCTTAACTGGAAACTTTTTTTAAGCAGTCTGCATTAACCCCTTACTGTAATATAATTATAGATTAGCAATTCAGGATATATGAAATTGAGTAGGGCAGTGTCTCTGTGTTATGCTTTTTATATAAATGATTGATGTTTAGTTAATTTTGCTGCTCATTAAAAACATAATAGGCTATTCTCCTTTATTGCATTCAGTTGTACTCTACAAACTTAGAATTTACACAGTTTTTCTAATGAAATGACTGGACTAGTAGATTCATACGTTTTGTACAGGTGCACAATCCTTTAACCGAAATGCTCAGAACTAGCTGGTTTTTGGAATCCAGAATTTTCCGAATTTCAGAATAAGTGAGTTTGATGGTGAAATTTTTAAAAAATCTTACCAGAGGAGCGCACACATTAAGTAAAACAGGGCCTTGAAACAGAATCGAGGCCTGTTGGTGCTGGGCCACACCCCCCATGTCGCATCCGAGTCATATGCATCAGGTGGGTGTTGACTTGGGTTTACTGTTTGCACGCCAAACAACCTTGTTAATAAGAAAAAAAACTTTAAAAACCTTTTGGAGTTTGGAGCCTTTTGGATAAAGGATTGTCTACCTGTCTGATATAATCTCAAACAGTACCAACACCACAAAAATTTTCATTTTGGAAATACTTGTATGTCAATTACATGCTTGGCATATCTATTTTATATTGTTGTATTTGTGTTTTACCTGGCCATCCATGTTGTTGATAGCACTATCTTCCTTCCCAGCAGAAATCTCAAAGCTTGGTTACAGCTGTTCCAGAAGCTGGAACTTCATGAATTCTACTTATCCAGAAGCTGAAGCAAGAAGTCTGGGTCAAATTTCACTGTCTGGGAAGGATGGAAGATTTGGCCCCAAGCTGGCTTAAGTAGAAAACTTAAGCAGCCACCATTTTATTGGTTTGTTTTCTCGTTTGAAAGACAACACAATATTGGAACCTTATCCAACAAAAATAATTTAGTCCTACAACATTTGAAAACAAAAGTAAATTGCATTCTTTGTGTTTCCAGAAAGAACTAAGCTACATAGTTCGAACCTAACAGTGACTTCCTTCTGATTCTACATTAAAAAAATGTTTAACTTTCTATTTCAAATTTTTACCTAAACAGAAAAGTTATTGGTGAAAGGATCTTGGTATCTTGTGCCCCACAAAGGGTATGAAGCTTACAGCCTAATTTAAAATGCAATCTTAAAGGTATTGAGAAATTTAAAAAGAAATGTATTTCGGCAGTCTCAAAACCTACTGAAAATTCTGGTCAATAGTTACATAGTAATATATATATTACTACAAATATGTTTATTGTGGAGACAAAGAATGCACATCAAAAAACATTGAGCCTAATGGTAGCTTTGGTAGCTATTGTCCTGATTTGAGTTTGTGCAATTTAAAGCAGAAAAGCCTAATTTGATAGTGACTGGAAATATACCTCCCAATATTTGCTGCTAAGTGGAATGCTCACTGAGTAATCATTAAACAAAAAGTATGTGCAATAAGTTTGCCATTGAGGCCAACTGCTGCAATGTGAGCTTTATCAAGCACTGGAATAAGACAAATTTACAAACCTTTAACAGTATCTTGCATTGTAAATTTTACTTTACAGCTTTGATTTAATAATGTTGTACAGTGGTTGAGAGTACGGTAAAAAGTTAAGACAGGGCTGGATGACATTGTATTTTCTGCTGTAGATTATTAGAAATAGAGAATTTAGCACCGGTATTGTTTTTACCTGCACTGTATATACAGCATGGTGCAAATATAAGGTCAATATGTATGCTTGGGTATCTAGTACACAAACAAAAGAATGGGCTTGTAAGAATTAAGGCAATTCAATATATATAGAAAACAGATGTGTGTGAAGGGTCATTCTGTGTAATATACACAATACATCTGTTTACACACAAGGATTTTTGGGTTAGTTGGCTTTATAATTCAAGACCTAGAACTTCTGTTCTTTAAACAGTAGGACACCAGACACTAAGTGATTATTGTCACTTCCAAATGGCAACTTCCTAGTATTTGGAGCCCAATGAAAATGTTCCCAGTGCTGAGACACATTGGGGTTTTCCTGCATCGGAAGTTTGACCTAGACCCAAAAGTCCTGAGATAGTAAGTACTATAGGTAATGTTTGTCCAATCTGGGTCAGAAAATAGGCATTTTGTCCAGATTGGACAATTTGGGTCATTATGTAATATAAGGTGCCATTTTTCTAATTACTGAAAAAGTTCTGCAGCTTGAAAAGTTTCCCCATGTGGCTGTACAATTGAACAGTATGTTTCAATGGATCATAATTATTAAAACTGTTAATCTGGTTTTCATGGAGAAAAGATGACTTTTCAGTATTCAGAATTTGTTTGGGGTGCCAAAGCATGTGTTTGTGACTTGTTTTGCATGGTCATTGTATATTTAATGACATTAAACAAAGCCAGGGATCAAGAAAGACTGGGGTTGGTTATCAGGAAACTCAAGAAAAACAAAATATTTTCCATGATCTAAACAAATGATTGATTACTGATGTTTGTTAATAATTCAGGGTTCCTGTACACAGTCTATTTTGCAACAGGCATCTCCTATGGCACCACTGTATAAAGCGTATATACTGATCATTATGTAGTGTGTCTTTCAGGTTGTATATATTTTCCCAGTGTATATACATTCATTTGTGTAATGGATTGTAGCAGTGTATGTATGACACAAGTCTGGGAAATAAAGTGTGTTTCCTGGATTGTTTTGCGAAAGCTATTCTGTGAAAACCTAAAGAGGTGTGTTTAATGTATTAAACAAATTTTGTTTTCTTCTCATGGTCCAAATAATAGACATTAAATGCTCAGTGCCTGTTGACTCCTTACTCCTCTGTTTAAGTTCATTTGGTTGTATTCAAACTAATACTCATTTAGCTTCTCAGATGAGAATTGCAGCAACCAAGACCATTAAGGATGCTCTTCCACAATCACAATTAAAAAAAATAGTGGGGCTGAAAGGAGAACGATCCTTGAAAAACTGCTTCATGTATAAAGCTATCTCCTACTTAACCAAGGTTCAAGTGTCTGAAGTAATCACTATGATCCTGTCTGCAACTTAGTCATACAGATGTATAGCATGGAAACAGATCCTTTGGTCCATCTTGTCCATACCGCCTAGATATCCTATCATAATCTAATCCCATTTACCAGTACTTGGCCCATATCCCTCTAAACCCTTCCTACTCACATACCCATCCAGATGTCTTTTAAATGTTGCAATTGTACTAGCCTTCACAACGTCTTCTAGGGCACGCACCATCCTGTGTGAAAAGTTGCCCCTTCGATCCCTTTTATATCTTTGCCCTCTCACCTATGCTTTTTAATTCTGGACTCCCCACCCCAGGGAAAAGACCTTGTCTATTTCTCCTATCCACGCCCTTCATTATAAACCCCTCCAACGCTCCAGGGAAAACAGCCCCAGCTTTTTTAGCCTCTCTCTATAGCTCAAATCCTAGCACGGTGGCACAGTGGTTAGCACTGCTGCCTCACAGCGCCAGGGACCTGGGTTCAATTCCCACCTCAGGTGACTGACTGTGTGGAGTTTGCACATTCTCCCTGTGTCTGCGTGGGTTTCCTCCGGGTGCTCCGGTTTCCTCCCACAGTCCAAAGATGTGCGGGCCAGGTGAATTGGCCATGCTAAATTGCCCATAGTGTTAGGTAAGGGGTATGGGTGGGTTGCGCTTCGGCGGGTCGGTGTGGACTTGTTGGGCCGAAGGGCCTGTTTCCACACTGTAAGTCTAATCTAATCTAAATCTTTTCATAATCCTTTCACATTTTGCAACATCCTTCCAATAGGAAAGAGACCACAATATTCCAAAAGTGGCCTAACCAATGTCCTGTACAGCTGCAACATGACCCCCCAACTCCTATACTCAATGCTCTAACCAATAAAGGAAAGTATACCAAACACCATATTCACTATCCTATCTACCGGTGACTCCACTTTCAAGGAACTATGAACCTGCACTCCAAGGTCACTTTGTTCAGCAATACTCCCGAGGACCATACCATCAAGTGTATAAGTCCTGCTAAGATTTGCTTTTCCAAAATACAGCACCTTGCATTTATCTAAATTAAACTCCGTCTGCCACTCCTTAACCCATCGGCCCAAGGTCCCATTATACTCTGAGGTAACCTCCTTCACAATCTACCATGCCTCCAATTTTGCTGTCACGTGCAAACTTACTAACTGTACCTTCTATGTTCACATCCAAATCAATTATGTAAATGACGAAAAGCAGTAGACCCAGCACCGATCCTTGTGGTAGATCACTGGTCACAGGCCTCCAGTCTGAAAAGCAACCCCCCACCACTTTTCTACCTTTGAGCCAGTTCTGTAGCCAAATAGCTAGTTCTCCCCATATTCCATGGGGTCTAATCTTGCTAATCAGTCACCCTTCAGGAACCTTCTCAAATGCCTTACTTAAGTCCATATAGATCACATCCACCACTCTGCCCTCATCAATTCTCTGTTATTTCTTCAAAAAAACTCAAGTTTGTGAGACATGATTTCCCATGCACAAAGCCATGCTGACTATCCCTAATCAGTCCTTACTATTCCAAATATATGTAAATCCTGTCCCACAGGATTCCCTCCTACAGCTTGCCTATCACTGACATTAGGCTCACTGGTCTACAGTTCCTTGGCTTTTCCTTACCACCTTTCTTAAATAGTGGCACCACGTTAGCCAACCTTCAGTCTTCCGGCACCTCACCTGGGGTTTTCAGTGATCCCAAATATCTCAGCAAGTGACCCAACAATCACTTCCCTAGCTTCCCATTGAGTTCTAGGGTACACCTGATCAGGTCCAGGGATTTATCCACTTTTGTGCATTTCAAGACATCCAGCACCATCTCTTCTGTAATATTGACATTGTTCAAAGATGTCACCATCTACTTTTATATTATCCATGTCTTTCTCCATAGTAAACACTGATGCATATTTAAAAAATGTTTTTTCTATATTTCTCCCTGGACTTTTTGAAAGATTTATTTAAATAATATTTCATTGCAAAAATTTACAAAAAGTAAAGGCACTACATTTTTGAATACAGGTGTGGTAACTAACACTAATACTAAACAAGAAAATAACTGATCCAAGTGGTTTAAATTTCCAACATATATCAAGTTCACCTTATCTTCAATGTCTGTGATAAGAAAATGCATCATCTTTGTAGGTGTGTGAGAACTGTGAATATATTACACAACAAAATTGGGGCTTATGGTTAAGAAAGCACCAGCCATTATGTAATCAGCTGATTTTATTTTTGTTACAACCTTATATAGTATACACATCAATTTACACAGGAAGTGCACTCCAGTATCTGTAAAGACAAATATTCATGCTATTCCACACACAAATCTAGACCACTTTGTGCTCCAACAAAAATCTGTACAGGAAACATACTTGCTATTCAATCACAAAGGAGTGCAAAGAATCAACAATATAAGGCTTTGAAATTCCTCAAACAATTTGTACTGCCCTCAGAACAATGGATCATTTGGTACAACTCAAATGTCATGTTTCCCATTGTTTCAAAGGAAAACTTTTTCAGGGTGCTAACAAATTTACCTTATAATGCATAGTTACTGTACTCCAGTTCTGCTAGCAAGTGACAAATCAGCCAGCGATTGCTTCAAATACTTGGAAATATAAATTATTTCCCAATTCAGTTTCTACAGATGAGCAACGACCCCAGCTCTTAGACTTTGATATTCAAATAAGATAATTATTTCAAATCTTCATGCTTGTGCACTTTTAACTTGCAGCTTTAGATTAGTTTCAATTATTAGCCCTGATAAAAATTAAACTTCCCTGCAGCACCTGCATCTTGAAATAAAATAAAGACTCTTGACTTGTCACTTGGCAGTAATTCAACTGGCAGAACAATCAGTTAGATCAATTTGATCTGAAATCATTAGCAAAAATGATTCCATGGCTATAATGCTCTCCTAGCTGCCCTTTCATTGAATCGCTGAATGACATGGCACTGAAGGGTGCCAGGTGAAAATGAGGACTGCAGATGCTGGAGATCAGAGTCAAGATTAGAGTGGTGCTGGAAAAGCACAGCAGGTCAGGCAGCATCCAAGGAGCAGGAAAATTGACGTTTCGGGCAAAAACCCTTCAACAGAAGGAAGCCAGTCTATCATTGCACCTGTGCTGGTTCTTCAAAAGAATGATTATCACACCCTCCTGCTCTTTCCTCGTAGCTCTGTAAATATGTTCACTTCAAGTATTTATCCAATTCCTTTTAGAAGATACTATTGAATCAATTTCCTTTCAGGCAGTGCAGTCCGGATCATGACAACTTGTTCTTCGCAAATGTTGCTTCTAGTCGTTTTGTAGTCAACCTACATCCATATTCTCCGACTACTGGAAACTACTTTTTCTTTATGTACATTATCAAGATCATTCATAATCTTTACTATCTCTGCCCTCAAGAGAATAACCCCCAGATTTTTAAAATTCTGTTCACTTCACTGAAGTCCCTCATTCTTAGTACTTCTTGCAAAGGCTTTGCTTACTATACAACTTTTCATACTCTGAAGTCACTATTGCTAAAGCCAAGGATCCCAGATGTTTTTCTTTAACAAACAAAACTTCTCAACTTGTCCTGTTACTCTCTAGGATATTTGTTTAGTTCCATATCTGTGTTCCCCTCCAGCCAACTGTACAATTTGGTTTATATTACCATTTCTCATTCTGCTATCAAAGTGTATTATTTCACACTTCTTTGCATTTAATTTCACCTATCTGCCAGTTTCACCAGTCAGCATGATTCTGAACTTATTTATCATTATTTAAAATCACAACAAAAATCCTCTGTTCAATGTATCAACTCTGTGCAAATGGAGTTTTAGTCAGTTTCTAATATTAAAATTCTAACCTCTAATTACAATTTTTTGTTTTATTTTTGTCAATCCTTTAAACAGCTTCTTAAATACATTTGCTAGCTGGGGGAAATCATTATTTGGTGTACTTCACATTTTGAAAACCAATATTCTAGGTAATAAGTTTCATCAAAAATATTCACACCAGTGCATCTACATTAAATTAAGTAGCTGTGCTGCTACATATAAAGGTTCAGGTATTAAGCACACTTCTACATACTAAACAGTCAAAGATTTCAATCAAAAAATGTATTTTACTAAAACAAAAAGTTGTTTCACTCCCCTGAAGTCAAATGTAATATAAATTAAAATACTAAGATTTTTGACATATTTCAAAATCATTTGAATTTCAACAAAGTTTTTCCTTGTAAAACAGCTCATCATGGCTGAGATAGCTCCTCAATTTCAGATGCATTTCAAGTTTCCCAAAGTACAAATCTAAAGTAAACATTCTGCATTGCCCTAGTTGATGCCATAGCATTCAGTGTCACAATTGCACGTCAATCTGGTAAAGTGCTTGTAACTATTATGTAGAAGGCAACCAACACAAACTGCTAAAATCCTAATGAAGCTCCATCACTGAATAGCCAACTAACAGACATTAATTTACCATTTGAGCATGCTGGCTAGAAATGGCAGATCAGATTGGCTTATAGAGTAAAGTAGTAACATATTTCTTCTTATATCGATGGGTGGCACTAAGAACCATCACACCATCCTAGGATAGAAAAGCAAGGTATTTGTTAAAAAACTAAAGTAAAGCATTGACTTTAAATTCATCTTGACATGTTTAAGCAGGTTGTTCAAATAAAGATCAGTTGAGGTACTAAATCATTGAGCAACCAATAGGACTGTGGAGTAATGAACTTCTACTATGTGGAAAATAATGCAGTTAAACTACAATAAAAAAATAATTTTCTCATTATTGAGCTAGGAATCCAATTTTGACATAATTTAAAACAACTCTTCCTTTAATATGAATTGTCAAGTTCACTTACTCAGAAGTTGCATAAATCAATTAAATTAGCTCACTGAAGTGTAGTTAAGATTCCTGAATAGAAACAGATCAATTCAGCCTCTCAAGCCTGGCTTGAGAAAATCATGGCTGATGATGGTCTGAATAAGGGGGTCCCCCTCACCCCAGGAGCTCAATTTTGTAAATCCACTACTTGCTGCACAAATAAGCCACAGAGATTAGGAATGTTTCATATACAATGTATAATTTCTACTGAGTTAACTGACTGTACCTAAATCGCAATAAGTACAATAAGCCACTCAGCTCTCTTGCGAGGGTGGGGGTTATCATTCCAGAGTTCTTCCTGACTTCCATTTTGTATGTCCCTCTTCTGTCAGAATGAGACCTAAATTTGTTTCTCAAAGTTCAATATGTTGGCCTGGGCCACAAATTAAACAATGAGCATTTGAAAATGTTACCAAAGAGTTTTCAGCATCTGTGGAAACATACTCTAATGTCTATTATTGGAAGTTTGAAAATATAATTATATTAAGTTCAATTCCTTTATCACCTCAATCTCCCAGACTGAAAAACAATTATCAAATTAGACTAAATGCTCAAGGTGTATAAGGATAATCAGGAGGGCAAGGATATTGACATGTATAGAAAGAAAGAGTCAACATCACACACATTTTAACGTAAAAATACTATTTTTGTTAAATAGCATGTCTCAGTTTAGGTAAAGAAAGCACAAAGCCCAGAACGAAGACAGGATAGACAATAAACCTTCAGCTTTTAGCTTTCCACTGGAGTGAGTATTCTCAAGGCAGTGGCCAGAGTTTGTGACTTATATCAGATTGGCTGACCTCTGGCATAAAGAAGCAAGTTTCATGGGGGCCTTGAAATATTATTGTGCACCAGAATGGACCAGTGCAGCACTGCAGCAGCCTAGGCTAAATTTATGAAGCCTAGAAGAGTACTCCTGTATCAAGTGCACTTACTTTCTAAATTCTTATTGGCTGTCATTTTCACTTTTATTTGACTTTTTTCTCAACAGCTACAAATTGTTCAAACCAAGTATTTAATCAATTGCATAATATATCTTATCTAAAATTTCATTAGTTTGGTTCTCACTTTCGGTTGGCCCACTGAAATCTCATAGGCAACTGTCCATATTGTTAGTATTGGAAAATCTGTATAAACTGAGCACTACATGGAAATTCTTCCCGACTATAAATCCAGTGTTCAGATGAACTAATGTCACTAAGATGTCATGGCATTCATGATTGTTATGGTATCTGGCCACTAGAGAGAGCTCTTTTGCTGGGTGAGTTATGACACTAACTATTTAGCATTCTTAGCAGAGTAGGACCGATCCCTTCATGCCTTGAGATATTCAGACTGCAGCAGAAGAAAATTCAGCAGGAAGACAGAGTATTTTCTCCAGTTGTCTTTCAAACACTAGCTCCAAAAAGACGGCTCATTTTGTATAAGGAAAAACAATGTTTGGAGGGATATGGGCCAAGTGCAGGCAGGTGGAACAAGTTTAGTTTGGGATTATGATCAGCACAGACTGGTTGGACTGAAGGTTGTGTTTCTATGCTGTATAATTCTATGACTCAGTTTTATTTAACCTGTGCTAATTTGCACATTGCACAACCAGTCATCTGTCAATTATTTAACTGTAGAGAGAGAAATAAATTCAGAATTCAAGTCCATTCTTAAAGTCTTCAGTCATATTGGACTTGAAATTTTAACTCTATTTTTCTCTCCACAGATGATGCCAGATATGCTAAGTTTCTCCAGAATTTACTTTTTATTTCAGGTTTACAGCATCCATGGTATTAAGATTTTATTTGACTCTTGTGGAATATTGTAGGCAAATTTTTTGTCTAGACTGTCAGAACTGTGTCTTCAGAAAGCAAGTGAGGTGGGGCAACTTAGAAATCCAACTGCACAAGGAATGCCTTTGACAACACTAAGTTTCTTTGTAAGCATTATGAATTAATAAATTGTCCAATTCAAAATGATAATAAAACACTGCTATTAGCCTCATCTGAGAAGAGCTGATTGAAGTCCTCCTAACGCCTGAAGCGCATTTCTGAGACTCCTGCATTTCTGCAAGCAGCAGCACATACATGAGGGCACTGAAAATCTGCCACCAAAAGTCCAAATCGTTTGATAAGGTTCACAGGGATGACCAGAGAAAAGTCTGCCTCATAAATAGAATGGAAGGAAAGGATGAAGAATTGCTCCTCCAATTGTAGACTGATGTTTTTTGTGTTTTCTGTGATAGGTTTATTAGTAAATTAGTAAAGCTAGTCTATGGGTAAAATTGCAATGAATGCTATTGCAATGAACATTGTCAATCGCTAAATTTAAATCTGAGATGAGATCTGAAATTCAGTAGAAAGGGTACTGGTGATTGTTTAAAATATTTTCACTTTGTAAATATACAATGGAAAAGATGTGATCTCATCAGTTTGGGGGATGACTTTTTCTGTACAGGAGCATCCGAAAGTTATTTTGAAAACACCATTTGATAACTCATACTTGCTGACTTGTGATATCTAGAATATTAATGTTTTTATTCTGTGTTGTCGCTTTCAAATCTAATAGGGCTGATATTATTTATTGAGGATATTGATGAACTCGTCTAAATCTTCCTTTGTGCAAATCCAACGCCCTGGAGATCAACACAAATATAGAAGGCAAAAATAGAAATTGCTGGAAAAGCTCAGCCGGTCTGGCAGCATCTGGGGAGAGTATTCAGAGTTAACATTTCAGGTCAAGTGACCCTTCCCAGTGTTCTGCTCTGAGGAAAGGTCAAGAAATCCAACCAGGTTTTTTTTAATAAATATGGAAGGTAATATTACCACATGACTGCATAACCTAATAACGGAGTTAGTGGGAAAGAAGAGAAAAAGCTCCCAAAACGTTAAAATTAACTCTGAAAATAAAAAAAGCAGTCCTCAAGGGGTGCCCCTGAAAGACTATTATTTTCTAACTCGGAGCAGACCAGATTGCACACCATCAACTGTAATGCATCACTTGTCCTGAAAGTAGTGGCTCTGATGAAGAATCCTGAAATATATGGTCTGTCATATGTGGAAAGCACAATATAATCTACAGTGTTCCAAATCAGTCTCAAACAAAACCAACTGTTTGCAACATCAACTAAACTAAAAACAAAACACAGCAGATACTGGAAATCTGAAATTTAAAATGTGCTGGAAATTATAATTGAAATATTAATTTTGTTTTCTGTCCACAGATGCTGCCAGCTGAGTTTTCTCAGAATTTCTGTTCTTATTAATGTTCAGAAAATATTGCCTGATCAAATACGACTACCAAGAACAACCTGGAACCACACAGTCATGCAAAACCTAAAATGTCTGACATAAGGTTCTACAATGAATGGCATACGTGTAAGACAAAGTTTTAAAAGACTGCTTATTCCCTTGGTGTTGTAGGTGATAAGTATAGGATTTTCCTAAGTATGTAGCTAAACTCAAGAAGACTGTGCTTAGAGTTTTTAGTAATTCTGAGTAGCTATCTAGGCTTGAATATTTTAAGGACTCAATAGAATTTGAAATATACAACCAACTTACTTTTATGGAAAGTGCATATAGATGATTCAACATCACATGGTTTGGTTCAGGTAGTAAAGCTGGATCACACTAGATGAACAAGGTAAAATACTGATTAATCTTGCAGTCTACCAATGGCTTACGTAGATTATAAAATAAAGATTAATAATTAGTTGAACTGTAAAACAAATTTGCAACAGATCTCTGAAGGCTGCTTAAAAATCAACAAATAATATAATTCCAATCTGAACTATTTGTATCAAACTGCAATCCAGATCAAATCCTGAAGTCAGAAGGGAAACAAAAACTTCAGGAAAGGTGAGACAACTGTGGAAGGAAAATAGAAAAGTGCAAGAATAGATTGAAAAAGAACTGGGTTTTAAAGGGTGAAAGATTCATAAATAAAACAGCGAAACAGTAGTTAAAGACTAAATTGGAACTTGAAAATACAGTTTGTCTTCCAAATTAAATACATCTAGACTGGCAGGATCATCAGAAATCAGAGCAATATATTTCATAAATACAAGAAGATTTAACACTGACAAATCCCCTGGACTAGATTATGTTTATATGAGGAAAACAGGGAAGAATAAAAAAGAAACTTCTGGATTCCTATGAAAGTATTGTCTCCAATAACTGATAATTCTATGAGTGACAGGTCTAAGCAGAGACAGTAACACTGAAACAGGTAAAATAATTTAAAATGACACAAATACTTATCTAATAATCAAAATTATTTTAATAGTCAACAGTTATTTAAAATGGAGATGATTCATGGTGAGAAGCCTTATAAATTTATAGAATATCTTTAACAATTTCCTGCACAGAACATTTAGCAAAACTACAAATCATGGAAAACCTGAACAGAATGTGAGATAGAATTTATTTTTGAAAATGAAAAATGGTGTATACAGGTGAGAAATGTTGTGGATACTAGGCTGTTGCAGTCAAATTGACTGAAATTGCAGAATTGTGGATCTCAGTACAGTCAGTTCTTCTATAACGCAATGTTTACGTTCTTGTGCAATCGCGGCTTTGAGAAAAATCACGCTTTAGAAACAGCATTTAAAATGTTGGCACTGTAATCATGTTACAGCCAACACACATTTTAGAAGGTCACTATTGAGAAACAGCGTCCCCAGTTCATTAATTGCATTACAGCGAATTGATGTTGACGAAATGCACTTTATAACAGAACAACCTGTATTTGGACTTCAGTAGTTTCATAGCTACATAAGTTGCAAAATTTAGTTATAAGCTTAAAGTTCCAGAGGACACCAAAACAGAAGCAGCAATAAGGACAAAAGAAACAGCTTGTAAAGAAAGAGTTGTTTGGTTATTCAGTTGAGCAGACAACTGAAATTTAATATTAATATTACAGGTTGTAGGAAAATGGAGCAACATAAGTAATAGAAAGAACTGGGAATTACATAGTACTTTTCACAATTTCAGGCTGTCACAATAGTTTATAACTAATTAAGCACTTCTGAAATATTTTAACTCTTATAATCTTGTGAAACAAATCCAATTTTTGCACAGAGGTCCCAAAGATAGCAATGAGATAAATGAATAGATAATCTGTGTTTTTTTTAAATATTATAACATACCTTTGATGATTCATTGATAGAATTTAAGGTTGGAGTTTATTTCTGGAAAAAATAAAATGTGTCCTTTCTTCCACATAAGCACTTGACAAATGCATTTAAAAACACTGCGTTCCTGCCTCTGTCTTGTATGTACTATTAGAGGGTTCTGAAGATTTAAAATTATATATAAATTGAAATCAGTTGGAATAACGCAGGGACCAAATGAGAAGATGAAATAACAGATTTGTTTGTGGTTACACCAGCAACTTAATCATTTTAATTAACTTACTGAAATGTGTGTGTCCTTGTTGAGAATGACCTGGAGAAGATGGGGAGGTAAAATGGGAGGCGCCTTAAAACGTTCTTCAGGTCTCAACACATATATATCCTGATGATATGGACCTGGAGGGGAGCTTGACAAATCTAAAATAAATGGAATATTACATCAGTATAAAAATGTATACAAATAATAAAAAAAAGGTTTGTTTTCTCTCAGACCATAGTTTGGCATCATTGTATACAGCCCATCCTATTTAACACTAAGTTATAGGAGCAGGCTTTTCAGTGCGTTGAGCCTCTTCAGTCATTCAAGATCATGGCAATGCTGATGGTGACCTTAACTCCACTTTCTTCCAGGTTCTCCATAACCCTCAACTCCCTTACCAAAGAAAAATCTGTCTGACTCAGCTTTTGAATATATTCAATGACCAATCCTAACTGCTGTCTGTGGAAAGGAACTCCAAACACTACTGATCTTCCATAAGAAGAATTTCCTGCTCATCCATCTTAAATCAGAGACTCCCTCACATTTTTAAACACTAATTCTAGCTTCCACCAGAAGCGAACACGTTCTTTCTGCTTCTACCAAAACTGTTCACAGTACTCCAGTACAGTTCAACCAATGTCCTGGTCATTTAGCAACAGTTCCCCACTTTTAGGTTTCATCCTCCTGGCAATTAAAAATCAACATTCCATTTGCTCTTCCAATTACTCCTGTCATTTTTGATTCACGTCCACAGATACCTGGACCCCTCTTACCTTAGCATTCTGCAGCTTCCTTCTATTTAATCTTTTTCATTTTTCTTGCCGAAGTGGACAACCTCACATTTTCCCACATTATACTTCATTTGCCAAACTGTTGGCCACTCACTCAACTGACAGAAATACCATGGCAGATTCTTTGTATCATCTTCAGAATTTTCTACTTCGATTTAAATCGTAAGTAAATTTGACTATTATACAGTCTGTCCCTTCATCTAAGTCATTAATATAGATAACTGATATAAATCATAAATATAGGTACAATAACAAATCTAGCAACCTCGGGATCAAGGCAGCGCAGAAATTTGGATATTTCCGGATTTTCAGACACACGTTCCAATCATTCGTAATTCGGGTTAAGCTAGGCCATGTGTGTTCAAGACTCACTTGGAGCATTAAACAGACAGTACATTAAGCCAGAACTACTCTAGAGACAATGCAGTACCTCACCAAATTTTCCAGGTATGTTTACTTTAAAACAATGTATTCAATTAAAATTTACGCCAACGAGTGATGAGTTTTCAGACAACCTGTTTGGACAGCTGGATTTTAGACTCTACTGACAGTTGAGGACTGGGCACTATTCGCAGTGGTAATCACTAATTATTTTGCTAACCTGAGAATAATCCATGTATCTTGATTCTGATTCCTGTTAGTCAGTCTGTCTCTAAGTGTTAATATCTCAATCCTAACACAGTACCTTTATGTGGCATCTTATCAAATACTTGTTTGGAGATGCAAATATGTTCCTCTTTATTTACTTTCTTGTTACAATATCAACAAACAAAAAAATTGTCAAGCAAAATTTCTCTTTCACAAAAACATAATAACTTTATTGTAATTTTCTACATGCCCAACCACTACCTCCTTAATTATGGAATATTTTTATTTTTTCCACAATGGATGTTAAACTAAGTTGTCTATAGTTTCTAGCTTTTTGTCTCTCTCCTTTCTTGAATAGTGGTGTTACATTTGCAACTGTACAAGGCACTGGGGAGGCCACATCTGAAGTACTGGGCACAGTTTTGGTTCACTTATTTTACCAAAGATATTATTTCATTGCAGGCAGTTAAGAAAAAGGTTCACTAGGATGATCCCAGGTGTGCAGGGATTATCTTATGAACAAAGGTTAAACAGGTTAGGACTCTACTCTCTGGAATTTTGACGAATGAGGAACCTGGCTGGGAGAAGTCACAGCACAGAAACAGAAGTGAATATTTAAGCGTGGCCTAACAGTAAGTCTGCAGTAATGAGTACAGTGGATTCTTTCTTGATTTTATGTTTTATTGAAATATGACTCTTGATTAAACTTAAAATATAAGCCATAACAATTAATTTAACCTGGAGCAGTGTTTTGGAGAGGAATTTACAAGACCAAGGGGATGTGATGGATGGCAGTTATGGGAAGGGGGGAAAGTCGCAGATACAATCACATAGATGGGTTAATTCAAGGAAAGATTAGAGAGGTAGGCAGTTAGTGCAGGAGTCTTCTGTGGCTATCCCCATTTCAAGCAAGTAATGGATTCTCAGGGGAACGTAGCATGAACAACCAAGTTTCTGGTATTGAGTTTTAATGCAATGAGAGGTATGTTGGGTTCCAAGAGATCAATTGTGTTTGGGGACTTTCTAGTCAGAGATACAGACAGACGTTTCTGTGGCCAACAGTGAAACATCAGAATGGTGTGTTGCTTCCATGGTGCCAGGATCAAGGATCAATGGGGGGGGGGGAGGGGAGGGAAAGAGGGGCCAGCAGGAGGTCATTGTACACACTGGAACCAATGACATAGGAAGGGAAAAGGTTGAGATTCTGAAGGGAGACTAGAGAGAGTTAGGCAGGAATTTAAAAAGAAGGTTCTCAAGAGTAGCAATATCTGGATTACTCCTGGTACTGTGAGCTAGTGATGGTAAGAATAGGAGGATGGAACAGATGAATGCATGGCTGAAGAGCTGGTATATGGAAGAAAGATTCACATTTTTGGATCATTGGAATCTCTTTTGGGGTAGAAGTGACCTGTACAAGATGGACGGATAGCACCTAAATTGGAAGGAGACTAATGTACTGGCTGGGAGATTTGCTAGAACTGCTCGGGAGGATTTAAACTAGTAAGGTGGGTGGGCGTGGGACACAGAGACATAGTGAAGAAAGAGATCAATCTGAGACTGGTACAGTTGAGAACAGAAGCGAGTCAAACAGGGCAGGCAGGGACAAAGCAGAGAACAAGGTAAGACTGATAAATTAAACTGCATTTATTTCAGTGCAAGAGGCCTAATAGGGAAGGCAGATGAACTCAGCATGGTGAGGAACATAGGATTGGGATATCATAGCAATTACAGAAACATGGCTCAGGGACGGACAGGACTGACAGCTTAATGTTCCAGGATACAAACGCTATAGGAAGGATAGAAAGGGAGGCAAGAGAGGAGGGGCAGTCGCATTTTTGATAAGGGATAGCAATACAGCTGCACTGAGGAAGGATATTCCTAGAAATACATCCGGGCAAGTTGTTTGTGTGGAACTGAGAAATAGGAAAGGGATGATCACCTTATTGGGATTGTATTATAGACCCCCTGATAGTCAGAGGGAAATTGAGAAACAAATTTGTAAGGAGATGTAAGAATAATAGGGTGGTTATGGTAGGGGATTTTAACTTTCCAAACATAGACTGGAACTGCCATAGTATTAAGGGTTTAGATGGAGAGGAATTTGTTAAGTGCATACAAGACAATTTTCTGATTCAGTATGTGAATGTACCTACTGGAGAAGGTGCAAAACTTGACCTATTCTCGGGAAATGGGGCAGGGCAGGTGACTGAGGTGTCAGTGGG
The DNA here is from genome assembly GCF_020745735.1 of Hemiscyllium ocellatum. Taxonomy (NCBI): domain Eukaryota; kingdom Metazoa; phylum Chordata; class Chondrichthyes; order Orectolobiformes; family Hemiscylliidae; genus Hemiscyllium; species Hemiscyllium ocellatum. The sequence continues at coordinate 55,524,902 of NC_083409.1, forward strand.
GGAGCACTTTGGGGCCAGTGACCATAATTATATTAGTTTTTAAATAGTGATGGAAAAGGATAGACCAGATCTAAAAGTTGAAGTTCTAAATTGGAAGGAGGCCAATTTTGACAGTATTAGGCAAGAACTTTCAAAAGCTGTTTGGGGGCAGATGTTCGCAGGTAAAGGGAAGCTGGAAAATGGGAAGCCTTCAGAAATGGAAAGTATATTCCTGTTAGGGTGAAAGGAAAGGCTGGTAGGTGTAGGGAATGTTGGATGACTAAAGAAATCGAGGTTTTGGTAAAGAAAAAGAAGGAAGCATATGTCAGGTATAGACAGGATAGATCGAGTGAATCCTTAGAAGAGTATAAAGGCAGTAGGAGTAAACTTAAGAGGAAAGCCAGGAGGGCAAAACGGGGACATGAGATAGCTTTGGCAAACAGAATTAAGGAGAATCCAAAGGGTTCTTACAAATATATTAAGGACAAAAGAGTAACTAGGGAGAAAATAGGGCCCCTCAAAGATCAGCAAGGTGGCCTTTGTGTGGAGCCGCAAAAAATGGGGACATACTAAACGAGTATTTTGCATCAGTATTTACTGTAGAGAAGGACATGGAAGATATACAATGTAGGGAAATAGATGGTGACATCTTGAAAAATGCCCATATTACAGAGAAGGAAGTGCTGGATGTCTTGAAATGCATAAAAGTGGATAAATCAGCAGATGTACCCTGGAACTCTGTGGGAAGCTGGGGAAGAGATTGCTGGGCCTCTTACGAAGATATTTGTATCATTGATGATCACAGGTGAGGTGCCGGAAAACTTGAGGATCGCTAATGTGGTGCCACTGTTTAAGAAAGATGGTAAGGACAAGTCAGGGAACTATAGACCAGTGAGCCTGACGTCTGTGGTGGGCATGTTGTTGGAGGAAGTCCTGAGCGTCAGGATGTACATGTATTTGGAAAGGCAAAGGCTGATTAGGGATAATCAATATGGCTTTGTGCATGGGAAATCATGTCTCACAAACTTGTTTGAGTTTTTTGAAGAAGTAACAATGGGAATTGATGAGGGCAGAGCAGTGGACATTATCTACATGGACGGCATTCAACAAGGTTCCCCACTGGAGACTGGTTAGCAAGGTTAGATCTTATAGAATACAGGGAGAACTAGCTATTTGGATACAGAACTGGCTCAAAGGTAAAGACAAAGGGTGTTGGAGGAGGGTTGTGACCAGTGGACTGCCACAAGGATCGGTGCTGGGTCCACTACTTTTCATCATTTATGTAAATGACTTGGATGTGAGCATAAAAGTATAGTTAGTAAGTTTGCAGATGACACCAAAATTGGAGATGTAGAGGACAACGAAGAAAGTTACTTCAGATTACAATGGAATCTTGATCAGATAGGCCAATGGGCTGAGAAGTGGCACATGGAGTTTAATTTAGATAAATGCGAGGTGTTGCATTTTGGGAAAGCAAATCTTAGCAGGATTTATAGACTTACTGTTCAGGTCCTAGAGAATGTTGCTGAACAAAGAGACCTTGCAGTGCAGGTTCATAGCTCCTTGAAAGTGGAGTCGCAGGTAGATAGGATAGTGAAGAAGGTGTTGGTATACTTTCCTTTATTGGTCAGAATACTGAGCACAGGAGTTGGGAGGTTACATTGTGGCTATACAGGACATTGGTTATGCCACTGTTGGAATACTGCATGCAATTCTGGTCTCCTTCATATTGGAAAGATGTTGTGAAACTTGAAAGGGTTCAGCAAAAATTTACAAGGATGTTACCAGGGTTAGAGCATGTGTGCTATAGGGAGATGTTCAACAGGCTGGGGCTGTTTTCCCTGGAGCAGTGAGGGATGACCTCTTAGAGCTTTATAAAATCATGAGAGGCATGGATAGGATAAATAGATGAAGTATTTTCCCTGGGGTGGGGGAACTAGAGGGCATAGGTTTAGAGTGAGAGAGGAAAAGATATAAAAGAGACGTAAGGGGCAACTTTTTCATGCAGAGTGTGGTAAATGTATGGAATGAGCTGCCAGATGAAGTGGTGGATGCGAGTACAATTGCAACATTTAAAAGGCATCTGGATGGGTATATGAATAGGAAGGGTTTGGAAGGACATGGACCGGGTCCTGGCTGGTGGGACTAGATTGGGTTGGGATATCTGTTGGCATGGACGTGTTGGGTCTGTTTCCGTGCTGAACATCTCTATTACTCTATCTCATTGGAAAATAGAGGATTCCTAAGGGGTTTGACAGGCTAAATGCTGAGAGGATGTATCCCCTCATTAGAGGCTCTAAGACCAGAGGACATAATCTCAGGATAAAGGGATGCTAAGTTAAGACTGAAGATGAGGTTAGATTTCTTCTCTGAGAGAGTTCTGAGTTTTTGGCGCTTCTTGCCACAGAGAGCTGCAACAGCAGAGTCCTTGTGTACATTTAAAGCTGAGACAGATAGATTCCTATTTGCTTACAGTATTAAGATCAAGATAGCCTTTAGGCCCCTTCAGCCTGTTCCACCAATCAACAGGACCATGGTTGGTCCGAAATTCCTCACATCCATTTTCCTGTCCTTTGCTCATAATCCTCGATTCCCCAACTGATAAAGAGTCTATCTCAGCCTTGAAAAAACACAGACTCTGCCCCCACAGCTCTTGTGGCAAGGGGATCCAAAGACTCAAATTCCTCTGAGAAAAGACATTCCTCCTCAACACAGTCTTAAATTTGAACCCATTTATTTTGAGACTGCCTTCTGGTCTTAGAACCTTCCATGAGAGGAAACATCCTCTCGTTTCCTTTCTGTACATTTCAACGAGATGACCACTTCTAAACTCCAGTCGAGTAAAGTCCCAGGCTGTTTAGCCTTTGCTCATAAGACAATACCTCTATACCAGGGATCATCCTAGTGAACCTTGTCTGAACTGCCTCCGATGAAATTATATCTTTCCTTAAATAAGGGGACCAAAACTGCTCACAATACTCCAGATGTGCTCTCATCAGCACCTCATACAATTGCAGTAAGACGTCCCTACTCATATACTCCAACATACTTGAAATAGAGTCCAATACTCCACTAGCCTTCCTGATTACCAGTTGCACATGTGTGTTGGCTTTGTGTTTCATGTACAAGTACCCACAAGTCCCCTTGTATCGCAACTTTCTAGCTTTTCTCAATTAAAATAGCATTCTATTCTTTTGTTATCCCTTACAAAATTAAATACATTTCATGTTTTTCCACATTATACTTCATTCGCCAAATTTTTGCCCCTGTATTTAACCTATTAATATCCCTATGTAAACTGTTTGCATTCCTCTCACAACTTGCAGTTGCACATGTTTTTCTGTCATCTGCAAGTACATTCACTTCCTTCCTGCAAGCCATTAATATATATGTGTATATAGTAAACAGCATGGAGAGTCAAGGCTTAAGGGAAAAGGGCAGAAAAGTGGACGTGAGGAATCAGCCATGACCCTACTGAATGATGCAACAGGTTCAAGGAGCTGAACAGCCTACTCCTGTTCCTATTTCTCATGATCTTGAACTTTTCTAAAAGGTAGGGAACTTTAGAAGGATACAACTAATTCACGCACTGTTTCTTCACCATTCATTTCAGACCTTCAGATGCAGAACATCAGTTCTGGGGACGTCGTCAGCATTTAGTCTCATTGATTTCCTAGCACAAATTCAATGTAAGGAGGACCTTTTTTCACTCGGGGGGTGAGTGTCTTTGAAATTCTCTACTTCGATGAAGACAGACGTATTAAATATCTTTAAGGCAGATGTATATAGATTCTTGATCAACAAAGAAATGAAATTGACAATATGCAGGAACGTAGAGTTGAGGTTAAGATCAGATCAACTGTGTGGAACACAGTTGAGGGCCAAGTAGCCGTCTCCAGATCTTAATTGAGATGGTTGTATTTTTCTTCTTGTGATCATAATTATTTCCTCTCTTTTGCATTTTTTTCACCTATTGTATTTTGTATACCGAACACAGATACAATCCAAATCTGCTATTTATTGTTTGCCATTATTGATTCCCCAGACTCATCCCAAAAGGGACGAATGCTTATTTTAGCTGGATCTTTTGCTTTTTATACATTTATGGAACTTTTTTACTGTCTATGTTTATATTAGTTGTTCGTTTATTCCAATTTCTCCTTTTTCTTAAGTTATCATTTACTGATTTTTAAAAAATTCCCAATTATCCGGACGACCATTAACTTTTGCAGTATCATACAACTTTTTATTTGATTTGATGCCAGACTCAAATTTCACAGATTAACCTTGGATCATGCAACTTTCCTGTACAATCTTCTATACAATCACAGAAAATGTGAAATATCTCCTTAAATTTTGTCAATGCTTCAGTACCATCTTTTAACATATCTCTCCATTCTAACTCTGTCTTTATAAGTTTGTAATTGCCTGTATTACAAGAGTTTGAGATCAAAATTTCCCATTATCAAACAATGTGAAATTCCAGCAGGTTATGATCACTTCTCAGAGGATCCTTTACTATCCTCCTTTCCTAACAGCATTGTGAATTTACCTGCGCCAGAATAACTGCAGTGGCTTGAAAACATGGCTCACCACCACATTTTGGATTAGAGCTGTGCTGAGAAAGCACAGTAGCTCAGGCAGCATCCGAGGAGCAGGAAAATCAACATTTCGGGCAAAAGCCCTTCATCAGGAATCAAACAATCAGTCCTTAGCAAAGAACTCACCTTCATCACCCTCCGCCCATGCATCAATGAATTTAATACACACCGTGAGGTCGAACACTTCTTCTGCCGCCTCCGAGCTTATGTTTACAATCAGGACTCCCGCCCACCTTCCAAGGACCCCTTCACCCGCCCTAACACACTCCATCCACCTGGACACCCCGCGTTGGCCTATTACCTGCCCTCGACCTCTTCATTTCCAACTGCGGCCGGGACATTAACCGCCTCAACCTGTCTACCCCCTCCCCCACTCCAATCTCTCATCCTCTCACCCTCACAACGCGCTGCCCTCCACTCCCTCTGCTCCAATCCCGACCTCACCAACAAGCCAGCAGATAAAGGGGGTGCAGTAGTACACTGGCACACTGACCTCTACACCGCTGAAGCCAGATGCCAACTCGAGGACACCTCCTCCTACTGCCCCCTCGACCACTCCCCCTATCACCAAACCATCATCTCCCAGACCATACAGAACCTCATCACCTCAGGAGATCTCCCACTCACAGCTTCCAAACTCATAGTGCCGTGTATGCTTTTAGTAAATCCTCCCTTGCTTTTATACTCCATTCCCTTTGAAATAAAGGCCAACATCCAAGTTGTCTTCCTGTTACCTGGTGAATTTGGATACTAACTTTTTGTGATTCATGGATCAAGTCTTCCAAAAGCCTCTGTTCCATAGCTTGCTGCAGTCTTTTTTCATTTAAATAACATTCTTACTGCCAAAAGGCATAAACTCACATTTTCCTAGATTATATTCTACCTGGCCATTTTATTTTTGTTTGTTTTCATTTCATCATTCTTTATTATTAATTCACATAGCATTTATAAGAAGAACCTTTCATTCTGTACCCTGAACTTATTTCCCTACGCCCTCTTATGTTTGCACATACTATCTCTTCCGGTCACTTTGATTTCCATTTCCACATTGCTAGCCTGAAAAATTGCCTTGATCTTTCACATTAATTTTCTAAATCCTCTCTCATATGGATCCTACCTCCAGTCCATTATTTAGTTTAAAGCCCTCTCTAACAGTTCAAGATATATTTGACAATATGCTGCAGTTCAGGTGCAGGCTGTCCTAATGGTACAGCTTTCTTTTTCCCCAGTCCTCATGCCGATGCCTCATGAATCAAAACACGTTCCTCCCACACCATCTTCAAGCTGTGTTCAACTCTAACCTTTGTTTGTGACTCAAATAATAATTCCGAGATTATTACCTTTGTTGTTCTGCTTTTTAACTTATCTGTTATCTATTCATACCCCTTCTGTAGAACCATTTTCTTAGTCCTACCTATGTTAATTGCATCCACGTGGAGTACATGGATAACTGGATATTTCCACACTCAATCAAAATTCCTTTCCAGCTTGGAAGTTTTCAAGATTTGCCACCTTGGCCATACAGAATAGTAATTTCCCCCAAAGATATTCTCCCCTGTGACAACTTCATCAGTTTTTAACTGCACCGACTTGAGTAGCTCCATGCAGCATGGTGCTACGGTCAATTTGTATATCCTCCCTGCAGTTCATATTCTCAACTATAAACCTCAAATCTGTTCGGAGTATTGCCAGGACTAAGATTCCTCCATTGCTCCCTTCTGAATCCCCAGAAATGTCTTGCTGTAGTCGCAATGTTCTGTCCCTGATCACAAACCTAAACAAACAGCTAGCTGAAGTAGAAATGATTACCTTCTGTAATAAACTGCTCAGTTAACCTTCCCCACTTCATCATAGAACATAACAGCGCAGTACAGGTCCTTCAGCCATTGATGTGCTGACCGATGCAACCAGTCTGAAGACCATCTATCCTACGCTACAGTATTCCATTTTCATCCATATGTTTAACCAATGACTATTTAAATGCCCTCGTGGCTCTGAAACTCAATCCCTCTGCCAATAAAAGCTAATACACTGTATGCCTTTTTAACAACCCTATCAGCCTGGGTGGCAACTTTCAGGGATCTATGTACACGGACACTGAGAAATCTCTGCTCATCTACACTACCAGGAATCTTGCCATTAGCCCAGTACTCCTTATTTCTGTCACTCCTTCCAAAGGGAATCAACTCTTATTTTTCCGCATTAAACTCCACTAGCCACATCTCAGCGCAGCTCTGCAGCTTATCTATGTCCCTCTATAAACTGCAACATCCTTCAGCACTATCCACAACTCCATCGACCTTAGTTTCATCCACAAATTTAATAACCCTTCCTTCTACGCCCTCATCCACATTATATATAAAAATGACAAACAGCAGTGGCCCCAAAACAGATGCTTGCGATACACCACTAGTAACTGAACTCCAGGATGAACATTTCCCATCAACCACTACCCTCGGTCTTCTTTCAGCTAGCCAACTTCTGATCCAAATTGCTAAATCACCCTCAATCCCATGCCTCCGTATTTTGTGTAATAGCCTACTGTGGGGAACCTGATTAAAGGCCTTACTGATATAGTACTTGCATTTCAGAATCTAGATAATAAACTTGAAGCTGCAGTTCCCCAAGTTACAGGCACTCACTGCAGATATAGTTACTATGGATCACATAAGTGTTCACCTGTTCCGACATGCTACATCCACAAGTCATCTGCCCTGCCAAATTTAATTAAGCCTTCAAGTTGAGAAATATATTTTCTGCTTGTCTGAAGTTATAAAAGTGATTTAACTATTAAACTATAAAGTTAATGTAATACTTACAGCTCCCCATTACTGGTTTGAATCCTGGTTTTAAAACTACAAGCCATAAGCTGAATGCAGTCACTGAATCTCTTCTCAGCTGCTCCTCTTCCACACATTTAAATGGAATTACAGAACATTTCTAATTCAATGCTTGGAAATTACACAAAAAATATTACTTTATGTTACTTAAGTATAAGCTGTCTTGCTGAGTGCAGTAATTCTGGTGAATAACAGCTTCACAATTGTTGGGTGTTCTCTAGATGTTTACCCAAACGTCAAAAAAGACACCACCATCCAAACTCATGACCACTTTCATCGAGAAAGACAAGGCCAGCAGATACATGGGAACACAATCACCTGCAATTCCTTCGACAAGCCACTCACCATTCTGAGTTGGAAATATATTGCCATTCCTTCACAGTAACTGGGTCAAAATCCTGGAATTGCTTCCCTTACAAAGTCGTGGGTCAGCCTACAGAATATGGTAGTTCAAGAAGGCAGGTCATCGCCACCTTCCCAAGAGCAACTATGGAAAAGGTAATAAATGCGAGTCCAACCAGTGATGCCGACATTTCACAACTGAATTTTTAAAAATGTTCACTTACGAATCAAAACAAGATGCATTCGTTGAGTATTTAACAATGGGTTGCATTAGAGGCAAGCCCAGTGTAACTTTAAACCAATATCCACTTGAAGAGACACTACAAAGGATCCCTGCTTTTCTTTCCCCCTACCCTAGTCCACATGTGAAAAGGTCAATTCCAACAGTCTAGTTTCTGTCTGAGCTGAACTCAGCACAGACCAGAAATCAAACCTGGGGCGTTCTTCACTGTTAGGGTTAGAATTACATCAAATTGTAGGTTGACCATGTGCAAGAACTCAAAATAATCATTCCACTGAAGTCACTGAAAGGAAGGTCAGTATTCTAAACTACGTTATATGGTGTTTTTCTTTAGTATTATTCTCAACTATTTCAGACCCAAAGTTTACATTGGTAATACATGTGACCAGTCTCCAAATGTCATGACCATTTTCCAGATTTCACACGGACATTTAAACATGGATGTTGCCTGGACATTCCCTGTATATATTACTTCTCCCTTGGCACAGAGTGCCTCAGTACCACATTAGATAACTTTCACTACACTGTTTAACAAGTCAAATCATCAAAATTACAGTCTTTCATACACATGAAGAGTCTTCAATTTTAACGTTCCTTCCAAATATTCTAACAGAAATGCAAAAATCATAAATTACCTAAAATTTCACACCTATCACTACACAAATAAAATGTTTAGTTGGTGTGTCTTACAAAAATAACTAATTTTCTTTGCAAAATAAGCACATAAATTGGGAAAAAAATGTAGTACTACCTTAATCAATTTAAAGCATATCAGAGGAATTTACTCCAATATTTTACCAACACTTACCTCTCAGTCAATACCCAAAGTAGATCATCTAGGCATTGACTGCTATGCTTCCAATATTACAATAAGCATTACACTTCAAAAATATCTCAATGGATCACAGGCATTTGGGACAATCCCAGGTTATAAAAGAGATTATATAAATTCAAGTATTTTCCTTTACTAGAAGCAAATGAATATTAATTTGTGAAATACATTGTCAATTTCATCCTGCCATCCAGACGTACATGTTTTTCCCAATGGATTATCTTTTTTAAAAAAAACCTTTAATCAAGTACTAACTTTATTCTGACTGACTGTGCCCCCTACGGCTATACATTCCTCACCTGAAGTATCTGAACACTCTAGCGAGTCCAGCTTAAGAGCATCAAATACTTCAAAATCAGATTTCTTCACTTGAATGACATTATTGATCGTCCCGAGCTGACTAGTTATTACTGGCTGAAAAGAAAGAGAAAGACAAAGAAAATTCAGGATTCTTTTATAGTTGATTTTAGTGTGCTCTGGTCAGACAATACCCTACGTTCCCTTATTAGTGATTTTGTGGAAAATTATTTTATGCCAAATGTAAATTCCATTTCTCGCCAAAAAAAATTAGTCCTTAAAAAAAAGTCATAAAATTTCCAAAACAGGTTGAAACAATTGGCCTTTCACGTCAGTAGTAGCATTCCCCATATGCTTTCACATTTTCTATTTTGAAGCATTCAGCAAATTTTTTTAGAACGATATGATCTCTATCTCAACTGTTACCAGAAATTAAAATAGTTATTAGAATATGGAATATTTTAAATATTTCTTCTTGTATTAAATCAAACACACCCCTTTTGCATATTCAATAAATACAAACAATATTTCATTGTTTACCATCTCAAAATATTTATTAGAGTTGCCAATCTTTGTTTTTTTCAAAAACCCATTAATAAAACACTTCTGCCCAGTTCTAACTTCTCATTCCTGATAATTTTATAAAATTAATGAATCGTTACTGCTTTTGCCACTGGTGCAATATCTCTTATAACAGACTGTCCAAAACAGCATGCAATACTTCCATTGTGACCTATTCATCGTCATTATATCCAATGTCCTTACAGCCAAAAAACAAAATGCCTATGCTCTTACCTTTAAAGGTGTACATACCCCCAAGCCTTAGAACATGCCATGAGAAGTTTTATTATTTGGTCCACACTTAATGGAAAGGATATCACATTTCTCTGCACTGAACTAAAGGGTATATCTACCAGTTTGCTGCCCTGTCTATGTTCTGTTATAATATCCTGCATTGTTTCTCACAATTGCTATGTTCCCTAGTTTGGTATCATCAGCAAACGTTGAGACAATTCCTCGATGCGACTTCCAAATTACAAATACATGTCTTCCTTTTTAAATGTTTATTTTATTATCACTGGAAATCTCAGATTGATTTAAAGCCAATAAAGTACTTTGAAACAGTCACTATGCTTCAAAGGTAGGAAATATGGTGGCCAAAAAGCACTCCACAAACTCCGACAGCAAAAAGATAGAACACAGAGAATCTGTTGTTGTTTTAGGTCAAGATTCAAAACAGGGAGATGGGATCTTTTACATCCACCCAAGTAAGCAAATGAGGTGCCAGTTTAGTGTCACAATTGAAATCACAATGACTGTGATACTGGCCGTAGTCCTGAAGTGGGAGTTAATCCCAAAACCTTATCACTCAGGAGGACAGAATGCTACCAAATCACGCCTGATGTTTACACAAATGAAAATCCACCTCAAGATAAGTAGTCAGAAGCATGAAGGGAAAAGCTTATTCAGGTCCCAGGTGATCAGCATGTGAGACAAGTTGAAATGGACAGAAAATTTTGGATAGCATTAGTAAAATAAATTCTATAGTAAGGTGTGAATGAGTATTTCTTGGACCTCAATTCATCTGAAGTTAGGTATCCGTTTTGAAGCAATTCACCACACCACTTTCAGAGCTTCAATGTCTTTATTATGCCTTAGAAATGACAGTATTTATGCACAGCTAATTTACGGGAATGATGGTAGAAGGTGAGATGGTTCAAGCAAGAACAAAATTAAGGGTCCCAGATTCTGGGTAATCCAAGATGGAGGACGGGAAAAATTTCTGGTCATAACAGGCTGCTCCTCTTTTGAGGTATTTTAGGTGTTGGAGGCGACTTCCTCGAATTCCAGGAGCAGCAATTAGTGTTTTATGCTGTTGCTTTGTTTTGGAACTTGGGAGAGAAAAAAAGTCAAACAACAACACATTTAAAAGGAAAAAGGAGAACAAAGACAACAGTGCAGAGTGGAGGGCGAGAGGGGGGAGGCGGGGAAGGGCGAGAGGGGGGAGGCGGGGGAGGGCGAGAGAGACGGAGAGAGGGGGAGCAAGTCTGCAGTAGTGAGTAAAGTGGGTTCTTTCTTGATTATGTGATAAGAGATATGTCTCTTGCTTAAACTTAAAAATATAAGCCATAAGTATTAAGTTAACCTGGAGTGTGTTTTGTAGAGGAATAAGAGAGCACTATTTTCTAGGTCTGTACATTGAAAGAAGCAAAAATGGCCTTCAGTAGAGTGATATACTCTTCTTGTTGACGTGGAATTTTGGGGAGAGTTTACATGTTATTGAGGATTATATCTGTAATAAATGCCACTGGTTGCAAATCCTATCCGATTGAATGGATTGGTTAGAGAGACAGAGGCATTGAAGAATTTACAGGAGCAAGGGGATGTGACGGATAGCAGTTATAGGAAGGGAGAAAAGTTGCAGATACAGTCACATAGATGGGTTAACTCCAGGAAAGGTAAGAGAGGTAGGCAGGTATTGTAGGAGTCTTCTGTGGCTATCTCTATTTCAAACAAGTACGCAGTTTTAGAAAATGTAGGGGGTGGTGGATTCCCAGGGGAACGTAGCACGAACAGCCAAGTTTCTGGCTCTAATGCAACGAGGGGTATGTCGGATTCCAAGAGATTAATTGTGTCAGGGGACTCTCTAGCCTAAGGCACAGACGGAGGTTTCTGTGGCCAGCAGCAAAAAATCAGAATGGTATGTTGCCTCTCTGGTGCCAGGATCAAGGATGTCTCAGAGAGGGTGCAGAATGTTCTCAAGGGGGAAGAGGGTCCAGCAGGAAGTCATTGTAGACATTGGTTCCAATCACATGGGAAGGGAAAAGGATGAGATTCTGAAAGGGGAATAGAGAGAGTTAGGCAGGAATTTAAAAAGGAGATCCCGACTCAGGCGACTGACTCTGTGGAGTTTGCACGTTTCCTCCGGGTGCTCCGGTTTCCTCCCACAGTCCAAAGATGTGCGGGTCAGGCCAATTGGCCATGCTAAATTTCCCGTAGTGTTAGGTAAGGGGTAAATGTGGGGTATGGGTGGGTTGTGCTTTGGCGGGTTGGTGTGGACTTGTTGGGCCAAAGGGCCTGTTTCCACACTGTAAGTAATCTAATCTAATCTAGTAATATCTGGATTACTCCCGTGCTGTGAGCTAGTGAGGGTAGAAATAGGAGGATAGAGCAGATGAATGCATGGCAAAGGAGCTGGTATATGGGAGGAGGATTCACATTTTTGGCTCATTGGAATCTCTTCTGAGGTAAAAGTAACCCGTACAAGGAGGACAGATTGTACCTGAATTGGGTGGGAACTAATATACTGGCAGGGAGATTTGCTAGAGCTACTCAGGAGGATTTAAACTTTTAAGGTGGGGGTGAGGGTGGGGATCCAGGGAGATATTGAGGAAAGAGATCAATCTGAGACTGGTACAGTTGAGAACCATGAGGGCATAGCGGTGGACGTGATCAATATGGACTTCAATAAGGCGTTTGACAAGGTTCCCCATTGGAGACTGGTTAGCAAGGTAAGATCTCATGGAATACAGGGAGAACTAGCCATTTGGATACAGAACTGGCTCAAAGGTAGAAGACAGAGGGTGGTGGTGGAGGGTTGGTCAGTGACTGGAGGCCTATGACCAGTGGAGTGCCACAAGGATTGGTGCTGGGTCCACTATCTTGTGTCACTTATATAAATGACTTGGATGTGAACATAGGAGGTATAGTTAGTAAGTTTGCAGATGACACCAAAATTTGAGGTGTCGTGGACAGTGAAGATTACCTCAGATTACAAGGGGATCTTGATCAGATGGGCCAATGGGCTGAGAAGTGCCAGATGGAGTTTAATTTAGATAAATGCGAGGTGCTGCATTTTGGGAAAGCAAATCTTAGCAGGACTTATACACTTACTGGTAAGGTCCTAGGGAATGTTGTTGAACAAAGAGATCTTGGAGTGCAGGTTCATAGCTCCTTGAAAGTAGAGTCGCAGGTAGACAGGATAGTGAAAGCGGCATTTGGTATGGTTTCCTTTATTGGTCAGAGTACTGAGAACAGGAGTTGGAGGGCATGTTGCAGCTGTACAGGACATTGGTTCAGCCATTTTTGGAATACTGCGTGCAATTCCAGTCTCCTTCCTTTTGGTTGGAGGGCTGAAGTTTAGAGTGAGAGAGGAAAGATATAAAAGAGACCTAAGGGGCAACTTTTTCATGCAGAGGGTGGTACGTATATGGATTGAACTGCCAGAGGAAGTGTGGAAGCTGGTGCAATTGCAACATTTAAAAGGCATCTGGATGGGTATATGAATAGGAAGAGCTTGGAGGGATATGGGCCACGTGCTGGCAGGTGGGACTACAATGGTTTGGGATATTTGATTGGCATGGACGAGTTGGACCGAAGGGTCTGTTTCCATGCTGTACATCTCTATGACTCTATGAATACAGGGCTGGATTAAGATGAAATTTGGAAATAGGTTTCAAGAATGTATAATTGCTCTAATTAAGCAAATTAGCTCTGGCAAAGTCAACTGAAAACTTAACTGAAATCTCTCAACTCAGACTGTGAAACAGAAAACGTTCAGCTTCCCCCTAATGTTTGGACTGTGGCATAAAAAGGTTAAGAGAATGCAGAGGAGATTTTCCAGATGGTTGCAAGATTGAGGGATTTTAGCTTCAAGGTTAGGTGGAAGAAGCTGGCATTCCTCTCCTTGTAGCAAAGGAGGTTGAGGGAATATTTGATAGAGGTATACATGAGTTAAACAGGCACAGGTATTAAAAGCCGTCTCTATTAGCTGACTACACAGACTAGGGTATACAGGTTTATGGTTTTGGGCAGAAGATGCAGGGATATTGTTACAAAGAACATTTTTTACACATTGATGGTAATATCCTGGAACATGAAGATAGTGGAAAAAAGAGATGATAAATTATTTCAAAAGAAAGTTGGATAGATACTTGTGGGAAATGAATTTGCAGGGCTATAGAAGTATAGTAGTAAAATGGGACTGATGAAAATGCTAAACAGTGTTCCAGCACGGATATACAGGCCAATTTGTTCCCACAGTGCCATTATGACTCTATTGTCTGTCAAAGATTTATACTCAATGATCGATGGCTTTGATAAACAATCATTTTCCTTTAAGACAAAGACATTAGCAGTGGTATCACTAGGATCATCAAGAAGTGCAATTGTAAAAATATTAATTATGGTGCCTCTTCAAATTAAAACGCCCTTATCTTAGATATCTGCTCAGGGATGTTTACATCTGAGAGTTGGAGGACTTCAAGGTATTTCCATCCCTAAAAGAATATATTTACCTTGAAGGCTAGCACATAATTGATTGCTTGGATTAATATGTTGGTCAGTAATGATAGGTTAAGTAAATTGGGCTTTTACTCTCCAGAGTTTATAAGATTGAGAGGTGAACCTGTTGAAACAATCAAATATTCTGGAGAGGTATGACACAGGTAGTTTCCCCTGACAGGGAACTTAAAAATGGGAGCACAGTCTTAGGATAAGGGGTTAATCAAATAGGCTTGAGATCAGGATAAGTTTGCTCACTAAGAGAATAGCAAATCTTTAACATTTTCTATTTCAGGGGATTGTAGATTTTTCATTGTAAGCATATTAAAGGCTGAGACAAACAGAATTTTGGTCTCAGAGAAACCTGAGGAACAGGCTGGAAAGTAGAATTGAGACAAACACCAGTCATGGCCATCTTGAATAGCGGAGTAGGATTAAAGTGTCCCATGGTAACTCCTGTTCCTAGTTCATACATTTTTAGGATGAATGCAGTCTCATTGAAGCAAAGTATGTCAAAATTTATCTAACTTTAAAACATTAATGAAAATTCTTTACTGACCTGATACTTTTCTCAACTTCGAGAGATTTAACTGTAAATATTTTGGAACTTTTCCTGATGATTTTATATGTTTTTAATGAATTTAAACAGTAAGGTATCAGGTCCATTCTGGATCAAAACTGAGTATGCTTGGTTGTATCCAGCAGTAGCAGGATTATTATTTATGGCCTAAATGACCCAGTAAAGCAGGGGAAAATCCATTTGAGTCCCTGCTTTGATGCAATACAGCGACCTCATTGAAAGTGTGTGAATATGAATGGCATGATTCAGTTGTCGACTTTCCTCAAAACTTAGAGAAGTGGCATAAGAAAAACAGCTTAATTTATGTAACATGAATGTTTATCCAATTTGTTTTTTCTCCCCTTATTTATTACATTGAAGCTTACAAATACAAGCTCTCAAGTTCCATGCTTAAGTTCATGTTAAATTAATGGCATACTTACCTCTGCAGGATCATGAGCCCACTGCCCATCTACAAAAAATTTGTATTGGTGTTCCCCTTCTGGTAGATCAAGAATAGCAATAAAGTCATTATGGCTGTGAAAAAAAAAACAAATATTAAATTTACTATCCACCAGTTCATTATGAAACTTTTTTTTTGGTTTTCTCAATTTCCTTCAGTTTATTATAGCATCAACATAGAAATTCAGTTCTAAGTACAGATGACACCATTCAGTTTCTTACCATTAACATTTGTGGGCATGTTTCATCACGGTTTACTTCTGGACTGCACTTTAAAGAGCAAGACAGAGCCAAAACCCTTTAATATGATGTTATGGATTAAACAGCTATTAATAAGAAATCCAATATTATTACAATTTGTTTCTTGCAAACACATTTGATCATGCTTGATGGAAAATGTGAAGTTTCATACAGAAATTAATATTTTTAAGATTAAAATTTGATCTTGATCTTCTGAGCCTGAGCCATAGAGAGAATCTAGTGCTTCTGAAACAGCATGAGAAAGGGAGGGGATGGCAGATTCATGAAGAGTGAGCAAAAGCAGGGATACTGGCTTCATGAGGAGTAGGAGAGACAGTGGAATCAATAGCCTCTCAAACAATGTGACAGAACTGGTCAGCTACTCCATAAAGAGAAGAGAGGCCCTGTATGAGGAGGACAGTGATACTTTGAAGTGAAAACTAGGGGCACAAAAACTCGTCAACATGTTTCTTCCTGTAAGAGTTGAATTGAAACACCACAGAAAAGTAGTAGGTGGGTGGGTAATGGTGGGCATTCCTTCCGTGTATTTTGTATGACAACTGATTTAAAACAGGAGACTATTATAGCTGAAGCGTTCTGTTAAGAAATATATCTTTAAAATATTATCCATCAAAATTAATTAAAGAAAATAGAAATGTAGTATGTGAGAGGTAGTTAACACCAGAGTGAAATACAGTTAATTATACGTGCATCAAATGTTGACTGCTCAAAGAACCGTGGCATAGAGTTGATGAACTGCAGACACTACCACACTTCAGAGAGAGGGACAGAGACATGGATAATGTGTTTCAGGATGCAGTCACACCCCTTGGATTAATTACATCAATTTATCCCATGCTTAGAGACATGACGGTATGGCTGTGTAGAACACAGGTTATGGAGATCCAGAATTTAACATTGGAGGAATCTCAGCCAGTTGAGGAGGATTTACTGTGTGGTCACATTTTATCAGAGGTAGATCACTGTACTCATTCTACCATTGTGGAAGATACATTGGCACTTACTGTTATCCAATCATTGATTCAAACCTATGCACTTCAATTCTCTACAGGCATCAAATGATCCACATTCATTCTACATATTAGGAATAATGCACTTTAAATAAGTGGAAAGCTTATGAACATTCATTAAGCTGTGAAGTTTCATGATCTATTTTATCATGATCTTCCAAACAGACTTGTAGCTCTTTTGCATTTTGCTGGTCACAACCTTCATCCAGTTTTCTAGACTTAGACAACTGCAATATATTGTAACAGGGTGAGAAACATAATGTGTGAATGGAAATCCAATTTCTCAATACTTTTGCTTCAAACTTCAAATCATATTGATGGATTAAATTAAATTGAAAAATTTACCAAAATTAAAATGAAACTCAATACAGCTTTGAAATAGGAACCTTCACTGAGGCTCAAGAACCATGAAGTTTGTTTCTTCTACCAAGAGATAGATTCTCGGCGAGTTGTAAACTGCACGTATTTACCTTTTAATAAGTGGAATCTTGGTATGCCAGTTGTTGAAGGATCCAGATATGAACACTTCTTTCCCGCCACCCACCCAGCGAATAACAGTGGGGCGAGCTTGCTTAGGAAATTTTACAGATTCGTCTACATCAGGTTGCCAGGATACAAATTCCTTATCAGTGAGAGGCTACAATATCAAAATAAACATTGAGAAGGGGAAATTTGAAGAAAGTTACACACACAAGTAAACAGCATTAAAACTACAATTTCTATAGAATCATATGGTAGCAGTAAAACAGTAGTTTCTCGGTAACTAGATAGTTAAATTAAACGGTTAGCGAAGAGGGTGAACTTAGTTAGCACACAAAGGAAAAGAAAGTTTTTGTTTTAAACACAGAATAGTTACAGCCAAGGAGGTGGCAGTTTTGCCTGCCTATGCCAGTACACTACAAGAGCAACTTTGACTAGTTCTAATTCAAGATGACGGCAGAATAGAGCTTTTGAGCTCAGGGTTTGCCCGTTTTTCTTTTCTTCCCTCTTTTCTCATGGTTCTTCTTTTTCTTTACCTCATGAAGAGCTCCGACGCGGCAATGGTATCAGTGGCGAGTATGGGTTTCCAGCAGCTTCTGCACTAACAAGGTGAGCCCAGCACTGACTCATGGCTGCTGCAGCGAAGGTGAGTTTGGTGGCCGCTGCAACTGCATCCAGCACCGATTCATGCATTGGTAGTGAAGGGGAGTTTGGGCCCAATATGAGACCCGGTGGCATCAGCAGTGGCTGCATAGGTGAGGTGGACTCTGAGCAGACTCTTGACAGGTTGAGTTTGGGCCTATGTGGGACCTGGCAGCATCAGTTGTGGTTGCTTTGGCAAGGTCCAGCAAGGACTCAAGTGGCAGCAATATCAGCGGAGGTGAGATGGCACTGAAGAGTGACAACACTTGTTCTGGCAGCATGGCAAGGGGAGTCATGGCTGGCCAATCCAGGCCCATGACTGTGCACTTAACAAAAGGGGTTGAAAACTTGAACTTTATTTCTTTATTTTTCTAGTTGATATGCTAAGTTTCGGTCTCCTTTTCTGTGTTTAAAGGTAGCAACAAACACTGTCTTTTGTAACATAATACATGTGACAATAAATTAATTCATCCACTTTGTCAACATAATACTGCAAATCTTCTCTGCAGATAATTCTCGAACTCTTTTGAAAGACATACCTTAAAAACATTCTAAGGCAGAGTCTTCCAGCTCCCAACCACTCACTGTGTAAAAATAGATTTCGCCTCATACTGGCTTCAGCTATAATGTCAATTACTTATATTCATAATCTTTGATTCTCAACCTATCTGCCAACAGGGCCATTTCTCTGTGCAGATCTCATCTCAAACTTTTCCTCCAAGGAGGACAGTCCTAACTTCACCAGTATATCCACGGTCATATTGGATAAGGGAAATACAACACACTGCTTCAGCAACCAGAGAATACTTTGTTTAAGATGTTCCATCTCATTCCCTACAGCACATTAGCAAAGTTCTTTTTTAAAAGTTAGCACTTAGTATCAGGCGGTTCACTGCTAGTTAACAGACTGGATTTCCTAATTAGCGACTTGGAGATAGTGAGAAATGCAGATGCTAGAGAGTTTAATCGGATAAAGGGTGGAGTTTCCACTTCACCCTTCCCACTGACCAATCACAACTACCTCCTTCCTGTATCTACCTATCATTCCACACACCTTTCCCCAACCCCACCCCCCTTATTTATTTCTCAGCCCCTTTCCCCTCCCGCAAGCCTGATAAAAGGTTCCAATTTGAAACATTGACTTCCCTTCTCCTCTGATGCTGCCTGACCTGCTGTGCTTTTTCCAGCTCCACTCTTTATCCCATTTCATAATCAGTGTACTGATTATATCCCCTCCTCGTCACTCACAGAACTCCACCAGAAGCTCATGGAATTCTGAAGTGCCTCCTTGAAACTGTCTTTTCTCAATTTCAACACTTCATCCTTCTCTGGAATATTGTTGCCCAAGATTACCATAGGCAGTAGGCAACAGGCCACATCCTGGGCTTTGATCACAGTGGCAAGTGATGTCACAGGCCAGCAGCCCACTGAAGACACTGATCATGTAACCTCCCAGAATCCAGCAAATTGTTTGGCCTCAAAGGCCAAGTCCTGTTGATACTAGTTTATAGAGGTACAACCTGAATTAAAGACTCTGATCCCTATCTTTTATGTATCCTTTACAATGCTTTCAAAGTTTTACTAAGGAGTAGTGATGAGAAATGAGGATGTTTTTGTACACCAACCCTCTATTTATCTAGACCCCTATCCAGTATTCTTACTAACAGCTTTCTCAACCTTCCTTGTCACTTTAAAAGATACCTGCACGTAAAACTCAAGTTCCCTCAGTTTCTGCAAATCCTTTAGAATTGTATATTTTATGCTGCATTGGTAGGAAGAATGAAAATGAGCAAAGTGTACCAGTTGATATTTCTCAGTCTTAAATTTAATCTGCCATGTCTCCTCATTCTAGCAATCTGTGGTTAAGCAATAGCCATTACAGTTACAATTTTATTTTATAAACTTTGAAATTTGTCCAGAACTTTGAAGTCTACATCTTTAACACAGAAAAAATAACGATTCTAATACTGATCTTTGTGGAACCATAAATGTAATTTTTTATATTCCTCCAGCTCAAAAGACAAGCATTGACTGTTTCTTTCTGCAGAAAACTTCGCAGAAATGCTACCATTATCACCTTATATTACACAAGCTCTAAATTTGCTGTCAAGCTTCTAATCTGGCACTTTAAAATATATCCTTAGAAGTATATTCAAAGCTGAATTAGACAAATGTTTAATCAATAAGGGAATCAGTAAGGGTTATGGGTTATAAGCTTCATCAAGTCTTGTTATTACTTCATCAAAAACTCAGTTTAGCTAAACAACATCTATCCCTCATAAATGTACGCTGGCTTTTTGAATTAATCCATGTTGTCCAAGGGACTATTACTTTTATCTTGGTCCGGTCTTTATTAGCTTTCCAGCTGAAAGATCAAACAGTTAAACTGACCTTCTTATGGTGTACGTATTTTTACATTCACTCTTTAAAAAGTGCAACATCTGTAATTCTCCATTGTGTGCATATTAGATACATAAAGTTATACAATCCAACAATATGACAAAACAGACATCCTACAAATGTTGACTTAATCAATTAAATGGTTTAACAAATACCTTTATCAAATCTGAATTCCACCCCCCCACCCCACACCCAAGTAATAAAGCAAAAGAAAAAAATACACTTTTTAAAAAGAGGCATTTCTCGATCATCATTAGAAAAGCATGTAACAAAAAAACTTCCCTTTACGATGAACATATGTTATTTTCATCTCCCATCAAATCTGGGAGTTGCTTAATGCTAGAGACAGAACACATCATAGCGCCAATTGCTGATTCTCTTTTAGCACAAAAACAAATCTACAAATGCATTAGATTAAAATGAAAAAAAAACATTCACATCTCTTCTCTCCAAGATATACTACTGTCTGTTCGATATTATAGCTAATACTGTTAAGTGTTTTTAACTTAGAAATCCAAAAAATGGACAACACAAAGTAAAAGAACAGACACATCTATTCCTCTATAAATGAGAAGGACAGCTGGATTCTGATCAGACATTTCAGCATCGAAAGTTGTGTATTTTGTCAACTGTCTGAAAAAAATTGAATTATCTGCAGTTTTGCACTTCATGATTCTTGTACTATATCTCTCAATATTTTGATTTTTCACATGTTTAACTAATTTCTAATAAGTGTTTCCTGTATTTAAATGGCAGAATGTAGCTTACTTTGCTTCATTCTTCAATTTCTCTTTTTGATAAATAAATTGGACCCTGTCTAGATGCATCACACATAATTCATGATAATTATAAATTTATATAGTTGAATGGAATGGGTGAACGATTCCACCAATTAATTATAATTTTGACATAGAAAGTGCAACACAGAAACTGACCATTTAACACAAACAATCCAGGTGGTACTTATGTTCCACACAAGCCTCTTACTATCATTAATTAATCTTTTTTTAAAAATGTCATTAAATCATAGAGTTATAGAGATGTACAGCATGGAAACAGACTCTTCGGTCCAACCCATCCATGCAGACCAGATATCCCAACCCAATCTAGTCCCACCTGCCATCACCTGGCCCATATCCCTCCAAACCCTTCCTATTCATACATCCATCCAAATGCCTTCTAAATGT